>NC_133320.1:13850971-13906507 GCF_012295235.1 Primulina huaijiensis | reverse complement strand
TTTTTCTTCTGTTTTGGAGCTTGGAAAAATATGGAGGACTTTTAGAGCTTCGTGCTGATAACGTGTTGTGAAAAAGTAAAAATTTACGGTAAAAAGTAAAAATCTCAAACTCTCAAAATTATCACACTACACACTTTATAATATTTTTCTCTCAACTCAATTGTGATTTTCTTCACAAATGAGAGATCTATTTATAGAAAATATTTACAAATAATCCAAAAATAAATGACATCATTACCTTCATCATCACACACAAATTTCAACATTCAAAACCTAATTTTACCTAATTTTCAACATTCAAATATTCAACATTCAATATTCCAATATTCAATATTAAAATATTAAATTTCAACAATAATAATATATTTCACAAAAAAGCCACCGATTTTATTTTATTTACTTTATCATTCCAAGAGCGAATCATCTAATAGAATCCCAATAAATATTCTTAAAACCTTGTCTAAGAAGCCTAACTGAATTTTTGCACGGCTGCCAAATTTAAAAGCTTGTTCAATAATATTTTGACGGCTATTTAATATATTTTCAAATACGACGTCGGTAACAATTAATATACTTGCTTACATTTGATATATGACCCATCTTAGCTTACATTTTTCGAGTATATATTTTCTGTCGACTTAAATAACACAGTTAGCACATTAATTTCCAATTTATCAATAAAAAACATTAAGACTTTTTTAATTCTTTTTTTTTTTTACCTTTTCCACAATAACTCTCTCATTGTATTATATCTGATTTTATATATATATATATATTTTTGTTTTTTTAATTTTATTTTTTTAAAAAAAAATAAAAAATAAAAATATGCACCCTTTTAGGTAAAGCTATCACCCACAACTATTTTGAGGGACGAGCTTGCGCCGTCATTTGGGTAGATCGCAAAATGATCAACCTAATCCAACCTATCTTTTTAAAGAGATGAAACAGTTTGACCCGTTAAACCTATTTCATTTTGAGAGTTTTAACTTGAGGAACGAGGACCCGATCGAGTCCCTTTGGACTTGCCCACCTACAAATTTAGAAAGCAAAGCTGTATCCTTTTAATTATTATTATCTTATCATTAATAATCACAAGTCCTCCGTATTGTGACTCATTTCCATGTCGATCTCTTTTGGATGTATCCCATCTCTCATTTATTATTCAGTTAACAATTATTATTTCTAAACTCCGACCGAATCTTAAACATTAGCCACACAATAATATTGAAAATGTAAGAAATAAATTTTTTTTTTTTTGTTTTTTGAAAAATCCTATATATATTCGAGTCATATATAGTTTTTTTATTGCAAAAGTTCACATTTCCATAATATACAACACTATGTACGCGTAACAGCCTATGTCCCGCGTTGCTGTCGCCTGTTGAAGATATTTGGACCAACATGCCTCTGTTTCCCTATATAAGGCCGAATTCTGGATCATATTTCCTCACCCTTGATTTCAACTTCTTCGTTGATTCCCGTTTCTTGAAAATTTGTTAATTTTCAAGGTTCTCCTTGCGTTAAAAAGGTTAACAAAATAATTCTGTTTATTTATTTATCTTTTTTTAACCAAAAGACGTAATGATCCCGTTTTTTTCTTGATTAGTACATTCATACAAGTTTCTTACTGGGATTTTTGAAATGATTTTTGCAGTAAACTTATAGGCAACTGCAAAAATGACGATCGGAGCAGTGCCGGTTATCAAGAATGGCTGCCTCATGTTTGGTGGTAAGGTTGTCTTGACAGGAGTTCCCGAAAATGTTGTCGTTTCGCCGGCAAATTCTGGATCGGCTTTTCTGGGAGCAAGTTCATCTAACTCCAGTTCTCGCCATGTTTTCAAACTTGGAGTTCTCGAGTAAGCATTTTCTTTGACTCATGGTTACATTTTTTCTGTAGATTATAGGTTCTAGTTTCAGGTTTTCACTCCTGAGTTTGTAGAATAAAACAAAATGGTGGATTAGTCGGGAAAAATGTAGAAGCCTAAAAACAATGTCTAGACGTAAAAATCAGCGTGTAACATTTTGATGAGGGGCATCCGAGCAGTAAAGATCACTAATTTTCAAAAGATACTCATGAAATTTGAATATTTTTCATTTGATGACATTATGTTGATATGATTTCATCCAGCTTTTAAGTTCTTGTTTTATGCACTGTGAGCAATGTACCTGTATTATTCATGTTTGCCAAGAACATTAAAAATCAAGTAGAAAATTTTCGAATTATTTGTGGTAGGCGATTAGCCACCGGATCCAATAGTCGCTTCATTATGCAATTTATGTGAGTTTTTTCCCCCAAGAACATGGCATGATCAATACATAATTTTTCCAGGGACTGCAAGTTCGTGTGTCTCTTTATGGCCAAGATCTGGTGGATGATACCGCGTGTCGGAAAATCTGCCAGTGACATTCCTATGGAGACGCAAATGCTTCTACTGGAGTTAGATCAAGAACCTGTTCTCGATGTAGCGGTTGAAGAAACTCTGGCAGAACCGACGACAAGTGGAAATAAAATTTACGTTCTTGTTTTGCCTGTTCTGGATGGAACATTTAGAACAAGTTTGCAGGGGACTAAATCAAATGAGCTCCAATTCTGCTATGAAAGTGGTTGGTTTTCAAAATTAGACAACGTTATATATCCGTTTTGGTATAAGAATTTGCTAATTTATTGATCAGAATGTGTTGCTTGTTCATTGCTTAAGGTGATCCTCAACTCCAAACTTCTGAAGCAATGGAAGGAGTTTTTGTTAATTCAGGGGACAACCCTTTTGAACTTATCAAGGATTCGATCAAGTATGTTTTTTTGTGCTATCAAAACATTAATCTGGTTTATCGATTTTGAAGATGTATTGAAATGGTATCTGTCATTTGTATGTGTGCAGAATTTTTGCTAAACACAAGGGAACATTTAGTCACCTGGACACCAAGAAGGTAAACATGATAAAGGAATGAAAATTCTTTCATATAAACGGTGAAAAAATCGAGATCTTGACATTATATATCGTTCTTTAAACAACAGATTCCTGCTCATTTAGACTGGTTTGGATGGTGCACTTGGGATGCATTCTACACTGAAGTGTCACCAAATGGAATCGAAGAGGGCCTTCAAAGGTTAGATTACAAATCCACGATATGGAAACCACTAAGTTACTATTTGAATAGAATCGTGATATGATCTGCGTTTATTGAGTTATATTACTTGAATTCCATGTTACAGTTTCAAAGAAGGGGGGATTTCCCCTAAGTTCTTGATCATAGACGACGGTTGGCAAGAAACAGTTAACGAATTTATAAAGGAAGGCGAGCCATTGATCGAAGGAACACAGTAAGTTTCTATAGTTTTGTCTGGATGAATTGAACCTTGTTATCCATTCGTTGTAATGATTGTTATGATGCTTCTTTTGGTGTAGATTTGCTACAAGATTGGTAGATATCAAGGAAAATAGCAAGTTCAAGGGAGAATTGGATGGCTCGAGCTCAAATCTCAAACAATTGATCCATTATATCAAAGAAAATTACGGATTGAAGTAAGATTCTCGAGTGAAATGGCAGTTTAAGAAAATTTTCTTGATCTCAAAGATTTCTAAACCACAAGCTTCATGGTATTTTGCAGATATGTTTATATGTGGCATGCTTTAGCTGGTTACTGGGGCGGAGTCCTTTCTTCATCTGAAGCACTGAAAAAATACAACCCTAAGCTCGAATATCCAGTCCAATCATCTGGTAGACTAGGGAACATAAGAGACGTAGCCATGGATGGCTTGGAAAAGTTTGGAGTCGGATTAGTTGACCCCGAAAAAGTTCATGATTTTTACAACGATATGCACAGTTATCTTGCTAGTTGTGGAGTCGATGGAGTAAAAGTCGATGTTCAAAATTTGTTAGAAACGTTAGGCAGCACACACGGAGGAAGAGTTTCAATTACTAAAAAATATCATGAAGCTCTTGATGAATCTATGGAGAAAAATTTTGGGGAAAATAATCTAATCTGCTGCATGTGTCACAATACAGACTCAATTTTCAGGTAAAATATACTTAACTGTGCCTTATTGAATATTGCAAAGTTTTTATTTCTTCTTGAAGTAATGTTTTTTATATATTACATCAATTCTTAGTTCGAAGAAGAGCGCAACTGCAAGAGCATCTGAGGATTTCATGCCAAATGAACCAACTTTTCAGACACTGCATATCGCATCAGTTTCTTTCAATAGTCTCCTTCTAGGCGAAGTTTTCGTGCCAGATTGGGATGTGTTTCATGTAAGATTTATCGTGTTCTTGCAAATCCGTCAAAACAATAAAAACAATGATCTGATTCGTTCCTCGGAATTTAAGTGACTAATATTTTCTAAACACCAAACTTCTTCTTTTTGACATGTAGAGCAATCATAACACCGCTGAGTTCCATGGGGCGGCAAGAGCAATAGGCGGGTGTCCTGTCTATGTAAGGTAAAACCATGTTGCTATCTTCTCAATCCCTACTAAAAAGAAATTAGTCTCTTAACCTACTGTTTTTCTTTACTCATCTATTTGTTTGTGTGATATTACAGTGACAAGCCAGGAAAACAAGATTTCAGCATCCTAAAGAAACTCATTCTGTGTGATGGATCCATCTTAAGGGCTAGATATGCTGGCAGACCAACTCGGGACTGCCTGTTTATCGATCCAGTCATGGATGGAAAGAGGTAATAAAATTTCTTTTATACTATTTACTCAATTTTATAAAACCAATTGTTTGCTGCTGATGCGTTAAAATGATCTCTTGTAAAAATGCAACTCGGATATTTGGACCATATAATAGCTCAACTGCCATATTTTTGCACTTGGTTAACATTTTTTTCTGAATTTTTCAACAGCTTGCTGAAGATATGGAACTTGAATAAGCGAACAGGAGTAGTAGGAGTTTTCAACTGCCAAGGTGCAGGAACCTGGCCAATGAAACAAGCTCCTGAATCCACTCCGTCTCCAACCTCGAAAGTGATAGCTGGTTGTGTGAGTCCGCTTGATGTCGAATTTCTTGATGAAATAGTAGAGGAAAGTTGGAATGGAAACTATGTCGTATTCAGCTCTAACTCAGGTTATTTCATACCCACAATTGTCTTTAGCCAATGCAACAGTATGAAATCTAGTAGAAATTTGATTTCTGAACTGTTTAATGTTACAGGGTCAATATCCGTTGTTCCAAAGGACAAAACTGTTGAAGTTTCTTTGAACATCTTAGAATGTGAAATATTTACCATCTCTCCCATAAAGGTGAGCTAAAATCTTGATAACTTTCCCATTTCATTAGTTTTAAACGAAACACTGGACTTGGACTAAATATCATGATTCTTTGCATCAGAAACTCAATGAGAAAGTGTATTTTGCCCCGATTGGGTTGATCGAAATGTACAACTCTGGAGGAGCAGTTGAAGATTACACAATAAATGATACAACTGTTACAATCAAAGCTAGAGGGTCTGGATTATTTGGAGCATATTCAAGTATCAAACCAAGTTCTTGTAAAGTAAACCAGAAGAATGAGGAGTTCACATACCATTTTGAGGATGGGTTATTGAGAGTAAATCTTGGAGACGGCCTTAGCTTTCAAGAGATTGAGATTTCATATTAAGGTTGCTTTCATGTGATGATGAGTGATTTTCAAGAAATTATTAGTGGGAATAAATTTATATTATTATGAGTTTCCAATGGGAAATTTGGGAAAATCTTGAATGTCTTACTAATCTTTGTATATAATTTCAAGAGATTGTAGCACAACTTTTTCCCAAACTTTTTAGGGTAGCAATGATTATATTAATTTTTATTGTCATTATTTTTGTCTGTGTGTGTTTGTTTTGGATCTTTCACATGATTCATAAACTCAATTTAAACACGATTTTGATGTAATTATCACCTTTTAATATACAAAAAACTCACATCTATATTTTAAGTGATCTTGGTTTTATTCCCCTTGGGAGACCACTTGAAAATATGATATTTATATTATTAAATTAAAATCGTGTTTAAATAACTTGATGGATGGGATGAAAGAGATACATGTAATACCTAAAACAAGCGAACTCAATTTAAACATAAAAAAGACACATATACGTACACGGTGTTTGGAAATGTCAAAAACATGATATTTTTTCTTAGCATTCTGGTAACAATTATCGAGCCATTACTCCAAATTTCTAGAATTATAGTTTCACAGTTAAAAGACGAATGCATATTAATTCAGAGTAACCTTATGACAAATACATTATCAATCCAATGTATCAAATGTTTTAATTACCATGTAGCTGAGTTTCTCGAATATTCAGTGGAACTGATGTCTCACTTCCAACGCTTAATGAGCCATCCATATATAATCTTGTCCACACTTGAAGGTCATGGAAAATGTGTTAGAGTAGATGCCCTGCAAGCCAACTGTTGGCTAGGGATTTTATTGACTCAGTTGTAATTAACAATCTTTATTTTAATATAATTCATTATTTCATGGTTTGTTATTTCTTTATCTGTATATCAATGTTATCAAACATAAATAAAGACCTTGATTATACTTTAATACAAATGAATCGTAATTCGATGTTGAAACTCGTTTGTAAACACTGTATGATCTAAATTGGTTCCTAGTCGATTCAGCCGCATAAAACATGGATAAAGGTCGCTTGAACTCGAGACTAGCATATGTGATGTTGTGTACTGCGTTTCTTGATAAGGGCATAGAAATGTCCAAACATGCAGATGGGTAGTCATATGATGATTATACTGAACAACCCTTCCCCGGACTTTCCAAGTGGTTATCATTCATCGAGAGGATAAGTCCGTGGTTATGATTGTACACCATTAGTCTTTACGACCCGGGACAACGTTGAGGCTCTATATGCTAGGGCTGTGCTTTGACTCGTTTACTAGCTCCAGGAGAGTCATCAGGTGGCGAGGTTGGGTACAGTTGCGAAACATATAGGAGCAAGTGCATCGTAGTCAGGAATTCACCGATCCACTGAGGGTGTGGATATCCTATGTGATATGATGAAATTATAGTGCATGAAATCGCTGGCTAGAGTATGAGATGTACGTTAGAGAAGGAGTTCTCGAACGGTACATGCGATGCCACTATTTATTGTTATCACATAGTTATCGAATTAATATGCAACCCTCGATGAACCAATGGTTGCAGATTTGATCGGGGTATATGAGATGAAGGGACCGTAATGTACGATAATCATAATCGACTGGTTCTTGCAGGCACTATCAGTGATACCTAGGGGTTCATGGGGCGATGCTACTAGACGCTCTTACCATGATCCGATGAGTGCAATCAAAAATGAGTTCTGACATTCTTGATCAAGGTGTTGATAAAAAGAATGGGGCTAACTAGGGTAAGCCCGAATAAAGGATTATGTCCTGAATCATAAAGAGTTGTGAACCCACGGCTCGCTGTATCCCTGAACCATTGAGGGTCATACAAGCACTGGATCGTTTGTTCTTGTTTTGAGAATAATTTTAAGAACTTTAATTTTTATTATATAGTAAATTCAAGGAGTTGAATTTATAATTTAAATAATAAATTCAAATATTGAATTTTTAATGATTTAATTTATTAAACTCAAAAGTTGAGCTTATTAATGAATAAATTAAATATGGTGGATAATATGTTAATGGGCTTGTAAGAGTACAAGTCCAATATATTAAAAAATTAAAGTTGTTAATGGACCTTGATTAATTGATTAAATTAGTTGGAATAATCAAATTAATTAATCCAGCCCATTAATGTTAATTGAAGGGCCCAATTATTATACTATGATAATTAGGTCAAGGGTTAATTATAAAAGTGGTTTGAGAAGTCATAACCCTAGTCCACCACCACAAAATTTTCGAGAATCTCACCTTCAACGAAGAAAAAAAATCGGCCACTTCTTTTGAGAAATATTTTTGTACTGTCTCTCAAATATTTTTTTCCTACGTAAAATCTCATCCATATTTTCTAGTGCGATTTGGAAGAGGATCAAGTGATCTAGTCGTGGACTTGATAGGAGGATCAAACAAGGAGTGAATCGAAGAAAGTTCGTAGGGATTCATTAAGAGCTATATCCGCTAACCCCGGATTAGTTGGAGACGTGTGATTAATTCACCAAAGGTATAAATTCTAAACGTCTTATGAATGTTTTGATCGTAAAACCATATGAGTGACTAAAACAAATATATTTTGATTGTCAAAATAAAATAAAAATTTTAAACTTCCGCTGCGTTTGGGCACGAGAAAACCGAGATCCAACAAAATGTTGCCCACAAGGATCGATCACAAGTCTTACGTCGGGCTTGAGTTGTTCTACTTGTGCCTGATGAACTTCAGGTGCAGCAGCCGCGACATGAATGGCATCATAAGTTGCAAAATAAGTCCAACTCAACCTGCCATCTGATTACCATGAAAATTAAAATTATTAAATATTTGGTCACAGGATATGTCGGCATTATTCATTTGACCTTTTGAAGCTAAAATTTCTCCACTCGAAAGTGAAGTAGCCGTTTGTTTTCATCCACTTTAAAATACAATTCAAAACAAAAGGTGCATAAAAATTAAAGGTTTACTACTAACATGCACCGAGAGAGATCCTTCTTCCAATAGTTCAACTGCTGCACTTGTTTGGATATTTCTGGTTGAAGATTCAACCAACTCTAGAAGGTGTTCATCAACAACAACACGAACTTCTTGCCCAACCATATCAACAAGGTATTAGGTGAAACGTCCACTACTCGTTTTTCTTAAAAAATACTATTTTTTTCCTAATTCATTCGACCGAAATACTAAACAATGAAAATATAAATATTTTGCACCATTTAAATATAAACCAACTAACCTAATATTTAAAAATCCAAAAAAAAGTAATTCAAAGTATAAAATCATAAACATCAACCAACCTAAATTAACATTATTTCAATTTTAAAATTAACTCTAACATCCTCTCAAAATCCTCTCAAAATAATCATAAGTCACTACAATCTTTAAAGTAATCATAAATCATAAACATAGTTTTATTTGCGAAAAACTAGCGACGGTCATCGGATTGTGTGCACCTTTAGTCAAGCTAGTTCAACCATCAAGGTCTCCATTAACATCAATCTCATGCTCACCTACATCGATCAGACCTAGTGAGTCTATTGACTCAGCAAACCTTAATCATGATAACAAGTAATATATATACATTCACAAACAACAATGAAAATACTTTTAATAAAATAACTTTTCATGGACATAAACTTTAAATTAAACGTCTACTACTTAAAACACTGTTATTTTTTTATACTAATACTTGAAAGTTAAATCTAAATGCATGCATACAATACTGCTGAAAATTAACATATTTTAAAATAACAGTAATCAACCAACAGGAAAACACTGCGTTTTAAATAATAAATAAGTAGTCAAACCCAGACTTACGTTTTAGAATAATGCAATAGGAAACATGTAAAAATCTTCAAAACCACCAACATTGTAAAATGGCCATTAAAGTAATAAAATGAATGAGTAAAATATTCATGTTCACTTCTAACTCATAAACATGATGTGCGAAAAAATACGGTCCTCGGGTTAGCGTGCACACATTCAACTCTGCCTACTCAGTGTTCGGCATCTCCAGCCTCCTGATCAAAATGCTCACCTACATCATTCACATCTATTGAGTCTAAAGACTCAACATCCCTGTTAACTTTATAACAAATACATATACATAACAGGCAATAGTGAAAAGTACCGTAATAAAATATAATTCATGATCTAAAAAAATATGTATGCATAATCAAGACTTGTCAAATCATAATCGTTTACATAACATAAATCATCATTTTTAGCATATACGTATTCGTTTTCTTAATTTGAATTCCGTTCATCAGCTGTGACTTTCGTATCATCGTGTCAGTTTGAGGTCATGATCAGCGACATCATTACCCATCCACTGAGCCTTAACCTTACATGTCATTGTGTCATCGTATTAGTCACAACCAACTCTCATCCTTCAAAACACATCATCATATTCATCACTTAATAAAATCATGTCCATACGTAAATTTTTCTTGAAACCAAGCATACAACGTATTTTTCATATTTTAATAAAAAGATGTATCCATGAAGAGATAAACATTTAAAACATATAAAATCGTGTTTAGGGCGCTGCCAACACCACTACCTCCACCCGAAGATGATCACACTTAATTCATAATACAAAGGTTTCTAATCAAGCTTCATATTATCCAATATAACCCTTACTAAGCTCGATCGTAATGACGTACCAATACCCAAATGAACCAATAATGCTTAACCTATAAGCTCCTCAAAGCTTGGACTAGCGCCTAGGCGCTAACACTATGGTGCTGCGGCACTTGGTTAGCGCCTAGGCGCCTGGAATCAGCGCTGCAGCGCTACTCCAGTCGAACAATAGGCGGTGCGGCGCCTAAAGTGCAGCGCCGCGGCGCAAAACCTTCGGCAGAAAACATCCCAAACAATTCCAAGCCAACCCCTACTCTACACTCACCCAACTCAAACCAGCCTTGGACTAACCCTTCCTAGCCCACCTTAGGACCCTCTTGGACCAACCTAACTCCAGTTCACAGCCCCATGCACACCGCACGATGCACACGACCGCTAGTCACTCACAAAGCCTCAACCAAGAACCACCTTAACACCCTTCACTAAAACGACTTCTTCACTAACCTCAGCCATGTTCGAGCCATCCTATGTCATCAATCAGACCCACCAGGGTCTGGTCCAGGGCTATGGATGGTCCTTGCACAACCGGTTCACTCATATCCACCGATATAATTAAAACAAGCTCGACTCGAACGTTTCACGCCTAGCTACCATTCCACTAGGCCAAGCCGTGACTCCCGCTCCTAAATCCCTTATCCCTTGACATGCTCAGCACCCTAGCAACGTATAGCTGCAGCCCTTTGCACAAATAATCAAGAAGCGTGAGCCTCATGTCAAGAGTGTGCAAAATTTCCATGTCAAAAGCGTATAAAATCAAGGACGACCCAAGTACGATAATTCGCATGCATAAATGAAACAAAAAAAACGTATATTGATTTGAATGATGCAAAGAAATGAGTTATAGGCGTGCCTTTACGAAAATGCTCTCGAAAACCTTGATAACTTCGCATAGGATGAGCACCGAAGAGGCGGTGAATAGTTTTCCCTAAAAATTCTTAAATAACTCAAAGGGAGCTGCTGGTTTTTCTTTTGAAAAGTTGCTGAATGGGAGGGAGGGGGCGGCCACTTGGTGATATTAGGTTTAAGGTTTGTAGGGTAGAGTTTAGGTTAAGTTAAAATACACTAATGGACCCTATAAAATAATTAAAGGAGTTAAAAAAAAGTTTTTAGGCCCATTAAGGAATAAAAAAACCCGTCAAGACCAATACCACTCTCGAAAAATATTTCGTTTAGCTGTGTTTTCGAAAATAATGTCCGAACCCTCAAAAAGTCCTCCGAATCAATAAAATTAGCGTACCGGCTAAAATATAACCCGGCGGGTAAAAATACCCAACCACGGCTCATTTTCAAAAATCATACTTAAAAGCACCTCATATTAAATATTTATAATCAATTAATCAATAAAAATATTTTTCATAATTATCCCCGTCTCCGTTGCGCGTTCGAGCTCAAAGAGCAACTTAAAACCCTAATGCATGAAACTTTGAAAATAAGCCATGAATAAACCCTAACCATGCACCAACCTTGCATTAAATTCATAAAAATCAATAAACACATATTTAAATAAAACCCTATATTGCATGCAGTCAGGTTACGTGGTTCGAATTTCCTAGACCTTACAATTCCCTCCCCCACCCCCTTTAAACAGAATTTCGTCCTCAAAATTAAAAACATACCGAATAACTCCATATAGTGACTCCTAATCTTGGTCTCCGTCTCCCAAATAGCTTCCTCCTCGGAGTGATTCTGCCACTTGACTTTGACCATGTGGATCACGTTGTTCCAGAGCCTCCTCTCCTGTCTGTCCAATATCTGAGTGGGTCTCTCCTCAAAAGACAGGTTCGGTGTTAGCTGAAGTGGCTCATAGTTCTGCACATGCGAAGGATTCGACATGTACTTCCGCAGCATAGAGACAGGGAACACATTATGAACTCCCCCCAGATGTGAATCTCGGATCCTTGTCTGACATGATGGACAATGGAATACCATGAAGTCTGACTATCTCTATGATGTACAGCTCTGAGTACTGAGTCATGGTGAAAGTCTTCCTGATCGGTAAAAAGTGCGCTTATTTAGTGAGCCGATCAACTTTCACCCAAATGACATATATCCACCAGTCGTCCTCGGTAATCCCGTCACGAAGTCCAGGGTAATGTTCTCTCATTTCCACTCGGGAATAGGGAGTGGTCTCAGCTTCCCTGCAGGTCTCTGATGCTCTGCCTTGACCTGCTGACATGTCAAACACTCTGAGACAAAACACAGAATATCCCTCTTCATGCCTGACCACTAAGAAAGAGACTGAAGATCCTTATACATCTTCGTACTCCCTAGATGGATGGAGTACGGGGTGTTGTGGGAATCGCTCAAGATATCTGCTATCAGGGAATCGCTGCTAGGAACCCGTAGTTGGTTACGGTATCTGACTATGCCATCCACAACTGTGTAAAACCTCCGGCCCTTAGCCTCATCCCTCTGTCTCCACTTCAATAACTACTCGTCTGAAGTCTGCCCTGCTCGAATTCTGTCACTTAGTGTCGGCTGCACTGTCAGGGTAGAAAGACCATGGGCAGTTGCCAGCTCAAACCGCTGAATCTATGCCTGAAACGGTCTCTGTACTGATAACTGGGCGATCACTGTAGTCTTCCTGCTCAAGGCATCTGCAACAATATTAGTTTTATCTAGATGGTAGGTAATGTCACAATCATAATCTTTCACTAGCTCTAGCCACCTCCATTGTCTCATGTTCAACTCTTTCAGTGGGAAGAAGTACTTCAGGCTCTTGTGATCAGTGAAAATCTTGCACTTCTCCCCATTCAGATAATGCCTACAAATCTTCATGACAAAAACCACTGCTGTTAGCTCGAAGTCATGAATCGGATAGTTCTTCTCATGGACCTTCAGCTGGATCCCCAGATAAACTTGTCATTCTTCGTCTCAAGGCTGTCATAGGCAGCGCAATAGAAGAGAAGCCCTGAATGAACTTCTTTTAATATCCAGCCAATCCCGAGAAGCTACAGATCTCTATCACGATTTTAGAAACTGACCAATCTCTGACTGTTTCAACTTTACTAGGGTTGACCTCTATACCATTCCGAGATAAAATGTGGCCCAAGAATGCCACTCTGTCTAGCCATAACTCGTACTTACTGAACTTGGAAAACAGCCGATTGTCCTGTAAAGTATGTTGTAGAGCCCAAATTCAGTACACGTAAAACCCATGCATTTAATTAAATTGTTAAATCATTTATTTAATTTTAAAATGAGTTTAGCGATGCATGATTTATGAAATTTCATTATTTTAAATTATTTATATTTATGTGATGCACGTTAAAATATTTTGTTGAGTTTCATGTTTCAGGCGATTATTCGATGCGAGATCGAGGAAAAGAGACCGGTGACGATTTTGGTGATTTTAAAATGTAGTATTTTATTTAAGTTAGGATTGGGGAATTTTAAATGATTTATTTAGTTTCTAGCATTTTTAAATCTTAAATTTAATTTATTAGGTGATTTTAATGTTTTAAACTTTTAAAAGTTATCAATTGTTTATTTTCTTTTAATTAGGGGATTTTTGTAAAGGTAGTGTGGATTAACATTTTAAATATTAATTAAGCAAATTTTAATCCCCTAATTAACCAAACACACACACACACACTCACACACACAAATGCACGGCACACATCACACACATACACATTTCATTTCATTTTAAGATTTTTTTTGAGAGGAAAACCTATGGTTCCAAAAACTTGCAGCCGCCGCCGCTCTCCCTTCAAATTTTTCCAGCAATTCATGTTGATTTTGTTGCAAGAAATCGAGCCACAAATCTTTCCGGATCAATCTCGCGTCTTTCCCGATTCGGTATCGTCGGTTCGGTAATTTTAAATATCAAAAGGAATGTATATTCTATTATTCCTGTGTCAATCTCGTCATATTATGTGTTGTGATATTTATTATGCGTAAAAATCCATGTACGATGTTCAAAGTTTGAGCGGAAATTTATTGGATTGATTTTTGAAACGTTTTTGTATCTAAAACTCGAAATCTGCTGTCATTTCAAATACTACGACTTTTCGGTCGATTTTCTGAAAATAAAACGTAGAAATTTTTGATACCTTCGATTTGACAGTAAATTCAAAATTTTTGGATAAGAAATGAGTGAGTTATGATTGTTTTTGTGGGACTGATCAAACTGTGTTTTCGTGAAAAATGCGTTCTTGATGTGTTCTTGATGCTTTATTGTTGCAGGCTCCGTTAGGGATTGACGGGTGTTCGCAGATGTGTTTAAGTATGTTGAGTATGATGTTGGGATGGTTTTTGGTGTGTCAGTTTGCATCGATAAGCAGTTGTTTGCATTAGAAGTCGTAGGATGTGTTTTGGTGTCAAATGGCGTGTTCACGGATTGGGTTGCGTTGTTTGTGATGCGTAATTGTTTTGGGGCGCTTGTTTGAGTTTAAATAAGTTCCATAGCATCCTAGGATGGGTCTTGAGGCATTGGTTCACGGTCTGTATGATCGAGTTAGGAGGAATAAGCCATAAGTGTAGTGTTTCTCCGTTGATTTACAATTCCAGCACCTACCCGTAGCTGTACCCGGACTCTTACACGGGGTTCGTGCCCTTTTTCCTTCGAAATATGAAATTCCAGTACCTACCTGGACCTCTACCAGGGCGCTTATACGGGGTCCGTGTACCCATTTTTTTTAAAAAAAAAATTTTTTAGGGATTTTTTTCGGTTTGACATCATGATTTAATACGATGATTAAACGAGGTCAAGTTCCGAAAGATTTAGAACGTCATAACGATAATTGTCATTTTTGGGTATGAGGATGACTAATACGTCTAAGTTATGAAGATAAGGGTTTGAACTTATGTTAGTATGTGCAGTAGAGGCCCCAAGCGAGATCCAACGAATCCCTCAATTCCAAGTAAGTATGTTCGACGTGCAAAAGAAAATATTTTAAGTTTTTGAGGTATGCTAAATGTTTTGTGACCAATTATGAACGAGTTTGGAAGTTGGTGAACGTGGCCGAGGACCTCTCCACCACGGTAAAGCATGACCGTGTTTAGATCAGGATTAGAAAGTGGTAAAGCATGACCAGGGACCAATCCGCCCGGTAAAGCATGACAGAAGATCTCATGTATGTAGCAGTGGATTTTCCCTGTCAGCCCAGTACTGTAGTTTAGTCTGATCAGGCACATTTATGTATGGTCACTTGCTTTGAAACATATCTCTACGTAAAATGATGTTATGTATGCTCAGGTATGTATGATGCAAGTATGTATAAGAAAAGTTTTATGATGAAAGCACGTCTACGTTTATGCTACTATGCTCCAGTTTCAAGTATGTTTATGTTATTACGTTCTAGTTTCAAGTATGTAAGTCCTACTTTAAAGATGCATGTGGTTTTATTTTGTAGTACTTGCTACCTTCAGTTTATACATGTTGAGTTTTTAGACTCACTAGACTTGATCAATGCAGGTGAGGATGACTTTGAGGAGACGAGGGGTGGGGACCAATGAGCCGGCTTGGACTGAGCAGGAGGCTAAACCCGAGGAACGCCAATGTTTTTAAGAAATTATGCAATGTTTCAAATACTTTGATTTAACGTTTCTGTTTACGATGTTTAAACAAGTATTTTTAGCAAACTTTATTTGTGATCTTTTGTTGCAAATATCTTGGATGAACGGTTTAGTGTTATGGCAATTTGAAGATTGATTTCGTATTTAAGTAAATTTTTATTTTTTCTTAAATTTTAAGATGTTCAAAAGTACGGTACGTTACAGTTGGTATCAGAGCGGTGTTCTTGTAAAGGGTTATGCCTACTGCCAGTTGCGAGAAGCTCACGAAGCCACACCTCAAGTATGTAAGTTTTAAGGTTTTAAATTATATCATGTAGTAAGCATCATGTCATGATTTCAGCATGTTCATATTTAAATTCGAATTGCGTGCATCTTATGTTATGATATTATGTTCATGCATGTTGGATTTACGTGTTGAGAAAATTTTGGAACAGTAAGCTTCCCAGAGTAGGATTGTGCGTGAAGCAGGCGATGAGAATAGGGAAGCACATGATGGGGAGAGGGTCACTCCTCCTCGTCCACCCCCAGATATGCATGCTCATATTCTTGCAGGGATGACTCAGTTCTTCGCGCAGTTTGCAGGGAACCAAGCTACAGTGGACATAGGGGCGAGGCCCATGCCAGAGGCAGTTTATGAGAGGTTCAAGAGGATGGACCCAAAAGAGTTCTCGGGGACTACTGACCTGATGATAGCGAAAGGATGGATTAAATCCATCGAGGTGATCTTTTCGTTTATGAAGCTGCAGGATGCAGACAGGGTTAGGTGTGCAACATTTCTACTGACAGGAGACGCCAGACTGTGGTGGGAGAGCGCATCAGTGTCACTGAACTAGCGAACACTGAATTGGGAGGGATTCAAGTAGGTTTTCTACTCCAAGAACTTCACTGAGGAAGTACTCTCCCTCCTGACCAGGGAGTTCATGACGTTTCGTCAGGGAGACAGCAGCGTAGCTGAGTTCGTGAAGAAGTTCGAGAGAGGGTGTCACATTGTATCCCTGATTGCGAATGATGTCCGGGAGAAGCTGAGGCATTTTATGGATGGGTTGATGCCGATCTTGCGCCGTGACGTTGGAGTTGCTGGTCCGACTACTTATGCAGTTGCCGTATCGAGAGCTTTGGCGGCAGAGCAGGACCAAAGGGACATTGAGGTCGATAGGCAGGGCAAGAGGTCCTATCAGGAACCTCAACAGTAGCCACAACAGCGACCTCAGTTTAAGAGGCCTTTCCAGGGAAAGTAGGGAAAGAGGCCATTTCAGGGATCGCCGAAAGGCAAGGGTCCTACTCTTCAACAAAAGGCTCCTCACAGACCCGGCGAGTACTCAGTGTGCTCGAAATGCAATCACCAGCATCCGGGACAGTGTTTATTTGGATTGGACAAATTCTTCAAGTGCGGAGCCAGCGATCATATGCTGAAAGACTGCCCACAGTGGAGGCAGCCGACCTAGGGTAGAGTGTTCGCCATGCAGGTAGAGGAGGCGAACCCAGACACGACCCTGCTTACCGGTAACTTATTTAATTCAGCACCGCATTATTTTGCCATGCAAGTTTCGTATTTATTTGGGATTATTAGTGTGCTAATTAGTATTTATGGTGTCTTTCATTGCATGGGGTTAAGATTAGAATTTTTGGGATAAAAGTTTTGTGTGTTGTGCCAACGTCTCTCATGGAATATTTTCATAAAGAGAGTAGCCACGAAGGCCTTGATAGATTTAGGGGCCACATACTCTTTTATTTCGGAGACGCTTGCTAGTCATTTGGACATCAAGTCCATTGGGCTCGACATGAGTTATTCAGTGATAGTCCCATGAGGGGAAGAGTTATCAGCTACAAGTGTGGTCAGAGACATCGATCTTGAACTGCAGGGCCACCTAGTGTACGCCGATTTGATTGTGTTGCCGATGCCAGAATTTGATATCATCTTAAGAATGGACTGGCTGACAAAGAACAAAGTTCTTATTGACTTTCAGAAAAGGTCAGTGTTAGTACGACCGATGGATATGGAGCAATTTCTCTTCGAGCCGGATAGATGGAGAAGTTTCCCTCGCATGATCTCCTGCATGCAAGCGTGGAGACTCATTCACAAGGGTTGTCAGGATTTCTTGGTCAGCATTGTTTCCACGCCTAACGCACCCACTCCGTCTATATCTGATGTACCAGTAGTCAGAGATTTTCCTGACGTCTTTCCGGATGACTTCACAGGTCTTCCACCATAGAGAGAGGTGGAGTTTTCCATTGACCTTGTGCCTGGCATCGTGCCAATCTCTAAGGCACCGTACCGGTTAGCTCCAGCTGAGATGTTAGAACTCGAACAGTAGATTCAAGAGCTTCTAGACAAAGAATTCATTTGTCCTAGTTTCTCACCATGGGGCGCACCAGTACTCTTCGTATAGAAGAAAGATGAGAGCATGAGGCTGTGTATCGATTACCGAGAACTGAACAAGGTAACGATCAAGAATAAATACCCACTACCACGGATCGAGGACTTGTTTGATCAGTTACAGGTAGCTACAATGTTCTCTAAGATAGATCTTCGATCAAGGTATCATCAGCTGAAGGTAAAAGATACAGATGTTCATAAGACAGCCTTCAGTACCAGGTATGGACATTACGAGTTTTTAGTGATGCCGTTTGAACTGACGAATACTCCAGCGGTTTTTATGGACCTCATGAACCGAGTATTTCAGCCCTACTTAGATCAGTTCGTCATAGTGTTCATTGACGACATTCTCATATACTCGAAGAGCCATGAGGAGCACCATCAGCATTTGGGTACAGTTTTGCAAGTCTTGCAGAGTCGCAAGTTGTTTGCAAAATTTAATAAGTGTGAATTCTGGTTGGAGAAGGTAGCGTTTTTTGGTCATATAATATCTAGCAGTGGTATTGAGTGGATCTAGCTAAGGTAGTAGCAATTAAAGAATGGGTTGAACCGAAGAATGCTTTAGAGATCCGCAGTTTCCTAGGCCTAGCAAGCTACTACAGGAAATTTATTCAGAGATTTTCTTCGATAGCAGTGCCACTCACTTCATTGACTAAAAAGAATGCTAAATTCATATGGAGTGATGAATGTCAGAAGAGCTTTGATACTTTGAAGCAAGCTCTTATATCAACGCTAGTGTTAGCCATGCCAGCAGGGCAAGGCAACTTTGTGCTATACACCGATGCTTCTAAGCTTGGTCTAGGTGCAGTTTTGATACAGCATGGTCGGGTTATAGTTTATGCCTGCAGAAAGTTGAAGGTGCATGAGAAGAACTACCCGACTCATGATCTTGAGTTAGCTGCCATTGTCTTTGCGTTGAAGATTTGGAGACATTACTTGTACGACGAGAAATGACAGATATTTACTGATCACAAGAGTCTCAAGTATTTCTTCACGCGGAAAGAGTTAAATATGAGACAAAGACGATGGTTGGAGTTAGTGAAAGACTACGATTGTGAAATTAGTTACCATCCAAGGAAAGCTAATGTTGTGGTAGACGCCTTGAGCAGAAAAGTTGCAGTCGTAGCACAGTTGTCAGTGCAGAGATCTCTTTAATCAGATATTCAGAGATTTGGGTTAAAGGTTTATCCTAAGGGCAGAGCTCCTAAGCTGTCTAATCTGACAGTCCAGTCTTTTCTTTGATAGACCGAATCCGTAAGTGTCAACCTTCGGATGAGAAATTACAGAAATGGAGACTGAAGGACGAGGCCAAGGGCAGTGTACTCTACCCAGTGTTAGATGGTATTGTGAGATACAGAGGGAGAATGTGGGTGCCTAGTGTTGATTCAATCAGAGAGGATATTCTGACAGAGGCACATGAATCTCCGTATTTCGTCCATCCAGGAGGTACCAAGATGTACAAGGATTTGAAGATTCTGAATTGGTGGCCAGGTATGAAGCGAGACATCCGCCGATTTGTATCTGAATGTCTCACTTGTCAGCAGGTGAAGGCAAAGCATCAAAGGCCAGCAAGGATGCTTAAGCCACTCTCTATCCCCGAGTGAAAGTGGGAGAATATCACCATGGACTTCGTTGTTGGTTTGCCGAGGTCAGTCAGAGGATCCAATGCTATTTGGATCATAGTGGATCGCCTTACTAAGTCGGCACAGTTCTTGCCAGTGAAAACGACTTTTTCCATGACGCAGTATGCGGAGCTCTATATCAGGGAGATAGTTCGATTGCACGGGATCCCGGTTTCGATTGTTTCCGAAAAGGACCCGAGGTTTACATCGTCCTTTTGGAAGAGTTTAAATGCAGCCATGGGAACGAAATTGCTATTTAGTACAGCTTTTCACCCGCAGACGGATGGCCAATCTGTGCGTGTGATTCAGATTTTGGAGGATTTATTGCCAGCCTGTATGATCAATTTCCATGGAACTTGGGAATCGAAGCTACTTCTAGTGGAGTTTACCTACAACAACAGTTTCCAAACATCCATAAGTATGGCCCCTTACGAGGCACTGTATGGAAGAAAGTGTAGATCGGTGATTCGTTGGGATGAAGTCGGTAAGCGATCAGAAATTGGTCCAGAGATTGTTCAGCAGACTGCAGATGTGGTGGTCAAGATCTGAGACGGGATTAAGACCGCCCAGAGTCGTCAAAAGAGTTATGCTGACAAGAGGAAGAGAGATCTAGAGTTTGCTGTAGGTGATCACGTATTCGTAAAGATAGCACCTATGAAGGGTGTTATGAGAATTGGGAAGAGAGGCAATCTTAGTCCGAGATTTATTGGACCGTTCGAGATTCTTGACAGGGTTGGGACATTAGCTTATCGTGTAGACCTACCGCCGAATCTGTCCGGAGTACACAATGTGTTCCACGTCTCGATGCTGAGGAAGTACCTAGTGAATCCTTCGCATGTTTTGAGCTACGAACCGTTGCAACTTGCTCCAGATCTGTCGTATGAGGAAAGATCTGTCCAAATCCTAGACAGACAGGAGCGTAGACTTCAGAACAAGGTGACCAAGCTGGTCAAAGTCTGGTGGCTAAATCAATCAGTGGAGGAGGCCACTTGCGAGACCGAGGCAGATATGAGAATTCGCTACCCAGAACTGTTTGGTAAGTTAATTTCGAGGACGAAATTTATTTAAGTGTGGGAAGAATTATAGAGCCCAAATTCAGTACACGTAAAACCCATGCATTTAATTAAATTGTTAAATCATTTATTTAATTTTAAAATGAGTTTAGCAATGCATGATTTATGAAATTTCATTATTTTAAATTATTTATATTTATGTGATGCACGTTATAATGTTTTGTTGAGTTTCATGCTTCAGGCGATTATTCGATGCGAGATCGAGGAAAAGTGACCGATGACAATTTTGGTGATTTTAAAATGTAGTATTTTATTTTAAGTTGGAGTACTTTAAATGATTTATTTAGTTTCCAGCATTTTTAAAACCTAAATTTAATTTATTAGGTAATTTTAATGTTTTAAACTTTTAAAAGTTATCAATTGTGTATTTTATTTTAATTAGGGGATTTTTTTAAAGTTATTGTGGATTAACATTTTAATTAACATTTTAAATATTAATTAAGCAAATTTTAATCCCCTAATTAACCAAAACACACACACACACACTAACACACACAAATACACGGCACACAACACACACATACACATTTCATTTCATTTTCAGATTTTTTTGAGAGGATAACCTAGGGTTCCAAGAACTTGCAGTAGCCGCCCCTCTCTCTTCAAAATTTTCCAGCAATTAACGTTGATTTTGTTGCAAAAAATCGAGCCACAAATCGTTCTGGATCAACCTCGCGTCTTTCCCGCTTCGGTATCGTTGGTTCGGTAATTTTAAATATCAAAAGGCATGTATATTCTATTATTCATGCGTTGATATCGTCATATTATGTGTTGTGATGTTTATTATGCGTAAAAATCCATGTAAGATGTACAAAGTTTGAGCGGAAATTTATTGGATCGATTTTTGAAACGTTTTTGGATCTAAAACTCAAAATCTGCTGTCATTTCAAATACTGCGACTTTTCGGTCAATTTTCTGGAAAACATTTCAACATATGAAACATAGAAAATTTTGATAACTTCGATTTGACAGTAAATTCAAAATATTTGGATAAGAAATGAGTGAGTTATGATTGTTTTTGTGGGACTGATTAAACTGCGTTTTCGTGAAAAATGCGTTCTTGATGTGTTCTTGAAGTTTTATTGTTGCAGGCTTCGTTGGAGATTGACGGGTGTTCGCTGCTGTGTTTAAGTATGTTGAGTATGATTTTGGGATGGTTTTTGGTATGTCGGTTTGCATCGATAGGCAGTTGTTTGCATTAGAAGTCGTAGGATGCGTTTTGGTGTCAAATGGCGTGTTCACAGATTGGGTTGCGTTGTTTGTGATGCGTAGTTGTTTTGGGGCGTTTGTTTGAGTTTAAATGAGTGCTATAGCATCCTAGGATGGGTCTTGAGGCATTGGTTCACGGTCTGTATGATCGAGTTAGGAGGAATAAGCCATAAGTATATTGTTTCTCCGTTGATTTACAATTCCAGCACCTACCCGTACCTGTACTCGGACCCTTACACGGTGTCCGTGCCCTTTTTCCTTCGAAATGAGAAATTCCATCACCTACCTGGACCCATACCCGGACTCTTACAAGGGGTCCGTGTACCCATTTTTTTTAAAAAATTTTTTTTTATAGGAATTGTTTTTTGATTTGATATAATGATTTAGTACGATGATTAAACGAGGTCAAGTCACGAGAGATTTAGAACTTCATAAGAATAATTGTCATTTTTGGGTGTGTGCATGACTAATACGTCTAAGTTATGAAAGATAAGTGTTTGGACTCATGTTNTTTCCTTCGAAATGAGAAATTCCATCACCTACCTGGACCCATACCCAGACTCTTACAAGGGGTCCGTGTACCCATTTTTTTTAAAAAAAATTTTTTTATAGGAATTGTTTTTTGATTTGATGTAATGATTTAGTACGATGATTAAACGAGGTCAAGTCACGAGAGATTTAGAACTTCATAAGAATAATTGTCATTTTTGGGTGTGTGCATGACTAATACGTCTAAGTTATGAAAGATAAGTGTTTGGACTCATGTTGTATGTGCAGCAGTGGCCCCAAGCAAGATCCAACGAATCCCTCAACGCCAAGTAAGGTTTGTTCGACGTGCAAAAGAAAATATTTTAAGTTTTTGAGGTATGCTAAATGTCTTGTGACCAATTATGAACGGGTTTGGAAGTCGGTGAACGTGGCCGAGGACCTCTCCACACCGGTAAAGCATGACCGTGTTTAGATCACGATTGGAAAGCGGTAAAGCATGACCAGGGACCAATTCACCCGGTAAAGCATGACCGGGGATCTCATGTATGTGGCAGTGGATTTTTCCTATCATCCCAGTACTGTGGTTCAGTCTGATCAGGCACATTTATGTATGGGTCACTTGCTTTGAAACATATCTCTACGCAAAATGATGTTATGTATGCTCAAGTATGTATGATGCAGGTATGTTTAAGAAAAGTTTTATGATGACGGCACGTCTACGTTTATGCTATTACGCTCCAGTTTCAAGTATGTTTATGTTATTACGTTCAATTTTCAAGTATGTAAGCCCTATTTTAAAGATGCATGTTGTTTTATTATGTAGTACTTGCTACCTCCAGTTTATACATGTTGAGTCTTTAGACTCACTAGACTTGATTGATGCAAGCGAGGATGAATTTGAGGAGACGAGGGGTGGGGACCAATGAGCCGGCTTGGACTGAGCAGGAGGCTAAACCCGAGGACCGCCCATGTTTTTAAGAAATTATGCAATGTTTCAAATACTTTGATTTCACGTTTTTGTTTACGATGTTTAAAAAATTATTTTTAGCAAACTTTATTTGTGATCTTTTTTTGCAAATATTTTGGATGAACGGTTTAGTGTTACTGTAATTTGAAGATTGATTTCTTATTTAAGATAATTTTTATTTTTCCGTAAATTTTAAGATGTTCAAAAGTACGGTACGTTACATATGTAGTACGGTCCTCAGGTGCTGACTGTGGTCCTCTTTTCTCCTCGAATAGACCAAAATATCATCTATGAAAACTATGACGAACTGGTCTGAGTATGGTTGAAACATGCGATTCATGAGATCGATGAAGATTGCTGGCGGGTTCGTCAGTCCGAAGGGCATCACCAAAAAGTCATAGTACCCATATCGCGTCCTGAACACCGTCTTATGCACGTCAGACTCTCTAACCTTCAGCTGATAATATCCGGATCAGAGATCTATCTTTGAGAATACTGATGCTCCCTGAATCTGATCAAATAAATCCTCAATCTTTGGCATCGGATATTTGTTCTTGATCGTGACTCTATTCAGCTTTCGGTAATCAATGCAGATTCGCATGCCGCCATCCTTCTTCTTGACAAACAGTACCGGCGCACACCATGGAGAAAAGCTAAGGTGAATGAAACTCTTATCTAGCAAGTCCTATATATGATCTTTCATCTCTGCATGTGCCAGACGATAGGGTGCCTTAGAAATGAGCACGGTACCTAGCATGAGCTCGATAGTAAAGTCCACCTCTCTGTCTAGTGGAATGCCTGAAACATCTTCAGGGAAAACATTGGGGAAATCTATGACCATATAGACGTCCTCTAGCCTCTGACTGATAGGCTCTGACACTGACACAATGCTGGCCAAAAACGCCTGGCAGCCTCTCTTCATGAGCTTCCTCGCACACATGCAGGAAATGATGTGCGGCATCTGCTTGTGTCTGGCTGCCTAAAAAATAAACGGCTTACCCTTGGGCGGTCGGACAGATACTGATCTCTTTCGGAAGTCTATGACAGCTCCGTTCGATGAAAGCCAGTCTATATCGAGAATAATATCAAACTCCGACAACGGTAGCACAATCAAGTCTTCTTGCACCGCATTCTTATATAATCGGAGTTCCAATCCCTTCACTATCCGGGAAGTGAACATCTGATCCCCGGATGAAATCGATACTGTGAATCCTAAATACATTGCCACTGGTATGATTCCTAGTCGCTTGACGAACGTATCAGATATAAACGAATGTGTAGCTTCAGAGTCTAGCAATGCATGCGTGGCTACACCTGAAATATATATCCTTCATGGGACAAAACATACCATCAAATCTGATCGCGTTGAAACTTAAGGAATTTCTACTAGCAATTATCCCAAAATCTTCCATAAATTTACTGATTTAACCCAAGTGTTCCACAAAAATTTCAAATTTTAATCCTCAATTTTCAAAATTACAAATTGACCCTTAAAGTTTCCGAAAATTACACTTTGACCCTTACAATGTTTTTCGAAATTTTCCATCTTGTCCCAAAATTTTTTCGAATTTAGCCTATAAAACCAATTAAAAAATTTTGAGATAGCCCCTTAAAATTTTGAGTTTTGCAATTAGGTCCTAATATTATCAGTTATTACACTTAGGTCCCTAAAATTCTCAATTCAAGCAATTCAACCCTTAATTTCAACTAAGTAGAGCATGCATCCTAATTCCTTATATGTTCTCAATCCCATAAATTAACTCTCACAACAATCATATAACCCATGCAATCAAAGCGATAAATTAAAATCTTAAGCATAAGGGTTACCGGTGATCAACGTAGAGTCTAGCTCGGCTTCTGCCTCCTCGGCATGCATCACGTAGGCCCTGCCAGTAGTGAGGCCCTTATTCCTCGGGCTGTTAGCTGCTTCATGGCCCTTTTCCTTGCATAAGAATCACCTGAAAGTTCACCACATGCACTTGCCATAGTGGAGATTGTTGCACTGTTTGCACGGCGGTCCTCCTTCCGCTTAGGAGCCCCTAGTGCCTGAGGTGGCCGCTACTGTCCAGGCCTCTTGAACTTAACCTGGGTGTTCTGCTGCCCCTGCTGCCTCGATGGCCCTGAATACGGCTTCTTCGATGGCTGTGTGCTAGCTTGAGTCTGATGCCTCTTCCTCTGTATCTCCGTATCGATATCTCTCAGAGCCTGCTCCGCATAAAGTGCACAAGTGGTGGCCTCATCATAGCTCGCTGGTCTCACCAACATAACATCCTGACGCAGGACAGGTCTCAGTCCATCCATGAAATGCCTCGCTTCTGTGCGGCATCTCTGGCGATAAGGGGCACAAAGTGATAGCCTCTGTCGAACTTCCGAATAAAATTCACCACAATCGAGTCCTCCTGGCGAAGACTCATGAACTCCCTCGTCAGGCGACCCCTGACATCAGCTGTGAAATACTTACCATAGAACAACTCCTTGAACTGCTCCTAAGTGAGGGTAGCCAAATTCAGCCCGTGCGCTCCTCCCTCACACCAAAGGGATGCATAATCTCTCAACATATACTTGGCGCACCTGACCCGATAGTCATCCCTCATATCCAAGTACTGAAAGTGTAGCTCCAAGGATCGAATACAACCCTTCGCCACAAAAGGATCCGCGGTGCCCCCGAACTCCTTCGGGTTTAGCCATCTGAACTGTCCATAGATTTCTGTCTGAGGTCGGGGAGCATGTTGCGCCTGCTCCAGAAGTCTAGCCATGCCCTCGAGAACTCGAGTAGCTGCATCCAATGGATGATCTCTATCGCCTCTAGTAGTATCACCCTGGCGATCAGTGCTAGGGGCGCGTCTAGAAGGCATGATATTTGAATACAGTCCAAATTCTAAACGTAACCCATCATGCAATTTAATCTAGTTTTTCAAAACATTTTATCCTCAAATCATAAAAGCAGCTAAACATGTACAGAAAATCATAAATCATGTAATCATGCAGGTGATAGCATTAAAACATTTAAAACGTTTAAAACATGTAAAATTACAGACTCGAGGCTTGAAGACTGAGCTGCAGAAGCTGGCAGTGGCACAACCCTATACAGAACCCTTGCTCTGATACCTACTGAAACGTCTACTACTTAAAATACTGCTAATTTTTTTATTTTTATTTTTTTTAAAAGCTATACTTGACAATGAAATCTAAATGCATGCATACTATACTGCTGAAAATTAACATCTTTTAAAATAACAGTAATCAACCAACAGGAAAACACTGCGTTTTAAATAATAAATAAGTCATCAAACCCAGACTTACGTTCTATAATAATGCAATAGGAAACGTGTAAAAATATTCAAAACCACCAACATTGTAAAATGTACAATAATGTGATAAAATGAATGAGTAAAATATTCATGTCCACTCCTAACACATAAACATGGCGTGCACACATCCAACTCTGCCTACTCAGTCTTCGACACCTCCAGCCTCTTTATCAAAATGCTTAATTGCATCATTCACACATAGTGAGTCTAAAGACTCAACACCCCTGTAACGTCGTAACAAATACATATACATAACATGCAACAATGAAAAGTACCGTTATAAAATACAATTCATGATCTAAAAAAAATCTTATGCATAATCATTACCTGTCAAAGATAATCATTTGCATAACATAAATCATCATTTTTAGCATATACGTATTCTTTTTCTTAATTTTAATTCCGTTCATCAGCTGTGATTTTCGTATTATCGTGTCAGTCGATGGATCCATTTACGAGTAACCGCGATACTCGATGGCGGGGACATCAGCGACAACATTACCCGTCCACTGAGCCTTGGCCTTACATGTCATCGTGTCAACGTGTCATCGTATTAGTCACAACCAACTTCCATCATTCAAAACATGTCATCATATTCATCACTTAATAAAATCATGCTCATAAGTAAATTTTTCTTGAAACCAAGTATGCAACGTATTTTTTAAATTTACATAAAAAGTTGTATCCATGAAGACATAAACGTTTAAAACATATAAAATCGTGTTTAGGGTGTCGCCAAGACCGCTAACTCCACCCGAAGATGACCACACTTAATTCATAATTCAAAGGTTCCTAATCAAGCCTCATATGATCCATCATATCCCTTACTAAGCTCGATATTAATGACGTACCAATACCCAAATAAACCAATAATGCTTAACGTATAAGCTCCTCAAACATTGGACTAGTGCCTAGGCGCTGACACTGTGGCGCTGCGGCGCTTGGTTAGCGCCTAGGCGCCTAGAATCAGCGCTGCAACGCTACTATAGTCGAACAATAGGCGCTGCAGTGCCTAAAGGACAGCGCCGCGGCGCTAAACCTTCGGCATAAAACATCCCAAACAATTCCTAGCCAACCCCTACTCTACACTCACCCAACTCAAACCAGCCTTGGACAAACCTTTCCTAGCCCATCTTAGGACCCTCCTGGACCAACCTAACTCAAGCACACAGCCCTATGCACGCTCAAAGGACTTCTTCACTAACCCAGTCGTGTTCGAGCCATCTTAGGCCATGACTCATACCCATCAAGTTCTGGTCTAGGGCTAGGGACGGTCCTTGCACAGCTGATTTGCTCATATCCACCGATATAACCAAAACAATCCCGACTCGAACGTTTCACGCATAGCTACCCTTCCACTCGGTCAAGCCGGGACTCCCGCTCCTAAATCTTTTATCCCTTGACATGCTTAGCACCCTAGCAATGTATAGCAGCAGCCCTTTGCACAAATAATGAAGAAACGTGAGCCTCATGTCAAGAGTGTTCAAATTTCCATGTCGAAGCATTTTAAGCACCAAAGACATGCAGGTTTTTTGCAGTCATTGCCGATACCTCAGTGGAAATGGGAACACATCATAATGGATTTTGTTGTTGGGCTTCCAAGGGCGCAAAAAGGTTATAATTCAATTTGAGTCATTGTTGATCGTTTAACCAAGTCATCACATTTTCTTCCTGTCAGGATAACTTATTCGATGAATCAATATGCTGAGGCTTATGTTCAAGAAATTGTTAGACTTCATGGGATACCAGTATCAATCATTTCTGATCGTGATCCAAGATTTACATCTGAATTCTAGAAGAGTTTGCATGGAGCTTTGGGTACAAAGTTGCCCTTCAGCACAGCTTATCATCCTCAGAGTGACGGACAATCAGAACGCGTTATTCAGATTCTTGAGGACATGTTAAGGGCCAGTATTATTGATTTTCCTTGAAGTTGGGATTTGAAGCTGCCTCTTGTAGAATTCACATAATAACAGCTATCAGTCCTCGATTGGCATGGCACCTTATGAAGCTTTGTATGGGAAAAGGTGTCGATCACCCTTTGTTTTGGGATGAAGTAGGTGAAAGAAAGATGCTAAGACCAGAGTTGGTTCAACAAATGGTTGATGTTGTAGCCTTGATTCAAGAAAGAATGAAAACGGCTCAATCTCGACAGAAAAGCTATGAAGATGTTCGAAGAAGGCCTTTTACTTTCGAGATAGGTGATCATGTGTTAACGTTAAGATAGCTCCTCTCAAGGGAGTTATGGGATTTGGAAAGAAGGGAAAGTTGAGTCCTCGTTTTATTGGACTTTTCGAGATTATTAACAGAATTGGCAAGCGAGCTTATCGAGTGTCTTTGCCTCCGGATTTGGATAGGGTTCATAATGTATTTCATGTCTCAATGCTTCATAAATATGTATCGAATCCAACTCATGTGCTTCGTCACGAACCACTAGACTTAATGCCAAATTTGAGTTATCGTGAGCGGCCGGTACAAATACTGGATCGAAAGGTTAAAGTGCTTAGAAACAAAGAGATTGGGATCGTGAAAGTTTTATGGAGTAATCATGTCATCGAAGAAGCAACATGGGAAACCGAGAAAGAGATGAAGCATCGTTATCCTGACTTGTTTACGTCGTGAGGTAAATTTCGGGGACGAAATTTTTATAAGGGGAGGAGAATTGTAATAACCGATCGTTCATTTCATTTATTATGAATTACGGTATTTTATGATTATGGTTTATGGCTTTACATTATGATATGAATGGTAATTAATGTTATAGAATGGAATAGATAATGGATGGGTAGAATAGAAGGTTGAATTTGAGTTAAATAGGTAATGGAAGTGCTGAAACGGTATGAAATTGTGGCATTGGTTGTGGTTTTTAGCATAATGTTTTGTATTGTGATCCAAATGATGTGAGGTTACTTACATTAGAAAGATAACATATAAGGCTATAACTTTCATGTTTCAAGTTTGTTCAAATCATTAGGGAAGACGTGCCAAAAGTGGCCCGAATGTTGTCGTGTGTATCGTTGTTCCTGTACTGACTCATGTTGGGAGATGGAGCATAACGTTTTACTCAGACCTTCAAATGACATGAGACTAATTGTAGATGCAAGCCAAGACATTGGGCTACAACTTTCATGTTTATCACGTTTCCTAATTCTGAAGGGAAGAGGCATTTCCGGAGAAATCTTTGATGTGACTGTGCGCAGAGCGGCGCCCGAGCGCGCCTCGCTCTAAAAATTTGGTGTTTTGCCTGAGAGGTCGGCGCTAGGGCGGTAATATTTGACCGCTCGAGCGCCCAGCAAGTTAAAAAAATGTGTTTTGAAGTTTGGGAAGTATAAAATTGAATGGGGATTCATTTTTACTCATTTTTCTCCCTTCTGTTTCTCTTCTCTCACGGTTTGGAAGCTAGGGTTCCTCATTTCTCTTCAATCCAACTTCTTCCAAGAAATTAATCTTTGGTTGAAACCTTAATCTTTGCTTGGAGATTAGAAGTTCTTCTCCTCAAGAGTTTAGGAGCAAGGTAAGAAAGCTTATTTCCTTGGGTTAGTGATTGAAAGGAGAATATTGGGTTGTTTGGTTTTAATGTTGAGGTAAGCTTATTAATTTAATGATTGATGGTATTATTATTATTATTATTATTATTGTGTTGTAGGAATCCCTCAAGAGCTTAGCAAGCACTTGTGTATTGGGTTGTAAGTAGACATTTCCTTTGAATACATCTCATGAGCTATGTATATGAAAAATGAAGTTTCTATTGATTTTAGCTCCTTTAATTCATTTATTATGTATATTGTATGTATTGATATATTGAAAAGAAATGGAATTGATACCAATGGAAAAGTAAAGGAGCTAAGATTTAGCACGCACACCACGTGTTTGATAAAATATTTCAATGAATGTTTTTATGGCTTGATGGTTATATGGTATTGTGGTGTTACCTATGGTAATTTTAAACCCACTTGACGGAAGTTGATCAACATAATGACATGTACTGTGACTAATTTTGACTGAGACGTACATGTATACCATCGACGGATGACCTATCAATGCCATACAAATGAAAAGAAATGAATTGTTCTATAAATGTCATCTTATAATTGTTATTCATGAATTTTATTGACTGATGGCATATTGTGGTTAAGAAATGATATGAATTCCTTCTTTACACTACGGTATATGTACTTGTTATTTAAAGGCCTACTTGCTGAGTTTTTATAACTCATTTCAGTTATGTTCATGAGATGCAGATGCAGGTAACAAAGAATAGATACGACGGAGTGTCAAGACAAAAGAAGAAGAACTAGTGCCAATCTTGGAGGAAATGATAATGAAGTATATTTTGAATTAAAAATGGAAAAGTTATTATGAAGTGCAAACTTGATTTGTAATGGTTTTTGATAACGTCATTTGCTACTTTTGGTTATTAATATAAGTCTTTTGATTGTTATATGGAATGTGGTCTTATTAACATTATTTGAAATATTTTGCTTGACACAGGTGGCAAGTTCTTTTTACGGGGAAACTCTGCCAAAATTTTTAAAGCTCATACCTCCAAGTCTATATTTTAAAGCTTTCGCATTTTAGAGTTTATTTTTTTTTAAATGGATAAGGGTGTTACACATTTTCATAAGCATTTTCATAAACATTTTCATAAACATTTTCGTAAACCTTTTCGTATCTTCATAAACATATTCATATGAACATGTATAACTTAAACCTCAACCTTTTCCTTTTCCTCATTTCATAACATATAGCCTTTAATCATGAGCATAAACATTTGTCCTTTCTATTGAATTCAGATCGTTAATTGTGACTTTACTCATCCTCAAAAAGTCGATGGATCCATCTACATGTAACCACAGTATTGGGCGACGGGGACACCAGCAACATTCTCACCGGTCAACTGGGCCTTGGCCTATCCTCATCGAATGAAAATACGATCGTCGGGCTCCTTCTTGGGTCTTCTCCCATAAATGGGCTCCCTCTGGGTCTTTTCTCTCACGATATCCTCATTCTTATCCTCATATCCTCAATAGTCACAATTACTTCACCTCCTCCAATGTTTCATATTTTCATCACTTTAAAAAATCATGCATTTAATATCTTTTTCCTCTTAAAAACAAGCATGCAACATATCTTTAAATGTTATCCTTTTATCATAAAAATCCATAATCGTTTAAAATAAACATTTGAACATATTAAAAATCCATAAATATTTAAAATGACAATTTAACATTAAAACATTTAAAATAACATTTTGACATATTAAATCATAAACATTTAAAATAACATTTTAACATCAAAACATTTAAAATAACATTTTGACATATTAAATCATAAACATTTAAAATAACATTTTAACATATAAAATTTCATAAGCATCCATAACCATTGAAAATAATCATATTAGCACATAAAACAGCCTTCAGGACACTGCCATGATGTTTGCTAATTTCTAAGTGTAAAATGACTGTTTAACCCCTAGACGTAAAATTTCACGTTTTTGACTTTTTCTTAATTTCATTGACTCTAACATTTCTCAAATAATTATTTAAGCCTACATGAATTTTCCGATATTTTTATTTGGCTTAAATCGATAAATTTTAATTTAATATTTGAATAAAACGTATTACTGCTTTTTAATCCAGAATTAAACAAAACCTTAATATAAAATTCCCAATTTACAAACTTAGACTTTTAATAATTCTTTGAGCTTAAATATAATTTTCCATAATTTTATAAAGCTTTAAACTAAGCTTTATAATTAATTCTTTAATTAACGTTTCGTGCGGCGATAAAATCCCGGATAAATCCCAAAACTCGTTATTTTGATCCCAAATTTTAAAAATAGCATTTTTATTATTTATTCTACCCTTCCAAACCATGAGCCACACCCGTGGACCCATGGGTTCAATTTTAGTTGTATTATTTTTGAAATTAACACATATACGAACACACCGAGCCATCTCTCAATTTACTCGAGCCACGCCCAAGCCACCTAGCGCCAAAACCTATCCAACCCACCTAGTCACCCTACTGACCAAGCCCTGCCCAAAGATCATAACCCCAACCCACGCACAAGCCTCCTAGAAACAAGACCAAACCTGCGCATGGAAGAAACCTCACACCTATAGACTCCTAGCCAAACCTGGACACATCCAGCCGAGCCACCACCGAGCCCACCTAACCCTAACCGACCCTAGACCACGCCCAGACCCAACCCAGACCTGCCCAGACCCAACCCAGACCTGCCCAGACCATATAACCCGTGCGCGATCCACTTGGTTAAGGAAACCAGCAGCTGCGCGTCTCCTTTTGTGTGCAAGAGTCCTACTTTGTGTGGGACTCTTTGCAGCAGCCACCACCGAGCCCTAGCCTCCCTGACCCACTCTAAACCACCCTGAGCAAACGTCTAGACCCTCTTAACCAAGCCCCTAACCCTTCAAAGGCTTCAGCACTCGGCTGTACCCAACACATGCAAGGGAAGAGTCCATGTGATCATGGACTTTTCCTAACCACCTAGCCACGGGTCCTATCCATGCTAGGACCCTACCAGACCCTAGACTAGCCCCTTACCAAGCCCCAGCCATCCCCGGCCGAGCCCACCAGCAGCAAACCCCAAAGCCGCAACCCTTGATCAAACCAAACAAGAATTCAGTTCCCGCTTGCTCGTTTCGTTTTTGATGTGTTTGTGTGAGTGTTCTAGACCCTTAAACTTGTGCAAACCCATGCCTTATCATATCCTAATTCATGGCAGCCCCTTAACACATATTAAACATGAATTTGAAAAAAAACCTAAGCATTAAAAATCTCATGATCATGAAAAACAAAAATAAATAACTTGTCACTTATTTTTCATACCAAACATACATAAAAACATATTATGGTGTGATGATGTTTTGAAGGAAGGAATTATGAGTGCCTTTGCATATTAAACGCACGATTATTCGTTGACGATTGAAGAACGACGACCCGAAGATCTTTGGCTTGAATTTTCTTGAAGGCTTTCGAATTTTCCTCTTAAAAATTGTGTGTGTGCCGTGTGGTATTGGGGAGGGAATTTGGTGTGTAAAATCGGAAAAGTGGGCGTGGTTATGGTGTTAATGGAGAGGGTTTGAGTATTTTATAGTTAATTAATCATTAATTAAGTTTAGGCTCATTAAGAATACAAATTAGGCCCATTAGTGTTTAATTAAAATATTAAAAAGATTTAAAAATAATTTTGCTTAAATAAGTTTGTAAAATTATTAGTCGGGTTGCCAAAACGTTTGTATTTTTGTTGGAAATCCAACACCGATAAAATTTACGTCCCAGCGTATAAAATCACCTGAAAACCCCTTATTTTCAAAAATAAGAAAAAACATCACTCATATTTTAAATAATTAAAAACAATTAACCAATAAAAACATTTTCTATTTTTTTCAGCCATTTGTCTCCGTTCCTCGATCGCAACTCGAATAACCTTTAAAAATACATTTTAATGCAACCATGAAAAAAATACAATTTAAATATGTCAACATGCACAACATAATTAATTTATGCAATTAAAACAATTAATTGAAATACAAAATTTAATAACTTGCATGCATGTGGTTCGTGTGGACCTTTAAATTTTCGGGGCGTTACAATCTTCCTCCCTTAAATTGAATTTCGTCCTCGAAATTCTCTTATCCTCGATAATCAAAAGTTTAGACTTAGTTCTAATATCCCCAAAATCCACGCTTCCGCTGCGCAACTCTGATAAAACTTAAGTTCTAAAATGTCCTTACATCTCCTTGATCCCAATTAATTTTTTCCTTCTAAATCCTTATTTGCGAGTTGCAACTTTAAAAGACCCATAATGAATTACAGCTGTTACTATTATAACATCGAATTTTAATTTTTTATACAATTCTCAATATTAAAAGATGGATGACCATACTTATCGTATATTATTTTCCTTATTTTATATCCAAAATGTTCGTCAACTTATCATATTTCAACCTTAAAATCTCAAACGCATCCGCTAACGCTTAGATTTTCAAGCCTAATATTGTTTCATCCTTAGAAACCCTTGATTAACATTCCTTATAACCTTATAATCAAGATATTCCAAGGTTCCAAATATTCTTAAAAGTTTAAATCATCAAAATTCTTATCATTTAACCCATTCAATTCTCACTTATTGTTAACTAGTCCCCAAATTCCTTAACAATTGTGAAAATCAATTCTTAATTTCCTCAAAAATTATCCTATTTGGTCTTTAATTTCAATAATTCTATGATTAACTCATAAGTTGTTGGCATTCTTAATTTCCTTCTACAGGTTTCCCATAACATAATTTTAATAATTGAAATCTTATTTACCCAAAATCAATTCTCATAACCAATTTTACCTTTCATCAAACTTAAAATCCCAATTTATACATTTTCTCACTTCCAAAGATAATCGTAGTCTTCGAATCATTATTACTTATGAGTAATTCTCAAAAATTAATTCAACTAGTAACCACGAATCATAAATATTTTCTTAGAAAAATCTACGTTTCTCAAAGACCTTCATAATATTCACGATTAACTTATGGCCCAAAAATTAGAACGTCAATACTAAAACCCAAAAATCAATATAGTCCAATTCCAACACAAAGCCAACATGCGTTGAAATCAAATAATTTCTTATTTCATATTGTATCACGTATAAAAATTCTAAATCATATAAATCAATTATTTCCATATAGCTTATTAGCATGTTACATAAACATATAATTTATGTAGTCATGCAGGTAACAACATATAAATCATATAAAGCATGTAAAAGTTACAAATTGAAGCTTGACGACTGAGCTTCTCGGCACTGATAGTGGCACAACCCTTTACAGGGCCTTTGCTCTGATACCAACTGAAATGTCTGCTATTTGTTTTCTTAAAACGTGCTAGAAATTTTTTTTTCTTCCTTAATCCCCATAATTCGAAATATACATATATAAATACTTTAAAATAACTTGAAACCATTTTGAAATAAACAATCAACTACCATTTAAAAATCCAAAAGAAAATAGTTTGAATCGTAAAATCGTCAAACATTTTACCAATCCTGAAAACTTTATTTGAAAAGTATAGCTCATACTATAAACTCTCATAAATATAAAAAATATTCATAAAAATATCTTTAACATCACTTAAAATAATAAATCATAACTAGTGCGAAAAACTAGCGTCGGTCCTCAGGTTATGTGCACCTTCAGTCCATCAAAGTCAACCATCTAGACCTCCATTAACATATTCATAATCAATAGTACCTGCATCAATCACTCCTAGTGAGTCTAAAGACTCAACACATCATAATCTTGATAACAAGTACTACATATACAAATCACATGCACCGTAAAAATACTTGTACTTAAAATATCGTTTTCATGAGATGCATAAACTTTAAACATAATTATTTTCGTAAACATTTTCATGATGCATAAACTTTAAATAAAAACCTTTTCATAATGATGCACCAATTTAAACATAAACATTTTCATAAGAATTTTCATAAACATTTTCGTAAACCTTTTCATATCCTCATAAACATATTCATATGAACATGTATAACTTAAACCTCAACCTTTTCCTTTTCCTCATTTCATAACATATAGCCTTTCATCATGAGCATAAACATTTGTCCTTTCTATTAAATTCAGATCGTTAATTGTGACTTTACTCATCCTCAAAAAGTCGATGGATCCATCTACATGTAACCACAGTATTGGGCGACGGGGACACCAGCAACATTCTCACCGGTCAACTGGGCCTTGGCCTATTCTCATCGAATGAAAATACGATCGTCGGGCTCCTTCTTGGATCTTCTCCCATAAATGGGCTCCCTCTGGGTCTTTTCTCTCACGATATCCTCATTCTTATCCTCATATCCTCAATAGTCACAATTACTTCACCTCCTCCAATGTTTCATATTTTCATCACTTTAAAAAATCATGCATTTAATATCTTTTTCCTCTTAAAAACAAGCATACAACATATCTTTAAATGTTATCGTTTTATCATAAAAATCCATAATCGTTTAAAATATACATTTGACATTATTAAAAATCCATAAACATTTAAAATGACATTTTAACATTAAAACATTTAAAATAACATTTTGATATATTAAATCATAAACGTTTAAAATATACATATGACATTATTAAAAATCCATAAACATTTTAACATCAAAACATTTTAACATCAAAACATTTAAAATAACATTTTGACATATTAAATCATAAACATTTAAAATAACATTTTAACATATAAAATTTCATAAGCATCCATAACCATTGAAAATAATCATATTAACACATAAAACAGCCTTCAGGACACTGCCATGATGTTTACTAATTTCTAGGTGTAAAATGACTGTTTTACCCCGAGACGAAAAATTTCACGTTTTTTACTTTTTTTAATTTCATTGACTCTAACATGTCTCAAATAATTATTTAAGCCTACATGGATTTTCTCATATTTTTATTTGGTTTAAATCGATAACTTTTAATTTAATATTTGAATAAGACGTATTACTGCGTTTTAATCCCGAATTAAACCAAACCTTAATATAAAATTTCCAATTTACAAACTTAGAATTTAATAATTATTTGAGCTTAAATATAATTTTTCATAATTTTATAAAGCTTAAAATTAGGATTTATAATTAATTCTTTAATTAACATTTCGTGCGGCAATAAAATCCCGGATAAATCCCAAAACACGTTATTTTTATCCTAAATTTTAAACAAAGTATTTTTATTATTTATTCTACCATTCCAAATCATGAGCCGCATCCGTTCACCCATGGGTTCAATTTTAGTCGTATTATTTTCGAAATTGACACATATACGAACACACCGAGCCATCTCTCAATTTACTCGAGCCACGCCCAAGCCACCTCTCGCCAAAACCTATCCAACCCACCTAGTCACCCTCTTGACCAAGCCCTGCCCAAAGATCATAACACCAACCCACGTACAAGCCTCGTGGAAACAAGACCAAACCTGCGCATGGAAGAAACCTCACACCTATAGACTCCTAGCCAAACCTGGACACATCCAGCCGAGCCACCACCGAGCCCACCTGACCCTAACCTACCTTGGACCACACCCAGACCCAACCCAGACCGGCTTAGACCCTATAACCCGTGCGCGAGCCACCTAGTTCAGGAAACCAGCAGCTGCGCGTCTCCTGGACATATAGATACTTAGCACAAGTCTGGTACCATGGGAAGAGTCCATGTGATCATGGACTCTTCCTAACCACCTAGCCACGGGTCCTATCCATGCTATGACCCTACCAGACCCTAGACTATCCCCTTACCAAGCCCCAGCCATCCCTGGCCGAGCCCACCAGCAGCAAACCCCAAAGCCGCACCCCTTGATCAAACCAAACAAGAATTCAGTTCCCGCGTGCTCGTTTCGTTTTTGCTGTGTTTGTGTGACTGTTCTAGACCCTTAAACTTGTGCAAACCCATGCTTGGTCATATCCTAATTCATGGCAGCCCCTTAACACATATTAAACATGAATTTGAAACAAAACCTAAGCTTTAAAAATCCCATGATCATGGAAAACGAAAATAAATAACTTGTCACTTGTTTTTCATACCAAACATACATAAAAACATATTATGGTGTGATGATGTTTTGAAGGAAGGAATTATGCGTGCCTTTGCGTATTTAACGCACGATTATTCGTTGACGATTGAAGAACGACGACTCGAAGATCTTTGGCTTGAATTTTCTTGAAGGCTTTCGAATTTTCCTCTTAAAAATTGTGTGTGTGCCGTGTGATATTGGGGAGGGAATTCGGTGTGTAAAATTTACGTCCCGGCGTATAAAATCACCTCAAAACCCCTTATTTTCAAAAATAAGAAAAAACATCACTCATATTTTAAATAATTAAAAACAATTAACCAATAAAAAACAATTTCTATTTTTTTCAGCCATCAGTCTCCGTTCCTCGATCGCAACTCGAATAACCTTTAAAAATATATTTTAATGCAACCATGAAAAAAATATAATTTAAATATGTCAACATGCACAACATAATTAATTTATGCAATTAAAACAATTAATTGAAATACAAGAGAATTTAATAACTTGCGTGAATGTGGTTCGCGTGGACGTTTAAATTTTCGGGGTGTTACATAATATGATATGAACGATGAGTAAAGGAAGATTAAGGCATTCTTTACTCGATTCACGCACGAAAATTCAAATCTTGACGCGTAGGAACGTTGGCGGAAAGAAGGGGGAGAACTTACTGAAATTTCTTCTTTAAAACTCACGTGAAAACCTTCTAACATAGTGTGTGTGGGCTGTGGTTGCTAGGGAGAGAGTCCTAGTTCTCTAGTGTTGTGTGCATGTATTTTGAGGGGAATAAAAGAGCTTGGAACTCAAACTTTGGTTATAAATGTTGTGGTATACCATTAGGCCCATTAACCTTAGTACAATAGGTACATTAGGCCCATTAGATTGTAGGAAAAATATTTCGTTTAGGAAAGTTTTCGAAAATATTAGCCGGGTTCCCAAAAAGTCATTATTTTCGTTAAAAAATTGATTACCAGTTTAAAATACGACTCGGGGCGTAAAAACATCTCAAAAGACACCATTTTCGAAAATTCCAAATAAAATATACCATATGCTAAATAATTGAAAATAATCATTTAATAAAAAAAATTTCCTTTACGGTCTCCGATCTCCGTTCTTCGATCGCGTCTCGAATAACCTTTAAAACACAGTTTTATGTATTATAATAGAAAATCATATTTTAAACATGTAAACATTTCTAACACATTTAATTAATGCAATTTAATTAAGAATTTTCTATTTTTCCTAGATTTGGATGCAGTTGGATTACGTTATCGCATTTTGAACTTTACAACAATATATATTAAATGGTTATTAGAATAGTTCAGGCAAAAAAGAGAAAGTTCTGTGTTTTGTGGTATTCAGGGTGACTTGCATATGACATGGAATCCTTCATTTCATTCAAGAATAAACACATTGGAGTCCAATTTCACTTTATTCGAGAATTAGTAGAAGAAAGAAGTGTAGATATGAGGAAGATCTACACAAAGGATAACATAACTGATATTCTGACCAAGTCAGTGAACTGTAATAAGTTTGATTGATGTAAATCTTCAAGCAGTTTAACAGAAATATAAGCAACAGGGAAATGCAAGATTTAAAGGATGTGTTAAGAAATATTTGATTCTCGATCAAATTTTCAAATGGGATAAATGTTGTCATGTGAATGGAATTATGGATTGTAGAAATGATGAATGCTTTCGGCGACAAGCAATGTTGATTTTCAAATTTGCCAACTAAACACTAATTTCAAGAGGATATAAAGTTAGACTTTGAAATTGCGTTGTTCAGACGGAGAAGAGCACATATAAATAGGTGCGGTGCATCACTTCACCTCATTTCTCATCCTATTTGAGTTCTCTCTTCACCTATCACATAGTATTTGAATGTTTATTGTTTAAATATTTGTGAGAAGTTTGTTCTCATGTATTAGGAGAGTGAATATGCTATTTGAAAATATGGTGATTGTAATCCATAAAATATTATAGTGAAATCTTTTTCATCTTCTCCGTGATTATTTCTATAATAATTTTACGTGTTTTTCATGTAAATCTCAATGTTCAATTTTATTCTTTATTTTCATATTTATATTTCAAATTGCTTCACATGCTACCAACATAAATGGATTTAATATAACTTCAAGCTAATATCATAATAATAGACATTAAAACTTATCCGATTGATGTTGAATGTCACACTTGTTTCCCTCGACACATTTATTTTTTGACATGGTTCAAGGTTTATTTGTATTTACATCCTTTTTATAAATTTGGCACTTAACTTCCTCGTATATTATGATTTTTGCATTGATAAGACACGTAAAGTGTCAAATATAATAAATACAGAAGATGTGAATCCAAAAATCTTCACCTTAGAGTAATGTTGAACTCCTCTTGCCACGAAGGATTTATGCTATAAAACCATATTGATGAAAATCTTTCAAGTCACATAACACAGCGCCATTAAAACTCGTAATATTAAAGGGGCCCGAGGCACACTATTCACTTGAGAGATGGATTGCTTTTAAAGGGATGTGGGGATATACGACGGACATGAAAATAAGCAGAAAAAGGACTTGCATTTTGGAAATCCCAAGAAGAAATTCACAATTACCACACCCCATCGGATGCATCATATATTTGCAGAATCAGAGAAATTACCTATACCCATTTGATTCAATCCAACGAACGCTTGTCAATGGAAGGTCGGCTTAGCAGATCCAATCTTGAAAGTAAACCAATTGGGTAAGAGGCACCCGAGGTCAGTTTTATTTATCAAAAGTTAGACAAGACACCTTTGAGTATCAATCCATCGCCCCTCGACATTTCCTCTCACCAATGGCTTTTGAGCGAACAAAAAAGACTAGTCTTTACACACGATTTTCAAAACCTAGTCGTGCGACAACTAGTATCTAGTTAGCAGGACCATCTTCAAATCCTACAGTTCTCGAAGTTAACTAATTATGACACAATGAAAAAAGGCAGAGGTGGTGAATGGTAAAAGGCAAATTTGGCTGATCAAAGATCAATGATCTCAGGAACCAAGACCGGTTAGGTACAGGATCAGAAAACGAACGCCTATTGAGGCCTGTGGTTCCTTGTCAAGAAATCTGTCCTCGAGGAAACATTAGACATGGCAACACAACTTAATGCATTGATTGAAACGACAGCATTTTACACATTTAATAATTAGCAAAATCTAAAATACCTATGGCTAATGTCCGTCACTGTAAGCCAAAGGCATTTAAAGAACTATCTTCAGAAGTTAACGGCCCAATTCAAATGACCCAACTGAGGTTGATGATAGGCACCAACTTGTGCTCCAGGACCTGGTGCAGCCACACCAACTCCAACATTCCCGCCCATGGCAGAGCCCAAATGATGAGGATTCGCAATTGCAGCAGGCTGCGGGGATGGATGGTACATGCCAGAGAACTGCATATGAGAGGATTGAGCTGCCGCCGCTGCATGTGAGGGCAAATACGCAGCATGAGGTGTCTGCCCGGGAAGACTGTAATATGAAGCAGACTGCAGACTAGGAAGTTCCCTGGGGTTCATCCAAATCTCAGATGTCTCTGCCTGCCAGCCAATTAAATTGGAAAATGGAGGCAATTAAGCGACTAACGGAATTTTCAACAGGAAAATATGCAAAAGCATTTTTAACTTTTAAAGAGAGGAGAGCGCACTCATATACTAACATTTTTATCATATACAAACAGTCATCACCAGTGCTTGAAATATTGGAAATGCAAGATAAATTAAAACTCTTTTGTCTGATATCATTACCAATAAAAATGGATCTGAACAGAGTAGTTGGGAAAAATCAAACATCTAGATGCACATTAAACAGTCATTCTCTCCCTCACTGAAAACTAGCATGGGAACCCAAGCTAACAAAGAAAAAACTTCTACATCTTCTTAACATTTTGCAAATCACATCAATAGATGAATTTCATTGAGAAAACTCTCATGATACACTACTCTGAAACCTCATTTGCTAGTCCATGTGTAATCAGAGAATAAACCAAATATATAATATATTTATGCAAACCAAAAAATTAGTAAACTCGCTCTACCGTTTTAACAAGTTAAAATAAAATTTGAATGTGGCCTCCACAATAATGACTACACAGATAGATAAATAAATAATTAAAGAATTTACGCTTCCATTCACTTTTATTCTGGTATCTTAAAGTAGAACAAACTATCAATTTTCCACATGACAAATTCATCATTAGGCAAGTCATGCATGATAAATTGATAATAAGGTTAAAAACGGGATGTAGTCACCTGAGGATTTGGAGCATAAAGACTATCGTTATAGTTGAGCCGAGATGAATCCTCATGCCCCACTGCGTTTCCAACCCCAGGAGTACTGATGGCATAACCTGCTGGACTGGAGAAATTTCCATACCCTGTTGGACCACCAGTTGGGACTGGCTTAAATTGCTGAACACCATATTTGAGGCCGTTTGGAGATATATGGGCGCCATTTCCAGGCATCAGCAAGTAACTGCTTCCGTTAGAGGGATGGGGGTAGGCAGGACTGTTAGAGTAACCAGGTAAGGGCATTGGAGGAACATATACGGGGGAGAGGAACTGGCGATATGGCATTAAATTAGCGTAATGGGAAACATGAAGTTGGGGATACATCTGGGCCATCTGTTGCTGTAGCTGCTGTGGATGTTGCGGATGATGTACCATTGCAATTGTCGAAATAGGAACAGTGTTTGTTAAATGAGAACTCAGGACCTGTAAAATAATTAATAAATAAAAATCTAAAAGCTAAAGATCAACCCATGGAGGCAAACATATACCGAAATTTGTAATACTTCAGTTACCATTCAAAATAAACCATCCCCTGTTTCCCCTTGTCATTCTATTCATGTGGATTACCACAAACATGAGAAAGGCAATCACCAAACAGCAGCCTTTCACTACTGTTTTTTTACTATTTAGGGCAAACACTAGGACTCCAGCATTCATTTGGTTCCAGCACACAACCTAATCTCCACTACAGCAAGCAACTAAGTGCTAGTAAAATCTAAAAGGTCCTACAGTACAGTCAAATGAGCGACAACACACCACAGTGACTGAATGTTTCTTGGAGAATGCCAGCCGAAGGGCAAGAAAGGTGAGGAACAAAGAGGTGTAGTTGCTCATGGCATCTAAACATTTTATTCTAACCTCTTGAGAAGATGGTAGAGCTGGCCCTCGAACCGTGTCATCAACCAATGGGCGAAAATATGGCATATCATATCCCATACGAGGGTCATAATCCTGCTTCCAGTAAAAATATAGTTAAAAAAGTGTCGAGGGCTGCTGATATTAACATCAATAGTTAAAATTAGCTTGATTAATGAAAATATGTAGAGTCCCAAAGTGGCAATCAAATCAATCCACGAGACATAAAGATAAACAAGAATGCTCTTTCATCAGCAGGATTAATCAAATCTGAACTCACCGAAAAGTTTGGCAATTCAGAAGTATCTTGATGTATCAATTCCTGAGCATAGGGTGGCGGGTTGTCTCCAACCAACCCAATATCAGCATAGTTTTCCAGGTTCTGTGGGCTGGAAGCCTCTTTCTTCTCAGTTAATTGAGAATCAGACACAGCATCTGAAGCAGCAGAAGAACTGAATCCTGAAGCTTGGACTGAATCAATTTTCATCTCTAGCTGCTTGCTATCACCAGACTCATCTCCTGAAGCTTCTGGATTTGAGACCGACACACTGCCAATTAATATGGCAGTCATTCAACCAGGGCTCTAAATAAATCACACAAATCACAGATTGCAAGTCTGAAAGAAATTTATATTGTTGTATCACAAAAAATGACAGGACCATCTAATTCTAGCAGAAGACCCAAATTGTGATTCCGGTATTATCAATGCTTCATTTTCAGGAAATCAGAAAGCACGTCCAATAGATGTACATAAAACTTTATTTGACATCGCAAGCTTATACAATCTTTAATGACTACAACATCAATAGTAAAGAACCTACAGAAAATTTGCATGTAAATGTTTTCATGCCGAGTTGACTCGATTTCTTAAATAAGGTGACACTACATTAGGCGACAGTCAAAAACTAATCCTTATAAATGACAGAAAAATGGAAGTTAGTTATAAAAGAAAGCAACCTCGCAGAAGGTTCTCTGGATAATTCTTCAGCCCCCTCGTTGACCTTAAAAACTAAATTCCTAGATGTGTCTAATTCAGTTCCAAGGCTACCAAAGGTCAGACGATATCTGTCAGCATCGGAGACACGAATGTGTGCAGCTATAATAACATTTTGATTCTCAGAGATGACCGGCCGTGAAATGTTATCATGCATCTCTGTTGCCTCTTCCAATTCTTCAGGACGGGCAGCAGGAGAAAAATTTTTTGCAGAAGTTTCAATAACCACTGGAGTGCTAGCAATTGTTCTGATGGCTGACTTTGGCTTCCACTCCTTATTAGGCTGGGGAGCTACTGCAAGAAAGCATTGGTAAGTTCCATCATAACTTCAATATAGATGCATAAATATTTCACGATAGACTGTATTATCCACAATGCTAGAAAACACCAACCCTACTAAGAGGGAAAGAAAAATTTTATACAAAGGAAAAATCAAATCCAGGACTTTATTCCTCATTCTTTTGCTTACATTTCTCTTTGAGAAAACATTCCCTCCCTAGTCCCTCCCTCTAGAGTCTAGACACCCATCTTTCTGCATGGTAACTTTATCCAATCACCAAAGAGTTCAGATAACATGAAACCATTTGCAGTAGGATAACAAAAAAGATTTCAAGGTAGAACTTTGATATCCATGTTATACTGCTCAATTCCAGCTAAATACACAGCACATACCAATTATTATATTATTATTATTATAATAAAGAAGCAAATCACCATGTAGCCAACTTATCAACTAAGTAGGTCAAACTGCTTTCCATGATCATAATTAGAAGTATGAACAATAAATCCCAAATTCAATAGCATCGACTTTGAAATTAAAGAGAAAAACAACATTTGAAAAGGATAGTAAGCAACAGTTACCTTTCTGATGACCAGTCACTTGATGATGAGATCTGCTGCCAGATTGATTACTCAAAAAAGATCTGCTAGTGGATGGACCAGGTATAGAATATTCTGGCACCATATTTTGTCCGGATTGGTCACTTTTAGATAATCCACTGGATGGCCTAGCTGATTCCCTTGAGTGGCTTTCCCTAACTAACTGAGAGTTAGAATTAGAGGTGTTCTGAAATGTTGAGGACTTGACAGAAAATTCAGACGAATGCCGGCGAGGACCCGCGACTCCAACCTCCCGCCTGATAGCCCCGACATTGATTGCTGGTTTAGAATGAAGGGATGGCACATGGACGGGATCCAAAGAGGACGAATAAACCCCGATGATAGAATTATTAGAAGAACTTTCAGAATATGGTAAAGCATCGTTTGCCTTTGTTTGCACTCGCAAATCAGCACTAGGAGTTGGAAGATGCTTCTCCACAAGCAATTCTTTACTGTCGTTATCACCTGCTGTGATATCTTTACTTTTCTTCGCTAGTGAATCAGCAGGACCATGCAAAGCCTGAGATGAATGTTGACCAACCGGAGAATTTTGATGCCCAGAAGGGCTGGTTGAATCGCTGTAAGAGCTAACAGTGTAAGATACATATCATGCTCAACAAATTTTAGAGAAACTCACACTTGAATAAATGTGGAGGTGATAGATAATTCAAACTTCATTATGTGTGTACAAACCAAATATATGAGAAGTTCCTAAGAAATCCCACCAGACATGTACTAAACAAGCAAAGCATGTTAATAAAGCAGGTCACTGCCACATCCCCGAGAAGTTGAACAATGCTTCAAAAAATTATTAGCCTTTTCCTGATTAGTTATACCAATTGTATATTAATTTCTTTTGATTTTTTACAAGTTTAAAGTACATTTTATTAATTAGCAACCAGACAATTAAGATTAGCTATGAGTAGTTAAAAACACCAGCAGTAATTATCAGTACCTCTTCACAGGCCCATTAGATATTACTCCCTCACCTCTGGAAGTTGAACTTTGAACAAGCTTTGAATCTGTACTGGCATTTTGACTAACTCTATTGTCCCGAACAACACGGAACTCTCGAGCGGTCCCTGCATCTAGTCAAACCATATATCTCAAAGAAGTTGTAAGAATGCCACATGGCACCTATTCTAACAAGCATATGAGAAATATACAGAGCAAGATGAACATGATTGACTCAATACATTGACATACTCACGAGTAAAAATGGAGGCTTACCGGAAGATTTTTACAACCTTGACAAACAAATTTTCCTTTGACACCACGATCTCAGATAAAAACAAGTTTTTGACATTTGATTGTAGGTTTATACGAGGGACAGTCACATATCCTAAAAACATGTGTCATCTTATGGACCTATCAACATTTTGTGACAGAGAAAAGACGAATATAGGAGAAGTTTTGGGATAACTAGGGCAGAATAATCTCTTCAAACAATCAGCACTTTCGATTTAAGTTAGCCAAATAGTCATACATCTCAAGTAAATAATACTTTTTCATCTGAGGTTTGATCCATGGTCTAAAAACACAGCACAATTATCCAGAATAGAAACTGTAACTTCCCTTGGCAGTTTTAGATGCAACATAGACAAGATCTATTACATAATGGAGCTAAAGCATGGTAGAGTTAGCGTAAAATTAGACCAAACATCAAATCCCCCTTTGATCAGCCATTAAGTTATTTCTATATTTAAGAAGTTGAGCATGTTTCACCTACACTTGGATAATATTTTCCCTAATCCATCAATGTTTTCAAGTATCAACAAAAGCATAAGAAGAATTCCTGCCAGTTTGAAAAAACATAGCATGGGTTAGAAACTGGCTTACAAAACCAAGTTGCTGAAAATGTGTTAATTTACAATATGTTTAAAGTTTGGCAGGAGGCAGAACAATAGAATGTCTTCCTAGTAAAAGTATTACGATCAGAATACTGACCGTAACAATTCCTCAACACTCATCTAAAGGTTAAACGAGAATATTGACAGAAGAGCATACCACCATATATGACATTTCTTCCATATCCACCTCTTTGTGTATCACAGTCAAAATAAGTAATATACTTCACTGGTATACGCGCAACATCGACGTTATTCTTAGTCTCTGCAGCAACAAAATTCTTATACCCTGAACTCTGAGGCAAAATACAAAATATTTAAAATTTAAACATATTATATAGCAACAATTTATCTAAATTACTAAAACTATAAAACCTGCAACATCTTAACATCTAAATAATAGATGACACCATGTGTATATTGCATGCACACAGATCAAACTCATACTTAAGGCTTTAAAAGGGGGAAAATATATCAAGAACACAACCTGATGAGCAAATAAAAGCTTGAAAAGAATGATACGGGAGATGGCATAAATGGTTTACTGAATAGTCTACAAGGCATATTGGAAAAACAGGAAGTAATGACAGAAAAAATACCTCTTTTTTCCTGTCTCTTTTTCTCTTCACCTCATGAAATGGATCTGAATGAAAACATACCATACGACATAAAAATTTAAGAAATAAATTAAGCAAATAGGAAAAAACAGAGTGCTCAATTAACTAAGTCGAGGAATATAGATCTACAAAAAAAATAACTATGAGGATCATGAAGTACATCTTGAGAAGAACAAAAAGTGAACTCTCTAAAAGAATGCAATTAAGGTTGCAGCTATTAAGATTGGGACTTAGACCAAACTCAACCCCAAAAGCTAGCTCAAGGGGGAAGGATTGTCCAAGCCCATACATACAAGTCCCAGGAATTTTATCTAACCGATGTGAGAAAACTAACACACCTCCCTCACGCCCAGTAATGAACATTTGGAGTGTGAAATTTACAAATGACTCAAATATGGGCAGAACTGATGACCTAACAATGGACAGTCCAACACATAACCGTGTAACCTAAGCTCTGATACCATGTTAAGATTGAGACTTGGACCTAACTCAACCCCAAAAGCTAGCAGAAGGGGGAAGGATTGTCCAAGCTCATATATACAAGTCTCAAGAATTTTATCCAACCGATGTGAGACAACTAACACACCTCCCTCACGCCCAGGAATGAACATTTAGAACGTGAAGTTTACAAATGACCCAAATATGGACAGAACTAGTGACCCAACTATGAGCAGTCTAACACATAACGGTGTAATCTGAGCTCTGATACCATGTTAAGATTGAGACTTGGACCTAACTCAACCCCAAAAGCTCAAGGGGGAAGATTGTCCAAGCCATTATATACAAGTCCAAGGAATTTTATCCAACCGATGTGGGACAACTAATAGCAGTTGAATTTTAAATCCTTAACTAGTTATTTTTTGAATAACTTTTGTGGATTTCAAATCTACCATAATATAGAGTGATTTCAAATCCTTCCTCAAATCCAAATATTTCATTTCAAATGCAAACTCAAAATCAGATGAAACACCTGAATCAATGCATCAAGGAAATAAAGACACTAATTTTAAACTTAACTAATATCAACTACAGTAAAAACTATCCCACCTCCAAACATAATGCGAAAGCATTCCTTAAGCAGCTGTTCCCAGAGGAAACAAGGTTTCCGCTCCTCAATGGAGAATTACAAAACTAAACTGGCCCACGGTCTAAAGTCATCAGAAATTGAGTAGAAGGAAAAATAATTTGTAAAAAAAACCACTTTCCGTTCAAAACAGATTTTAATTCTAACGAAAACACTCTATTTGGAACAAAAAACAATACACACGACATTTAAGTAGACTGAAATCACCGTCTAACTAAACATCTCAAAAATTCTCCACAAGAGTCAACAAGCCAAATATCAAGAAACCACCAAGAATTACACAACGTAAAGAAAAAGGCACAATTAAAAAACGCCAGGGTACAGATTTAAAACAGAATGAACTTAAACCTAAACAAAAGGACCTTGATTGAGCAACTTTTGAGTGGTTTCATTAGGATCCATGTCTGTCTCTTTAAGAGCCACGTAAATATCAGCATCGGAGTGATTCCCCACGATTTCTTTGATCGATTGTATGGTCTTCCGTACACCCGCCGATAAAAATTGCGCCACGCCCTCGACTTTTGAGCCCGACACCATTTCCAAATTAGTAATAGCCAAACAGTCTAATATGGCAACTTATATCGAGATAAAATTGCTATAAAACTCGAAGACAATCCCTAGATTGAGAGACTCATCGTTAGAATATGAATAGGCTATGAATTGGGAGAAAGAAGACGCAGGGCGTGCTCGGAGCGAGTGATGGGGATTTGGGGTTAGTGAGCGAGGGTTTTGAAATTAAAATCTCTTTTTCTATTAATTGGGAAATTGGAGAATTTCAATCGATTAATTATTGTAATGAAATGATCAATAACAACGATTTTTCCTTTGTTGGTGGTTTCCAAGTAAGACAATTTGTGTTCCCACTTCTCAAAAAATTGTCATTTCTCTTGCTCAAACGACTTCATCCGGAGCGAGAGAAAACATTGATATCATTGATGACGAGGTTAATAAAATTTTCTAAAGTGAAAGAAGTTGTAGGCGTAACTACGACTCGAAATCCCCGAAAGTGAACAAAGGAAAAAAAATCCAAAAAAAAAAAAAAAATTAGATTTTTTTCTCGTAAATTTTTATTCAATTTTAAAAATCGACCAAGATGTATTCTTTTCGCAAGTAACTAAGAGCTTTAGCATTTGGCGTTGATTTTTTTATCCTCATATCTGATATCAGATTGTGTCCGTTTTTTCTCAATTTTTTAGGATTTTGATGTCGTTAGTGTTGTTACTTTTCTTGTTTACTTTTTTGTTTGTTTTATTTGATTATGTTTTCGAAATTTTTGAATGAGTATTCTTAAGTTCGTATTTCTTTTTAATAATTATTGAGTTTAATTTTATAAGAAGTTATTTATTAATTTTTTTTTGTTATTGATGTAGAGTATTTATTTGAAATACTTCAATAATATTTGTAAGTTCATAAATTCATTTTTATTTCCTGGTTGTCATTTGTTTATCTCCAATTTTTTGTTGTTGTTCTTGAATTTATTATGTGTTTATGTTCATAAGATTGTCCGCTTTAGTGAATTAAATATTCATTTGAAATGCAATGAGTATGTTAAATCTATATTTGCCCATAATTTGTTTTGGTTTTTGAAATTTTCATTAAATTGCTTGTTAAAATATTTTGTGGTTTTATTAGATCAATTTTTCGAAATTCATACATGATTATCATAAAGCTAACGATTTTGATATAGTGCCCGTAGTCATTGTATTGTTACAAAAATTGATTATTTTGTTCTTGTTAATGCATATTTGATATTGTGATAATGTTCTTTTTATATATTTTTCAAATATTAATAATGGCTGCGGAAGATAAAATAGTTGATGATGTTGAGTTGATGAATAGTTGAAAGATAATTTTTTCAGGATGCACCCCTTCCTATTGTGAAAAAGTGATGTCAGAGTTGAAGCCAATTATTGGGAAGCAATAGATGAGTAGGATAAACGATACTTTTGTTTGTAAATTGATGATAGGCATGTCAATTCTTCCTGTCAGCAATTGCAAAATAAGCTATATTTTTACAAGATTTGAAGGTCATTCACGCTCTTTCATTAATGGTGCCGATATTTCGATTCTTTTTTAAAGGAATATTTTATTTCTTAATGAAACGACTTGTGCTACTAAAATACTACTAGAAATTTTAATTTTTCTTTTGTAAACTATTCTTCGAAAATTACATTTAAGCGCATGCATGTAATAACAGCTGTCAATCACACATTTTAAAATAAAAGTATTCAATTACTGGTAAAAATAATGCAGTTAAAAAGAATATCTCAACATCAAACCCTAGATTGTTATTTAAAATTAAAATAATTCAAATAAGCAACATGCAAAGTCCTGACGTCCATCAACATATAAAAAAACGAAAGTGTATAAAAATATTCATGTTTACTCCTAACGCAAAAACATAATGTGCGGAAAACAATATGATCCTCGGGTTAGCGTGCCTACATCCAGCCCCGCCTACTCAGTCTTCGGCGCCTCCAGTCTCCATATCAATATACTCACCTGCATCAATCACACTTGTGAATCTAAAGACTCAACACACCTGAACCGTGATAGCAAGTACATATACATAACATGCAATAGTGAAAAGTACTGTAATTAAAATACATTTCATGGTCCTAAAAAATGTAAGCATAAACATGACATGTAAAAGAATAAACATGTCCATATCGCATCATATCAACATATATGTGTTCAGTTTTCTTTATTTGAATTATATTCATTAGTTGTGACTTTCTTATCAGCTCTAGTCGATGGATCCATCTATGTATAACTGCGGTACTCGGAGGTGGGAACATCAGCGACAATATTACCCATCCACTGAGCCTTGGCCTTACATGTCCGTGTTCGTGTTTATGTTCGTATTAGTCACAACCAACTCCCTTCCTTCAAAACATGTCATCGTATTCATCACTAATAAAAATCATGCATATACGTAAATTTTTTCAAACCAAGCATACAACGTATTTTTCGTGTTTCCATAAAAAGTTATGTTCATGATAACATAAACATTTAAAACATGTCAATTTGTGATCAGGGCGCTGCAGGACTGCTCACTCGACCCGGTGCAAAATGACCATTTTGTCCCTTGAATCCCTAATTGACCATTTTACCCGTGGATCTCAAAATTTCGACCAAAATCCAACCAAACTCCTTAAAACACCTCAAAACATATTTATAATAATTTCCTAGATGTAACCTCGAGCCCATGCATTAATTTCTATAATTCGTTTTAAAACTTGTACCAAGGTACCGATTTTAATCCGAATTAACCCGAAACTCAACCAAATTTCTCCAAACTTAAACCATGACTTTATCACACATGACCATCCCTTAAATAACTTATTTCAAACGACCTAAGACCCTCAAAACCCTTGACCAACTACCGAACTCTTTTGCACGCATTAACCCCCAAACCCTACTTGACTTTAGGCGCCAACTCTCAGCCCTAGCCCAACCTAGACCAGACAAGACCTGAACTAGACCATCCTAGGACGTGACTGGACTCCCCTAGATTGACCTAACCACAAACCACATCCCCATGCACGCAGACGTGAACGGTTCACCCTAACAAGCCATACGCGAGCCCCCTTCGAGAAATGGCATCTCGATTGCCCTTGGGTCACGACTAGTGATAAACATGAAAATTGTACATTAATTAAATGTTTTATAATATAAATATATAGTTTTTGTTTTATTAAATATTATATGTTTTATAATAAATTGTATAAAATATAAGTTGTTGTGTAATTACAAGTTTTTACTATTTTTTACAGGTTCGATAAAACAAGAATAAACTTGGCGTTGCAAATGGGATTAAGATGATTCTTGTACCTGTAGAAAGTTGATTATAATATCTACAATATTGTTGACAAGCATGAGATAAAAATCCTCTCACAATTGGGATCAAATTAAGCAACAAATAAAGTTACCAAAGGAGTGACAGCTTTACCATGCTCTAATATTTTGACCATATCTCTCAAATTACTTGGTCAAATGGTTTGAAAAAAATACCACAACTAGACAACTCAATTATCCACATGTTTCTTTTTATGTGAAGAAGCAAATTCGGAGAAGAAGATTTTCAAAAGTGATGTGTAATATAATATAATATCTTGGAACACCAATGAAGACTTATGTGTAAAAAAATAATATTTTATTTGTGGTTGTCTCCCCAAATTTGGCTATAAATAGGGGTGCATTGTAATGTATTGAGATATCCCTCATTCTATGAACAAACCTTTGAGTTCATAATATTTCTCTCTATATTTTTCCTTTATTTCTTCATTTAAATACAATTAGCATGTTAATTTCATATTCAAAGTTTTACACTTTGAATAATGAATAGCTAACTTCCTAAAGTTGAGATGATAAGGTGAAACTCTTGGCATGATAATAAGGTTATTAAAAGGTAAGAATCTATGTTTTATATTATTTAATCATTATTTATTGTTTATGTTATATTTATTTCTTTAAGCATTTTTATACCCTACTTATAAGTGGGAGTTTTGATTTATTGTTGCTATATGTTACACTAAATTCTTGGAACCATTTAAATGTTAGTTTGGTATTACCAACCATTTAAAGTGGATGCCTTGATTTATTATATATAAATATATTATAATATTAAATTCTTGGAACCATTTAAATGTTAGTTTGGTTTTACCAACCATTTAACTTGGATTCCTTGATTTATTATATATGAATATATCATAGTATTAATTTATTGGTACCATTTAAATGTTTGTTTGGTTTTACCAACCATTTAAAGTGGGAACCTTGATTTAGTGTTTACAAATATATATAGCACAATAAATACTTGACCACATTTATAAGTTTTGGTATATATTATATACTTATAAGATAATAATTTATAACATAATATAAATATGATTATTTAATATATTGGAACCATTTTATTAAGTGGATTTCAATATTGTTCGTTAATGTTAACTTTATTAAAATACCAAGAGTGGATCCTTTAATCTCAACTACTTAAATTAAAATTTGAACAATTAAAATTTACCCATTAAAGATTCAAACAATTAAAATTAAAAAGAAACAAAAACAAAAACAAAACAAAAAGACATTGTAGTGGACTTGTAATTACCTTAGCTTCCCTGTGGATACGATATCGGACTCACCGAATTATACTACTTGTGGACAACCTGCTCTTGGGAGTGCAACAATCAAAGTGACAACAAGTTTTTGGCGCCGTTGCCGGGGAAGTATAATTTAATTTCAAGTCTATTTAATTTTGTTTATAGTTTATTTTTCTTTATTTGAATTTTTATTGCTTTTGTGTGTTTTTATTCTTTTGCATTTGCATTTGCATGAGCATTATTTGGTCACGTACACTTAGTGGTCGACTCATTCGAAATAACCCTTTATTTTCACAAAACATGGCGGAAGAACCCATCCAAGAAAATGAAGATGAAATTCAATCTCAACATGATCATGATAGACGAAGAACACTTAGAGATCACATGAATCCTACACGTACTAGTGCACCTTCATGTCTAGTTTTTCCCCCCGATGCATCTCATTTCAATTTTAAGCCTGGTATTATCCAACTTTTACCCAATTTTCATGGCTTAGATTCTGAAAATCCATACATGCATTTACGAGAGTTTGAAGAAGTGTGCAACACATATAATGATCTAAATTGTAGCATGAACACCATTCGACTTAAGCTTTTTCCTTTTTCTTTAAAAGATAAAGCTAAAACTTGGCTACAAAATCTTAGATCGGGATCCATTCGAACTTGGGATGAATTGCAACAACAATTTTTGAAAAAGTTTTTTCCATCTCATAGAACAAATTCTTTCAAAAGGCAAATCATCACTTTCACTCAAAAACAAGGAGAAACTTTTTATCAGTGTTGGGATAGATATAAAGAATTGCTTAATCTTTGTCCACATCATGGTTTTGAAATTTGGAGAGTTGTTTCTCAATTTTATGAAGGCTTAACACCTAAAGATAGGCAAATGGTTGAATTTATGTGTAATGGAACATTTGAAGATAAAGATCCAAACGAGGCAATTGAGTATCTCGATTCATTAGCTGAAAATGCTCAAAATTGGGACACTATAGGTACAATCGAACCATCAAACAAGATTCAATCTCCTACATCTGGTGGAGGTACGTACACTCTCAAAGATGAACATGATCTTCAAGCTAGATTTACCTCTTTGGCAAGAAAAGTTGAGGCACTTGAATTGAAAAAGAATGGTCAATTAAAATCTCTTCAAGAAATTGCATGTCACATCTGTGATACAAGTGATCATTCTACAATAGATTGTCCCACTTTGCCTCCTTTTAAAGAATGTCTCCATGAACAAGCCAATGTTTTAAACAATCTCAAAAGACCAAATTTTGAACCATTTTCTCAAAGTTACAATCCAGGTTGGCGAAATCATCCAAATTTTAGTTGGAGGAATGATAATGCTGCACAATTTTCACAACCACATTTCCAAAATCAACAAAATTTTCAAAATTATGCACCTTATGTTCGTCTACCTAAAA
>NC_133320.1:13843807-13850946 GCF_012295235.1 Primulina huaijiensis | reverse complement strand
AAATTATTGTACGATAATAGCCATCAGATGAGTAATGAGGTAGCTACAGACGAGGCATTGTGCAGTGAGTACGGTAGATTTCCTTCGTATGAGAATAATATCGCGGAGATAGCTGAGATTGGATCTGATAGAATCAGAAATATAACAAAGAAATTGAAGATGATTCAGAAGAAAATGTAAACGGCTCAGAATAAACAGAATTAAGATGCTAACGTCGGATGATGACGATTGGTATTTCAGGCCGAAGATTGAATATATCCTTGACCGGGATGAACAGATTTGATAACAGCTGATGATGTTGATTTGTTATGAGCTATTGATTGGTATATACGGATGTTGTATAACCAATATTGTGAGATTGATTCGGTCAGAGTTATTTCGAGAGATATTATGATATGATACTTCTTGACTTACTACTCCAGTTGGGAATCAGAGATCCGTGAAAAGAAGATTACTCAGAACGAAGACTATTCCACTTGTGAAAGTTCAGTAGAATTGCAATGTCATTGAAGAAACTACTTGAGAAACAGAATCAGAGATGAGACAGAGATATCCAGAGCTATTTTCATGAAGTGAGTAGTTATTCAGTTTGGAATTATATTGCTTCTATTATATACTGTGTGTTGATTGCAGTGAGTTCGAGGACGAACTCGTATCTAAGAGGGGGAGAAATGTAATGCCCGAGAATTGAGTTTGATACTTGTTATATATTATGAATAAGGCAATGGAAGAACAGACGTGGAGAAGCGGCGTTGCAATTTGAGTGTTTTGGTTAAAGAAGACACCGCACCCGCAGTGCCAGACAGAGCGCACCCGCGGTGTTTGAGCGCACCCGCGGCAACAAAAGGCATCGCACCCGCGGTCGCTTATGATGGAAATTGGATGGGGTTGCCGAGGACTAAGCGCACCCGCGCTCATGTTTCTACCGCAACTGCGGTTGTTGTGCAGTAGGGTACATTGTGGGTACAGTAAAGTCACCGCACCCGCGGTCCAAGAAGCAATGCACCCGCGGTCGATTATTCTGAATTTCTGAATGTGGTGCCGTGAGCTTACCGCACCCGCGGTCCAGAGGGAGTGCACCCGCGGTACGACGTGTTTGATGAAGAATGAAACATGTGTTCCTTGCCATGCATATTTGATGTGTTGTCTCTTATTTCCCCTCCATTTTCAGCAGACAGCTCGAGAGGAATTCCCATGTCAAGTTCAAGGGTTTTTTCATCTTATAATTGAGCTTGTGCAAGATATATTCATCCAAACTTTAATCCAAACATAGATTCATGCTCCTCTTGTTGTAAGCTTTCAAAGGATGTAAGTATTGTTACCTTTCAGCTTATTTTGAAGTTGAGATGTTGGGGAAAATCAGATTTGAGTTCGATGTTGTGTCCTTATGATTATGGTGAACGTATATTCGAAACGGATCGAAGAAATGATATCGTATGCGAGTACTACGATTTTCAGCATGTATTGTGATTGAGAATATGCAGATTTTGACAGTATGATGTATATATGGTGTTTGATTATTCATTTTTGAGAATTTATTCTTATTATTTGAGTTGATCGGTATCGAAAGATTACACCGTTATGCCGTCAAAATGTGCCGAGATTGAATAATGATTTGTACAAGGCTTGTTTTGAATTGTATCTTGATAGAATACATCTATACATTGCCATTTCAGATTTGGATTGTCAGAGTGAATATGGACAGATTGAAATACGAGACTTCGTCTTCGTCAAACTGGGAAGATAAAGGTATAAATCGATGTTAACTGGGAGATCGACTTGAGTCAGAGTTAACTTAAGTTTCCATAAACCACATACTTGTATGGTATTGTTTTATTTTATATACCTTTGTGTTTTAAATGATTACGTTTATGTTATTGACTTAGAAAGTAGAGAACAGATAACTATTCAGTAAGAGTCGCTGACAGAAGGGTTAGACTATTGACCCATTGCACTTTGTCAGAATAGGCATAGTCTTGGTAGATACTCCACGACACCGGACGTTTGGTCATATCGACGGGATTATGAGTAGAGTCTCTCTTATCCTAGAAATTCGATATAGTGAGGGCCAAAGTTCGTAAATAAGAACGTGCCGCCACCGCGACTAGTAGTAGTAGGTGGGAGACTTGTTACGTTCTTATTCACCGGGATCCCTAGATTAAATGAGAGATGAGACTAGTTTTAGATGTCGAGACAAGAACTTGAATTACAGACTTGTATTGATTTATGTTTCGTAGATTTCGATGCATGTTTTATTTACAGTCTAGTAACGATACATGTTGTTTGATTATGCTACATGTGATAAGATTTAATTCATGCTTTATATCAATTATATGATTGCATGTATACATTATTTATACTGGGATTTATTCTCACCGGAGTATCCGGCTGTTGTCTTGTTTGTATGTGTGCATGACAACAGGTGGGACAGGATCGGGGTCAAAAAGATGATGAGAGAAGACGAGTTTAGCGTGGTGATTCCGGACTTGGTGTAGATAGGGTTTGACACGTGACATTTAGTAGTTAAACCTTAGTTGAATTTGAATGATTGTATTACATTATTGTACTTTTATACTGAGATGTATATTAGTTAAATTCCATTACGTTCCGCACTTGCATTCTAAAAAGAAAAATTTTTAGACCCTGTTTATCTTAAGTGATAATTTAATCCCAAAGACGATTGAGAAAATGATTAGCGTCCGGGCCACCACAACAGGTGGTATCAGAGCAATAGATCCTTTAGACTGAGATAGAATAGAATGAGCGGGGTAGATGAGTCTTCTTTCCTTGCATGCGTATGCTAGCATGTGATTTATTATAATGTTGACTTACATTGTGTCTGCTAGCATGATACTATGTGTTACTGCTTTGAAATACATCTTTACCTGATTATCTGATTTGAGTTGGTATTATGTATTATTGAGTATGAATCAGATCTGATTCTTGATCAGCGGTAAGATGATCAGAGGAGGACTGAAACATGTTTGTAGTATTTGGTTATTAATGATTTTGATAAGCAGATATACCTCATCGAAGAATTCCAGAAAGGGGTAGTACTTCGTCTGAACAGATAGATATATCAGAAACTCCGATGGAAACACAGTTGAAAAGGTTTCAGTCGTTCCAACCTCCGGTTCTTAAGGGTACTGAGACGCAAGTAGATTGTGAGAATTGGCTTGTAGATATAGAAATGCTATTTGAATTTCTTGGTTTCACAGATGATTGTAGAGTTAAACTGATTGGGAACCAGTTACAGGAGATTGCAAGGAGATGGTGGCTAGTAACTAAAGAAGCCCTGGAACAGCGTAGTTCAGTGATTACGTGGAAAATTTTTAAGGTTGAGTTCTATCAAAGATTTTTCCCCGTATCATACAGACAGGATAAAGATGCAGAGTTTTTAAACCTGAGACAGGGTCACTTGAGTATTGATGAGTATTTGGCTCAGTTCTTTATCTTGTTGCGTTTTGCCCCTCACGTGGCTAGAAACGATGAAGCTATATCTAGTCAGTTCATTCAGAGATTGAATCCGGAGATACGTACATTGGTGAATGTGAAACGACCGATTAATTTTGGTGATACCTTGAATAGAGCCAAAAGAGCAGAAACAGTTCTGATGGGACAAAAGGGTGCATCGTATGTTCTTCCAGCACCGAGACTACAGTAACTGCCTTCCAGAATCGAGATTGGCAGTAGCAGAGGTGAAAAGAAAGAACAGCTGAAAACTCGAAAGAAGCAGTTTAAGAAGTTAGGAAGTGGTTCATCTAGCTCCAGTGGTTCCAGCCCGAGTTATACTGGAGTATATTGCAAGACTTGCGGAGGGAGACATCCCACAGAGCAATGCCAGGGAGTGACTGGTAGTTGCAATATCTGTAGACAACCGGGAAATTTTGCTAGAGTTTGTCCACAGAGAGGTTCCCGAAGATTTAAGGGAGCAGAATCATCTGGTGGTAAGGATTGAGGAACAGACCCATGACACACTTGATGATATAGTGGCAGGTACTGTTCTTTTATGATTATATTGCATATGTATTGATATATACTAATGCATTCCCTACGATTATCTTTGGCTGAGTTGCATTGATATATGTTTTATCTGTTGGGTCTGAATGTACTGTAGTATTGATTTCTTTAACTTTTGGGGGAAAGGTTGATGTCAGTGAATTCTGTAAAATATCGTATACTGCAGTAGGATGAGAAAGAGATCGAGTTAGACTATGTGTACTTGTATTGTCTGATTTGACCGCAGTATTGATATTAAAATGCTGACCAAGTACAGAACTATTGTATACTCCTTCCAGGAGAGTATAAGATTCAGACCAGATATGGCTGATGAGTGGAGATTCCACGGTAATGATTCTAGCTCTAGAATTCCTTTGATATCTGTATTAGAATTAATTCGATGATTATCGAAAGGAACAGAAGGATTCCTTATGTATTCAATTGATTTATTGAAACTGTACGTATCATTGACTGATTTACTAGTAGCAGGAGAGTTGTTACAGTCTTTCCAGATCGTCAGTCAAGGAGATTGATTTCGGCCTTAATTCGATACCAGGTACTGGTTTTGTTTAAAATTCAGTACAGAATGACATTGAATGTACAGAATGACACAGAGTGAATTGAAAGAATTGAAAGATCAGTAGAAGAGTACTGGTCAGGAGTTACATCTGATTAAGTATTGCTCTGGAAAATACTTCAGTTTTGATTATGGGTTGATGAATTCTGTGTTCAGAAGTAGTATGATTTGATGTTCATTGTATCTATGATATTTTGATATATTCGCAGTGTCTGATTGATTGAATTGAATATTTGAAGATTGTATTGAATATTCTGTGAACTGAGATTGTTGTATACATAAATTGTTCAGATATAAAGTTTGATTGACACAGATGGTATTCGGGATAGGTAATATCCGATTATATTATACCGATTGATTTTGATACAGTTGAGATCATGATCAGGGGCTGAGAATGACACTGATATCAGAAATATCAGAAATTTCAGAGATGTCAGAAATGTCAGAAATCTATCTTCTTTTTAGTTAGCCGATTATCTTATATGATTGTTGTTTTGTATCTGCTTGAGTATTGTTATTGTTCTAAAACAGTATTTGATACAGATTGTGTTGTTTGGAGGCATATTATATTGCAGATAATATAGCAGTCAATTTGGGCAACGTGAAGATGTAATCAGTAGTCAGCATTAACAGTATTGCTAGGGATTACAAATTATTGTGAACCGTTGAGATTATATACAGTTCAAACCGAATCAGAGCTGAATTCGAGAATTACATCAATTCAAAAATGCAATCAGAATGTTCAGAACTTGAATTTGAGAGTCAGAACAGAGTGTCAGTCAGAATACCAGGTAGGTAATATTTCATTTTATGTAATTAACTGATTTGTTTATACCGAATATTTTGAATCGGAAAGGACAGATAGGGTCAGAAACACACAGTAGGGGATTCAGTATTCAGTTTGGTAATAGAAAGGGTATGATAATTCGAACATGCAGTTTTGATATAGACAGATTAAATCAGCTGTGGCAGAATTTGTGTTGATATATCTTAATTGCCGATAAATGAAGATAGAAAGATAGAAATCAGAAGATCTATTACAGAATTGGTTATTTTTAAATAGAAATGAGAGTACATTTCTATGGATGTCGTAATGAAATTACCGCCATTCTTGCCAGATTGTGATATGATATGAGTATAATTGATAGATTATTCGATATGCGTATGTTAGTTTGTACAAGTTAACGTATAAACATGACCAGATGACAAAGATTGATGTCAAAGAAATGGTCAGATCAAACAGAATGCCGAAGTAGATTATATCAGATTATGATTTTGATTGATTTTATACTTGTGGCAGAATATACCATAAGCTCTTTCACATATTATCCATCGACTGACAGATAGCCAGAACGTACTATCCAGAGATTGAAAGATATCTGTGAAGTTATAGTGCTGGATGCTAGCACTAGTTGATATGACATATTGTCACTTTATAAATTATTGTACGATAATAGCCATCAGATGAGTAATGAGGTAGTTACAGACGAGGCATTGTGCAGTGAGTACGGTAGATTTCCTTCGTATGAGAATAATATCGCGGAGATAGCTGAGATTGGATATGATAGAATCAGAAATATAACAAAGAAATTGAAGATGATTCAGAAGAAAATGTAAACGGCTCAGAATAAACAGACTTAAGATGCCAATGTCGGATGATGACGATTGATATTTGAGGCCGAAGATTGAATATATCCTTGACCGGGATGAACAGATTTGATAACAGCTGATGATGTTGATTTGTTATGAGCTATTGATTGGTATATATGGATATTGTATAACCAATATTGTGAGATTGATTCTGTCAGAGTTATTTCAAGAGATATTATGATATGAAACTTCTTGACTTACTACTCCAGTTGGGAATCAGAGATCCGTGAAAAGAAGATTACTCAGAACGAAGACTATTCCACTTGTGAAAGTTCAGTAGAATTGCAATGTCATTGAAGAAACTACTTGAGAAACAGAATCAGAGATGAGACAGAGATATCCAGAGCTATTTTCATGAAGTGAGTAGTTATTCAGTTTGGAAATATATTGCTTCTGTTATATACTGTGTGTTGATTGCCAGTGAGTTCGAGGACGAACTCGTATCTAAGAGGGGGAGAAATGTAATGCCCGAGAATTGAGTTTGATACTTGTTATATATTATAATAAGGCAATGGAAGAACAGACGTGGAGAAGTGGCGTTGCAATTTGAGTGTTTTGGTTAAAGAAGACACCGCACCCGCGGTGCCAGACAGAGCGCACCCGCGGTGTTTGAGCGCACCCGCGGCAACAAAAGGCATCGCACCCGCGGTCGCTTATGATGGAAATTGGATGGGGCTGCCGAGGACTAAGCGCACCCGCGCTCATGTTTCTACCGCACCTGCGGTTGTTGAGCAGTAGGGTACATTGTGGGTACAGTAAAGTCACCGCACCCGCGGTCCAAGAAGCAGCGCACCCGCGGTCGATTATTCTGAATTTCTGAATGTGGTGCCGTGAGCTTACCGCACCCGCGGTCCAGAGGGAGCGCACCCGCGGTGCGACGTGTTTGATGAAGAATGAAACATGTGTTCCTTGC
>NC_133320.1:13842801-13843701 GCF_012295235.1 Primulina huaijiensis | reverse complement strand
GAGTACTACGATTTTCAGCATGTATTGTGATTGAGAATATGCAGATTTTGACAGTATGATGTATATATGGTGTTTGATTATTCATTGTTGAGAATTGATTCTTATTATTTGAGTTGATCGGTATCGAAAGATTACACCGTTATGCCGTCAAAATGTACCGAGATTGAATAATGATTTGTACAAGGCTTGTTTTGAATTGTATCTTGATAGAATACATCTATACATTGCCATTTCAGATTTGGATTGTCAGAGTGAATATGGACAGATTGAAATACGAGATTTCGTCTTCGTCAAACCGGGAAGATAAATGTATAAATCGATGTTAACTGGGAGATCGACTTGAGTCAGAGTTAACTCAAGTTTCCCTAAACCACATACTTGTATGGTATTGTTTTATTTTATATACCTTTGTGTTTTAAATGATTACGTTTATGTTATTGACTTAGAAAGTAGAGAACAAATAACTATTCAGTAAGAGTCGCTGACAGAGGGGTTAGACTATTTACCCATTGCACTTTGTCAGAATAGGCATAGTCTTGGTAGATACTCCAAGATACCGGACGTTTGGTCATATCGACGGGATTATGAGTAGAGTCTCTCTAATCCTAGAAATTCGATATAGCGAGGGCCAAAGTTCGTAAATAAGAACGTGCCGCCACCGCGACTGGTAGTAGTAGGTGGGAGACTTGTTACGTTCTTATTCACCGGGATCCCTAGATTAAATGAGAGATGAGACTAGTTTTAGATGTCGAGTCATTGATTTATGTTTCGTAGATTTCGATACATGTTTTATTTACAGTCTAGTAACGATACATGTTGTTTGATTATGCTACATGTGATAAGATTTAATTCATTCTTTATATCAGTTATATGATTGCATGTATACATTATTTATACTGG
>NC_133320.1:13798236-13842701 GCF_012295235.1 Primulina huaijiensis | reverse complement strand
GATCGGGGTCACGCAGAGGATGAGAGATCGAGATAGCGTGGAGATAACGGGCGTAGAAGATTACTAGTGGTTTATTACTAGACATGTACTGAATTTCTAAACACTAGTCCGTTAATTGTAGCCGAATATGTGAAGGTTAATTGTAGTTGAATAAGATGACAGTATTTTATATAATGTCTTGTGCTTGTTTATATACATTTGAATAAATGTTAAAAGCAAAATTTTGACCCACATTTTCTAGCAAAGATCCAATTAATCCCAAAAGATAATCGAGTTAGAGCCCGGGTCCCCACAGCAATCAACGGATATAAGATTTAAATATTATTTAAAGTTACCGTTGGAAGAAAAGCCTATAAATAGGCGAGAAGAGCAGTCGAGAAAATAAGAGACACGAACTATGTTCGAAAACCTTGCTGTTACCCTGCTGAGATTTATTCATACTCAAAGTATAAAAGCTCACGCTTAAAAGATTCATCTGTAGCAGTTGAGGCTACTTTTCGAGCTAACTAGCACAAGCTATTTTTGTATTACATTCAATCTTTGACTAGATTAGTTGTGCTAAAATCAGTCGTAGAACTGTGAAAATTGTGGTTAACTAAGAGTTTCAGTTTTGGCAGTGTTAAGTCCAAGCTGAAGTGGGTCTGTACAATTTTTGTATCGATCAAAGTCTTTTAGTGTATATCATATCCTTGTGATAGAAGGAGTGATGTAGGAGTATTTAATTCTCCGAACATCCATAAATCTCTGTGTGTTATTATTTCAGTTAGTTATTCTATCTTTCAATCAGTTTTTTTTCCGCAACTGTTATCAGTTAAACTTATTGTTATTGACCGACAAGATTACTGTCTTAGTTTTTCACCAAACTGATACTTTACTACGAAAATATTTCATAATCTCTAAGTGTTTGTTCAACCCCCCCTTCTAAACACTTTCCATCCAACAAACCGATCCTAACACATAGTTATCGAATTATTATGCAACCTTCGATGAACCAATGGTGGCAGATTCGATCGGGATACATGAGATGAAGGGACCGTACTGTACGTTAATCATAATCCACTGGTTCTTGCAGGCACTATCAGTGATACTTAGGGAATCATGGAGCGATGCTACTAAACACTCTTACCATGATTCGATGTGTTTAATCAGAAATATGATTTCTGACATTCTCATGATCAATTGTTGATACATAGAATGGGGAAAATAAGGGTAAGCCCGAATAAAGGATTATGTCGTTAATCACAAGGAGTTATGAACCCACGACTAGCTGTATCCCTGAACCATTGAGTATCACACAAGAACTGGATCATTTGTTCTCGATTAGATAGAATAAATTCAAGAAATTGAATTTATATTATGATATAGTAAATTCAAAGAGTTGAATTTATGATAATTAAATTTTGTGAAAATAAATTCAAGGAGTCGAATTTATAAAAATTGAGAATTTAATTTATTAAACTCAAAAGTTGAATTTATTAAATATTATATTTTGGAGGTGATGAATTCAAGGAGTTGAATTTATAATTTAAATATTAAATTCAAATGTTGAATTTATAAAGAATTTAATTTATTAAACTCAAAAGTTGAGTTTATTAAATATTAAATTAAATATAGTGGGAATTGTGTTAAATGGGCTTGTAGGAGTACAAGTCCAACATACTAAATAATTAAATTCTTTAATGAAATTTGATTAATTAATTAAACTAGGTTGACTATCCCAATTAATTAATCAAGCACATTAATGTTAATTATGAATGTTAGTGATGAAAGTTAAAATTAATAATTTATTATATGTTAAAACCTGTATTTTAAAATTTTAAGTTTCATTAAAATTATAAAATTATGTTATTTTAGTATATATTTAAATGTATTACTAAATATGTTTTATTTTCAGGTTTTCTACGTGTTGGTAAAATAATGGTAACTCAAGGTAGAAAATTCAAATGGAGGTGATTCATACATGTTTGAAATCTTTGAGAAATTATCTACAACTTTGCAGAAGACATGATTACCTAAAAAGTTCATTAAGATGATCAAATTGTGCCAATATGAAAAGGATGACACATTTACTTTTACCATGACCAACATATAGTACAAAAATTATAACTATTTCAATATTTAACCAAATGAGGTGAACCAAGTGGCTAAATTCATCTACAGACAATTTCCCACATGTTTGTTGTTTTAAGCAGAGTCAAATTCGGTGATTAAAGTCGTGGAACAAAGCATTGAAAAAATGGAAATGGAATTGCAGTTTGAGGAGACAAAGACTACTATTACAACTACATGACATTAATAAAATTTTTGACCCTTTCTCTCATTTGGCCTATAAATAGCGGTCTTGTGCTAGCTTGAGAATCATTCTATCCCATTGTAAAATATAGTGTGTGTGTGTGTGTGTGTGTATAAAAGTTCTAAGTTCCAATATATTTTTCATTTTCCCAACTATGAGTGATGTTTTCATTGTTGATCAAAAATAAACTCATGGCATGCTAAATCTATTATGTCAAGGTGAAGAAGATGTATTCTTGGTGAAGTAAGATTGTTTATGTTTTGTATATTCTTTCTTTATTTCTTTTCATTTAGCTAACTTCTTTTTATTGTAGGTATAAAAATGATTTATTTGTTGTTATCAATTTACATCAAATGCTTGATATCATTGAAGTGGTTATCTTGATTTGTTGTTTAATTTTGATACAATAAATATTTCATCAATTATTATTATATTATATATATATATATATTGATATAATTATATCATAATATTTAACTTAGACGATAGCGTGGCTGTGCCGGTTGTTCTAAATGAAATATTATGATTTAATACTAACATTTAACAATCTAACATTAACTTTATCGCAACTAACTTTTATTTTTCCGTAACTAACTTTTACTTTACCGCAACTAACTTATTAAATCATATATTTCATTTAGGCAATAGCATAGCTCTTCCGGTTGTTCTAAATGAAATATAAGGATTTAATTTAACATTTAATTTATGCAATTATATATTTATATAGTTATAAATATAATCATANAATATAATCATAGGTACCATATATAAAATATCGGTTAATTCGGTATTTTCTATAGTGGGAAATATATTATATTATGTGTGTGTTTAAATATTTAATTTTCTTGGAACCATTATTTATGGTGGTTTCCTTTGTTTTACTTTTAGTTAAACAATATTACATAAACCAAGAAAAAATCATCGAGTTTTGACAAAATTTATAATTTGTAAACTTCATTCTTTCATTTGGTAATCTATAAAGTAATAAATTTAAACTTAAAATAACCTCTCTATGGATCGATCTCGTACTTACGAAATATATTACATGCAGACAACCTACACTTGGGTGAATTATAATTTAAGTAGTAGCAAGTTTTTGGCGCTGTTGCCGGTGAGGTATAAATTAAGTTTATATTTGTTAATTATGTTTTATTTATAAGTATTGTGTTTTTTTTTGTATGAGTATTTGGAGTCGAAAAAAAAGTGGTAGACTTATTCGAGTATCTGAAAATAATTTAAACATGGATGATAATTCAAATAATCAAGATAATGATAACAATAATAACAACAATAATAATAATAATCAAGAACATGATCAATTAAGAACACTTAGGCACCATATGAAGCCTATTAGAACTAGTGTCCCATCTTGTTTAGTTTTTCCTCCTGATGTGTAGAACCCGTAAATTAGACTACGTATAAGCCATGCATAATTCTTAGTATTTAAATTAAAATGATTTTTATCGCATGAGTATTAAATTCTTTTCTTTAAATTTATTTATTTTATGCAGTAGTTTAAATATTAGCTTTTCAGTTAAATAAGTGAGGTCGGATCGGAGTTGGAGTAAAGAGATAAAATTTAATATTAAGAAAACATTTCCAAAAATTTATTTAAGATAAATAATAAGTTAAATTAATGTGAAAGAAGGTTTAAAGAATTATTTGAGTAAATTAAACATTTAGCCATGCATGCAAGATAAGGTTATATCATAATCAATTTACTAATTCATTAAAATATTTAAGGGGTAGATAAAACTCTAGATATTTAAAATACAACATTTAGGAATATTTCCCCTCCATTTTGATGCAATTTTCGGCCCCCTCTTTTATTTTAAGAATATTTGTCAATCCAATTATTTAATATATTTTCTTATCCATTTTGTTGGGAGATAATTCCATCACACTAAATCATCAATAATTAATAATTAAGCAATATTTTTACCTCTTTTAATCATCAAATTTCGGCCCCTTCATTTAGAAGATTTGGATTATTTTGACAAATCATTTCCTTATTTCTTTCTTTAACCTTTTCTTGGAGATAATCCTTCACCATTTTAAATCCTCATTAATTATTAAATAAGCAATTTCCCTACCCTACATTATTTATAAAAATCGGCCCCTCCTTTATATTTTAAAAGATTTTATTAGTTGGACAATTCATTTCCTTATTATCTTTCCATAATCTTGTTCTAGGTAGATATCCTCACCACTTTTAAATCTCTACCAAATAAATAATTAAGCAATTCTTCCCTTGTACCTAGACCCTATGGTCGAACATGTGCACTCTTGATCATCCCTCAAAAATCTTTTGATATCAATCACCCCCTTTTTCTCTCAACTTTAGGATAGAAAAGATTTTATCTTACCCTCCTAATCTCCCATCTATTAGTAAACTTTCAATTCATTCCCTAACCATTTTTCCCCCTCCATATTCTCGAAAATCCAGTCCCCTTCAATAGAGAAAAATCGAGTTCTAGCTAGAGGAAAGTAGGGAGAAAAATCGAGTAGAAAGAAGGAAGCGAAGAACACTCCGCCTCCTCCGCGCCGCGTCGTCGTTTTCTTTGTTTTCTTCAAAACAAAATATCCAGGCATGCATATACCATCCCTTGCTCTTCAATCAAGTTGTATGTATATTTTTATAAACCATTATGTGAGCATGAATCTTGAAAACCGAAATTTAACAGAAATATTACAACAAATTCTGCACAGATTTTTCGTTCACTTCCCTTGCTACTTCATGGTTTGGCCTGTGTTGCTTGTTTCAGGTGTTGGCTCGTGTCCAGGCTCCCAAGGTTGCTTATGATCATGTCCTAGGGTGTGTTAGGGTCAAGTTTGATCAAAGGTTTAAGCCCCAAAACCGTGAGTTAAAGGCTCCAATCCGCAAGCATAAACAAGTGCCACTTTTTGAAACTCTTTTCCTGTCAATGGTTTGTTTGGGGTAGAGTTCGAGCCATGGCTGGCCAAGGGCTGGTAGCCACGGCTGGGACCCTTCCCTAGAAAGCCTAGGACGTGGTCAAGTCAACCTTAAATGGCTTGAGCCACGTCCCAAGATGTTTGGACAGCTACAACACATATCCCCTTCGGTTCTGTTTGTTTTCTGATTTCAGGTGTGTGAGTTTGGGTTCGGTTTGGTGGTGTGGAGTGGATCTTGTTTGGCCTCTGGCCCTTAGCCACAGTTCATACCATACCCCTTGATGGCTAAATCGTGACATGGTCAATCAAATGGCCACTAGGACGACCCATGACAGCAAACAAACGCAAGGACCCACGCGTGCAGCTTGTTGCTCTCGGCGGGGAGTATGGTCACTTTTCGGGTGTGGCTTGAATTGTGGCTGGCCTAGGGCCCCTAGCCATGGTTCAAACCATTCCTTAGGATGTTGGTAAGAGACTCTGGTCGGTGGTTCAAGCCCCAATGGCCAGTATCCTCGCAAACGACGCAAAGGTAACGCAAGCATGTTGCTTTAAATTTTGACAGTATGTGTGCTGAGGTTCAGAGGTCAATTTCGGGTTCTTGGTTGGCTTTTAGCCTATGACCTTGAACTGGACAGTACCTCATCATGTTAGAAAGGTCATGATTTTGGCGGTTTGTGATTCGGTTAAGTTTAGAGGTTGTATGAGAATTTACGGTGCAATGTGCCAAAGTGACTCTCGAAAGAGCGTTTCACGTTTTTGGCCTCCATTCACTAAATTTCGAGTACTGTATATTTAGGAGCATTATTTCATCATATTTAAGAGTATTTTAATCATGACTAAACGTTGGTTTGGGTTGGTTCGAAGTCATGATTAAATACTAAGTCAGTGGGCGTAATTGTCTCGTTTTTGGATTCAATTACAAAGTTTGGTCAAGTAAATCATTTGCATATTTTTCAAGACATAATTAGGTCGCAGCGAGCCTGGGAACGGTCCAACCCTTATGGTAAAATTTATACAGGATATTTAATTTTGTATTTAATTATATTACGTGCAAAAATGTAAAATATTCATTTTTGATATTTATGTGATATTGCTTGGGGCCACTTCGCTGTTATTATTACTTCACCCGGTGGTCACTTACCGGTTCAGTTCAGTTCATTCCGGTGGCTACTTACCGGTCCCACCCAGTATACTGTGGCATTAGTCTGATCCGACGTACATTATTTCACCAGGTCGTGAGTTACCGGTCAGTTCAGTTCAGTGCAGTTTAGAGGGCCACTTGCGTATAACATAATCTCAACATAAAATTATTACACGTTATTTTATGACAGGGCTCTACGGAGCAAACATTTCACTTACTACTTTCAGTTCAGTTCAGTTCAGTTATGCACGTAATATTAATTATTCATGATACGATTTCAGTTCATTGATGCACGCATTGCAATTAATCATGACATGATATTTTCCTTCGCATGCGATTTTATTATTATTACTTGTTATTTATGATATATGCATGCTGAGTCTTTAGACTCACTAGACTTGATTGTTGTAGGTACTGATGATGTCGGAACCGAGGGCGGGGACCAGTGAGCTAGCTTGGGTCGGCAGTAGTGGACCCGAGGACCTCATTTTTAGAATTTACTATTTTTAGGCTCAAACATTTTTCTCGTTGTTGGATTATTTTAAATTATTATTTTGCAAACAAACATTTACTTCTGCTGCTATTTAGAACATCAAACTTTATTTTATCAGTTTATTTATGAAGGAGGCATTTTAATTAATGAAAAAGAAAATTTTTAAATTTTTCCGCAAATTTTCAAGCACGAGTTTAGAGGCCTCTACAGGTGGTATCAGAGATTATGTTCTTGTAAAGGGTTGCACTACTACTGACCTCGAGAAGCTAACGATGTCACGTCTTCAGTCTGTAAATTTTACATTCATGCATTTTATTTAAAGCCGGAATTATTTTAACTGCATGTTCTCATGAAGTATTTTTACGTTCAGATTTTTATTGTTCAGTATTTATTTACATTTAAATAAATTATGGAATTATGCATGTTGGTTACGTATGTGTTATATATGGAACAGTATGCCTCCTACACGCCAGGTTGGACGCCTGAGAAGTGATGATGAGCGCCGTCATGAAGACGGTGAGGATCAAGGACAGGGGGGATTCGGACCTCCTCCCCCTCCACCTTACATGAATGCCCAGATGCTAGCTGGGATGAACCGGTTCTTCGCACAGTTTGCGGGGAACAATGTCGCGGTGGCAGCTAGGCCGACAGGGGCCGAAGCTATTTATGAGAGATTCATGAAAATGCGTCCTAAGGAGTTTTCAGGGACGACGGACCCCATGATTGCCCAGGGTTGGATCAAGTCCCTCGAGGTTATCTTCGAGTTTATGGAGCTTGGAGATGCAGACAGAGTTCATTGTGTCACCTACTTATTCGGAGGAGATGCCCGCTTATGGTGGGAAGGAGCATCAGTAGCCCTGAACTTGGCTACACTGAGTTGGGCGCGTTTCACGGAAGTATTCTACTCCAAATATTTTACTGAGGAAGTGCGCACCAGGTTGACCACGGAATTCATGAGCCTGAGACAGGGAGATTTGACTGTTACGGAGTTCATCCGTAAATTTGAGAGAGGTTGTCATTTTGTACCCCTGATCGCGAATGATGCTAAAGCCAAGTTGATGCATTTCTTGGTGGGTCTACGGCCGATCTTGGGCCGTGATGTTAGGGTATCTGACACTACTACTTATGAGGTCGCTGTCTCCAGAGCTCTAGCCGCAGAGCAAGATCAGCGGGATATCGAGAGAGACCGTCAGGGCAAGCGCCCAGTCAAGGTACCGCTCCGCCCTCCTCTTCAGCAGCAGAATAAGAGGCCTTTCCACGGCCCACCCAGGAACAGGGGCCAGCAGCAACAGCAGCAGCGGGGACGCGCAGTCCCTAAGCCTATGGAGCATCCGATATGTCCTAAATGCTTACGCCGCCATCCTGGAGTGTGTATGTATGGCTCTGAGAAGTGTTACAAGTGCGGTAGCCCAGACCACGTGCTACCGCAGTGCCCTCAGAGGAACCTGCCTACCCAAGGTAGGGTATTTGCTCTCCATGCAGCGGAGACGAACCCCGATACCATGCTTATGACAGGTACTTTTAAGCTTTAAATTTATATTTGGGATTTAATGTTTTGGGTGAGATTTTGAACCTAGTATTGCGATAGGATTGCATGCTCTACTCAGTATTATTTTTGGGAATTTAAGTTAGAAGAACTTTGGCCTTTGCATGTCTATAAGTTAGTTTTGTGATTATTGGGTTCAGCCTAGTGTTCTAACCTTTCAGGGAGAATTTTCATAGCTGGCTCAGCTACAAAAGCCCTGATAGATTCAGGGGCTACTCACTCATTTATTTCTGAAGTCTTTGCGAATTTTCTCAAAGTTAAGACCGTTGGGCTAGATGTAGCTTACTCAGTGGTACTGCCTTCGGGAGAGGAGATGGCAGCCACCAATGTGATCCGAGACATAGATCTGGAGCTTCATGGCAACCTTGTTTATGCGGATCTGATTGTCTTGCCGATGCCAGAGTTCGACATCATATTAGGCATGGATTGGCTATTACGGAACAGAGTGTTGATAGACTTCCAGCAGAGATATGTTCTAGTCCGACCACTTGGGATGACACAGTTCTTGTTTGAGCCGGACAGGTACTTTCCCTTACCGCGCATTATTCCTTATGTCCAGGCTAGGAAGCTCATGCATAGAGGGTGTCGAGCGTTTTTAGCAACTTTTATATCTGTCCCCGAGGCACCCAGTCAGTCAGCCTCAGATATCCCAGTTGTCAGAGATTTTCTAGACGTTTTTCCGGAGGACGTCTCTGGTATGCCACCTGAGCGAGAGGTGGAGTTTTCCATTGAGCTTATGCCGGTTACGGTTCCGATCTCAAAAGCACCGCACCGACTAGCAGCGACAGAGATGGCAGAGCTTAAGAAGCAGATTCAGGAACTTCTTGACAAGGAGTTCATTCGCCCGAGCTTTTCACCATGGGGCGCGCCAGTCTTGTTTGTGAAGAAGAAGGATGGCTCTATGAGACTTTGCATCGATTACCGGGAGTTGAATAGGGTTACAGTGAAGAATAAATTCCAACTTCCGAGGATTGAAGATCTATTTGACCAGTTGCAGGGAGCTTCTGTATCCTCCAAGATTGATCTTCGTTCCGGTTATCACCAGTTGAGGGTGAAAGATATTGATGTTTCGAAAACTGCTTTTAGGACTCGTTATGGCCACTACGAGTTCCTTGTGATTCCGTTCGGTTTGACGAATGCACCAGCGATCTTCACGAATCTCATGAATCGCGTATTTCAGTCATATCTTAATCAGTTTGTGATAGTGTTCATAGACGACATTCTCCTCTACTCGAAAAATTAGGAGGATCACGGTAGACATCTGACCACAGTGTCGCAGACATTGCAGAAGCACAGATTGTTCGCAAAGTTCAGTAAGTGCGAATTCTGGTTGGAGAAGGTGGCGTTCTTAGGCCACATTGTTTCTAGCAGTGGGATTGAGGTAGACCCAGCGAAAGTTGCAGCAGTCAGAGATTGGGTTGTGCCACAGAATGCATCTGAGATTCGCAGTTTTCTTGGCTTAGCAGGATATTATCGGAAGTTCATTCAGGGATTTTTTTCCATCGCAGTTCCACTCACAGCATTGACCAAGAAGAATGTGAAATTCGTGTGGAGCGATGAGTGCCAGAGCTTCGATACTTTGAAGCAAGCTCTTCTCTCAGCACCAGTTTTGGCCATGCCATCAGGGCCTGGAGATTTTTTCTTGTATACCGATGCTTCGAAGCTCGGTCTCGGCGCAGTATTGATGCAGCATGGGAAGGTGATAGCATATGCTTCTTGTTAGTTGAAGACTCATGAGAAGAATTACCCTACCCATGATCTAGAGTGGGCAGTCATTGTTTTTGCCTTGAAGATCTGGAGGCATTAATTGTACGGAGAGAAGTGCCAGATCTTTACCGACCACAAGATCCTCAAGTATTTCTTTACGTAAAAAGAGCTGAATATGCGTCAGAGGCGATGGTTGGAGCTTGTGAAAGATTATGATTGTGACATTAGCTACCACCCGGGTAAAGCTAATGTAGTTGCGGATGCATTGAGCAGGAAAGTTGCAGTGATGGCCCATCTGACGATTCAGAGACCTCTTCAGTTTGAGATGCAGAGGTTTGATCTAGAGGCATATCCTCAAGGTAGAGTTCCCCGTCTATCCACCTTGACGATCATGTCTTCTCTCATTGACCGTATTCGCAGTGGTCAGCCAGCAGATGAGCAGTTGGCGAAGTAGAAACAGAGAGATGAGGCCAAGGGCAGTGACTTGTATTCAGTTAGTGATGGTATTGTGAGATACCGGGAAAGGATATGGGTTCCTAGCAGTGATTCTATCCGAGCAGATATTCTATCAGAGGCCCATATGTCGCCATACTCTATTCATCCAGGGAGTACGAAGATGTACAAAGACCTGCAGTTATTGTACTGGTGGCCAGGAATGAAGAAGGATATCAGACGTTTTGTCTCCGAGTGTCTGACTTCTCAGTTAGTGAAGGTAGAGCATCAGAGGCCAGCAGGTTTGCTCAAGCCTCTTCCTATTCCCGAGTGGAAGTCGGAGAATGTTACCATGGATTTTGTGACCGGTTTGCCAAAGTCAATCAGAGGATCAAATGCTATCTGGGTGATTGTTGATCGTCTTACCAAATCAGCGCACTTCTTGCCTATCAAGACGACTTTCACCATGATTCAGTATGCAGAGTTGTATATCCGGGAGATAGTCCGACTTCATGGTATTCCAGTCTCTATCGTATCTAAAAGAGACCCCAGATTTACTTCCTCATTTTGGAAGAGTTTGCATTCGACGATGGGTACAAAATTGTTGTTTAGCACAGCTTTCCATCCTCAGACAGATGGGCAGTCAGAGCGAGTTATTCAGATATTGGAGGATCTTCTCCGTGCTTGTGTTATCGATTTCTCCGGGAGTTCGGAGTCGAACTTGCCATTAGTGGAGTTCACCTATCACAACAGCTTTCAGTCGTCTATAGGAATGGCTCCGTATGAAGCATTGTATGGTCGCAAGTGTAGATCTCCTGTTCATTGGGATGAGGTAGGAGAGAGAGCAGAGTTGGGTTTAGAGATTATTCAGCAGACTGTCGATGTAGTAGCCCAAATCCGTGACAGGAAGAGGACTGCTCAGAGTCGACAGAAGAGTTATGCGGACCAGCGGAGGCGAGATTTAGAGTTCGCCGTGGGCGACTATGTCTTTGTGAAAGTGGCACCTATGAAGGGTGTCATGCAATTTGGGAAGAAAGGGAAGCTCAGTCCGAGATTCATTGGACCATTTGAGTTCCTCGATAGAGTTGGGACGTTAGCTTATCGTGTAGCTCTTCCGCCAAATCTTGCCGGAGTACACAATGTTTTCCACATCTCGATGCTGAAGAAGTATGTGGCAAATCCTTCGCATGTGCTGAATTTTGAACCGTTGCAGCTCACTCCGAACCTGTCTTACGAAGAGAGACCAGTGCAGATCTCAGACAAACAGGAGAAGGAGCTTCGGAACAAGCTGGTTAAGCGAGTTAATGTGGGGCCCCGGTTTCGATATCTAATACTAATAATTATAATTGTAACAAACCAAATGATCGAGTAAAATACATAATTTGTGGTTCACAAATCCACATAAATATCGTCAAAATAATTTAATTGTCTCAAATGTTTGAAATATAATTTTCAACATGCCAAAATAAAGAAATCCCAACATCATAAAATAGCTCCTAAGACCCGAGAATCCCACTCTAACTCGTATCTCCTCGCCTTGAGCTGGACTCTGGCATCCCAATCCTCGCCTCACCTACCGTCAAGCACATGAAAACAAGAGGTACTGGACATGCCGGTGAGTATAAACCCAGTATGATACAATCAATAACATATGAGAATTAAAGTGACAAATATTTCATATTAAATTCATAAAGATGCAATATAATGCAATGCATGATCAGAAGCTGTGGGCTATCAATAAATCTCAAGATCAAGTGAATCATCTGGTCATAGGGTACCCAAGGAAAGAGAATCCCCCAGCAACATCCACCGACTCATCCGCTCGAGGTGGGGTGCTGTGTTCTACAATCCCAGGACTATGGTGCGCATATAGAGAGTGTTCAGGCCATAGCAGCGACCTCCGCATACACTATGCCAACTCAACTATAGCCCCATACGTCCAACAAATCAATAAATCAAGGCGACCTCCGCCATATCAAATCTGAATCAACAAGTGGCTCAATATGCAATGTAATGATGCAAATCAATATCATCATTTCGATATTATAATAAACTCATCTCAAGGCCACAATCATCATCAAATCACAAGTAATTCATCGAGCCATAGAATTTTCAATTTAAAATAAAAATGATACTTTTACCTCGTATGTTACCGACCGTAACATACCTTTCAAATATTACCAAAAGAAGATCGAAATGTGTAGGTGAGAAGTCTTGAACCTATGAATTCTACTATAACTCAAGAACTTTGATCATCTATCAAAACAGAGTAGTTTCTGTTCAAAATTCATAATTAATCCAATACTGCTTCAAATCAAGATCCGTAAATTTCTTAAACGTAATATGCCATAAAAACATTTATTGAATCATTTTATCAAACACATGCCATCCGTGCTAAAGAGTTAACTCCTTTACTTTGTCATTGGCTTCAATTCCATTTTAAAGTTCAAACCAACACAATTTCAACATCTCCAACATCTCAATATCTCAAATATCAACTCAAATATCAATTCTAAACTTCAATCCATTTCCAAACTTGAATAAAATATAACATACTTACACCATCTTGAAGATCTTGAAGAGAGGATCACAAATCTAACTTCATTTCATAATTTCCTTGAACAATTCTCAAATATATTGAAGAAGAAATGTAGAAAATGGAAGAAAGGAGGGTTTCGTTGGAAGAGAAAGAAGAAAAATGATGAGAATTATGATACCATTCGATTTTTATGCCTTCCCAACACCAAAACACATTTTTTGTACAAGTGCTGGGCGCCATGGAGCGTGTTTTGGCACAGGGGCGCGCACCATACTGCCCAACACCCAAAATTTCAGCACTGGCCGGATCCTGCGCAGGGGCGCGCAGTATTCTACCAAGAACGCATTTGTAACTTCAGAATTTGCGAAAGTGGTAAACTACAAAGTTGTAGCCCTATGTCTTGCATCTCCAATTGGCCTCATGTCATTTGGAGATCTGAGTAAAAATTTATGCTCAATCTCCCAATATGTGTCATTGTAGGAACGACGATACGCACGACACACTTCGGGCCACTTTTGTCTCATCTTCCCTAATGAATTGACCAAAACACAAAATAAGAAAGTTATAGCCTTATATCTTATCTTTCTAATGAAAATGGCCTCACATCAAATGGATCAATATACAAAACATTATGCTAAAAGCCACAACTACTGCCACATTTTTCGTACCGTTTCTGCACTTCCATTACCTATTTAGCTCAAATTCCACCTTTGATTCTACCCCTCCATTATATATTCCATTCTATAACATTCATTACCATTCATACCATAACGTAAAGCCATAAACCATCACAACTACTGTCACAATTTTATTTTTTTCAAAATTCGGGCATTACAATTCCTCCCCTCTAAAAATAGATTTCTTCCTCGAAATCAATCATCTCTTTCAAGTCTAAGATGTAATGATCAATACTGAAAATAAAACCGAGAATAGAAGCGTACTTCATTTGAATAACTCTTGATATTTTTGTCTCATTTTATCTTCTAATTTCCAAGTTGCCTCTTCGACACCATGTCTGTTCCACTGTACTTTAATCAACGGTATCAATTTATTTCTGAGTTGCTTATCTTTTCTATCTAGAATTTTAATCGGTCTCTCAATCTAGCTCAAATTCTGATCTAACTCAACTTCATCGGGTGGAAGTACATGAGAAGTATCTGGATGATATTTCCTCAACATGGACACATGAAAAACATCATGAACACCTGATAACGCAGGAGGAAGAGCTAATCTATAAGCCAAATCACCAACACGTTCCAAAATCTTAAACTGACCTATGAATCTCGGTGATAATTTACCCTTCTTTCCAAATCTCACTGTACCACAAAAAGGAGATATTTTCAGAAAAACTCTGTCACCTTTCTCAAAAATCAACGGCCGTCTCCTGATGTTCGCATACTTAGCCTGCCTATCCTGAACAGCTCTCATACGACTCTGAATTAATTTCACCTTCTCTGTCATATCTCTTATCATTTCAGGTCCTACAATTGGTGCTTCAGATAAATCGTCCCACTACAAAGGAGATAGACACTTCCTGCCATATAATGATTCAAATGGTGACATTCCAATGCTCACTTGATAACTGTTGTTATAAGAAAACTCGACAAGTGGTAACGAACCCTGCCAACCAATGCCAAAATCCATAACTACAGCTCTCAGCATATCCGCTAATGTCTGAATAGAACGTTCTGACTGTCCGTCTGTCTGAGGATGATATGCTGTACTCACATGCAAACGAGTACCAAGGGCCTCTTGTAAACTCTGCCAAAAATGAGAAGAAAATCTAGGATCACGATCTGATACAATTGACTTAGGCACACCATGCAATCTCAAAACTTCTCTGATGTACAATCTGGCCATCTGATCATGCCTATATGTCATCTGATAAGAAATGAAACACGAAGACTTAGTTAATCTATCAACGATAACACAAATTGCATCGCAACCCCTCGACGACCTCGTCAATTTCGTGACAAAGTCCATGGTGATATGGTCCCACTTCCATTCTGGAACCTTAAGGGTATGCAAAAGACCTCCTGGTCGCTTTCTTTCTGCTTTCACTTGTTGACAATTCAAACAACGAGATACAAATTCTACTGTGTCATATTTCATTCTTTTCCACCAAAATTGTTTCTTCAAGTCATTGTACATCTTTTTACTTCCATGGTGTACACTGAATTCACTTCAACGAGCATCACGCAAAATCTGCATCCTCAACTCTGAAATATTAGGAACTACAATGCGATCATTCACAAACAAAATACCCTCATTATTGACCTGAAATTCTGATTGATGTCATGATTTAACGAGTTCAACTGATTTCTGAATGCTTTGATCCAACCTTTGGGCCTCTTTAATTTTTACAAACAACTCGGGCTCTTCCTGAATCATAAATGCTCTTACATGTTGAGTATCTACCACAAAATCCAAACCAGAGAAACAACATTCTTCTACTAGATCAGATACACTGCTAGTGATCAAAGACATATTACATGCTTTTCTGCTCAAAGCATCGGCTGCTGCATTAGACTTTCCTGGATAATATTTTATTTCGCAATCATAGTCTTTCAACAAGTCTAACCAACGTCTCTGTCTCATATTCAACTCCGCTTGTGAAAAGAGGTATTTCAAACTCTTATGATCAGTGAATATCTCAAATTTCTCACCATACAAGTAGTGACGCAAAATCTTAAAGGCAAAAACCACTGCTGCTAGTTCCAAGTCATGCACTGGGTATCTGGACTCATGTGGCTTCAACTGTCGTGAAGCATAGGCAACAACACGGCCATGCTGCATTAATACACAACCCAGTCCTTGATGTGAAGCATCAGTGTGCACTGTAAATCCTCCTACACCTGATGGAATAGTCAGAACTGGAGCACTAGTCAATCTCTTCTTAAACTCAACAAAACTAGCCTCACATGCGTGCGACCAAATAAATGGTACATTTTTTTGTGTCAGCTGGGTAATTGGCCTCGCAATCTGTGAGAATCCTTTAATAAATCTGCGATAATAGGCTGCCAAACCCATAAAACTATGTACCTCAGGAACTGATGTCGGTCTAGACCAATTGATGACTGCCTCAACTTTACTCGGATCAACTGATATACCAGCCCTTGAAATCACATGTCCAAGGAAAACCACTATATCCAACCGAAACTCACATTTGGATAATTTAGCATACAACTTTTCAGTTCTCAAAATCTGCAAAACAGTTCTCAAGTGCTCGGCATGCTCAAATTCAGATTTTGAACAAATAAGAATATCATCAATGAATATCACAACAAATTAATCTATATACCTTTGAAACACACGGTTCATCAAATCCATAAATATTGCAGGTGCATTGGTCAACCCAAAAGGCATAACCAAAAATTCAAAATGCTCATACCTGGTACGAAAAGAAGTCTTAGGCACATCTGCCTCTCTAACTCTTAACTGATGATATCTAGATCTTAAATCAATCTTAGAATATACAGAAGAACCCTGCAACTGGTCAAAGAGATCTTCAATCCTTGGCAAAGAATACTTATTCTTTACTGTAGCTTTATTCAACTGTCTATAATCGACACAAAGCCTCATAGACCCATCTTTCTTCTTCACGAATAAATCCGGAGCACCCCAAGGTGAAACACTTGGTTTTATATATCCTTTAGCCAATAGATCCTCACGTTGTTCCTTTAGTTCCTTCAGTTCAATTGGCGCCATCCTATAAGGAGCTCTAGAAATAGGCTGTGTACCTGGCATCAACTCAATGTTGAACTCAATCTCTCGGACTGGAGGAAATCCTGGAATTTCATCTGGAAATACATCTGAAAATTCACTAACAATTGAAATATCTGCCAATTTAGGTGCTGACCTTGAAATATCAATTGCATAAACCAAGAAACATTCTTCTCCTTTCTGCAACAAACGAGTCATGGACAAAACAGATATCAAAGGAATCTAAGCTCGAGAACCCTTACCATAGAACGTCCAATGATCTGTCATATCAGGCCTAAACTTAACAATCTTCTGAAAACAGTCTACAGTAGCCCTGTATCTTTTCAACATGTCAATACCAAGTATGCAGTCAAAATCAGACATCTCCAACACAATACAATCAAGCTCAATGACATTATCCTCATAACGAAATTCACAACCACTTATCATTGCTGCTGACCTCATCACTTTGCCCAGTGGAGTAGAAATAGATAATGTAGATGATAATGGCATAGAATGCAGTGAATGCAATGCAACAAAGTGCTCAGCTATGAAAGTATGTGATGCACCAGTATCCATCAAAACATAAGCAGGATAACCTGAGAGAAAACAATTACCTGCAATGACATTATCTGGAGCATTATGTGCCTCATCCTCCGTGAGTGCAAAAACTCGACCCTGTTGTCTAGGTGGCTGTCCTACCCTGTGGCTACCACTCTGTTTGTTCTGATCTGATCGGTTTGACTGCTGATAGGAATGAACTGTAGGGTTCTGACGATTCTGGTGAGGTGTCTGTCTCGATGATCCCCCACTCTGAGACATATCACTGCCACGGTTAGGACACACTCGAGCATAGTGTCCCACCTGGTTACACAAGTGGCAAGCTCCCGAGATTCCTCTACACTGATCGGTATAATGTCTACCACCACACTGACCACAAGTCGGACTTGAATAACCAGTGCTCTGAACTGAACCAGACTGTCTCGATCCACTAAAACTCGAAAAATTACTGCCATGCCTCTTAAATTGCTTGCCTCTAGCCCGAAACTGCTCTCTTATGTTGCCACTGTTACCGCCATTATTACCCTGTCTGAACTGCTGTCTATACTGTGGCTGTTGGGGTCGTTGCATCTGAGAACCTCTCTGCCTAATGATTCCGGTTTCAGCTCCCTTGGCTCGATCAAGAGCCTCAGCAAAAGTGTTAGGCCTTCCGGTATTAACCAAGGTAAAGATATCAGGATTAAGACCATTTATGAAGTGATCGGCCTTAGCTTCTTCATCGGATGCTACATGAGGAGCAAATCTCAGTAAATTCGAGAACTTAGCAACATAGTCCTCAATATTCAAATTTCCCTGCTTTAAATTTGCAAACTCGGCTCCCCTATCTTTCCTGTAAGAGGTAGGAAAGAAACGCTGATAAAATTCAGATTTAAAAATATCCCAGGTAACAATCGTATCTCGACCCTCTAAAGCTTTCTTGGTCATGATCCACCAACTCTTAGCAACATCCAATAACTGATGAACAACTAACTTGATTCTACGATCATCTGGATACTCAAGAGATTCAAATAATTGATCCATATTCTCCAACCAGTTCTCACACTCTAATGCATTCTCGGTACCCTTCAACATCGGTGGGTGCAAAGACTGAAATCTGGCTAACAGTATCTCCATCGGAGTCGGAGTTATATCCATCTGAGTATGAGTAGCACTGCCCTGATCTTGTGCCACTGGTACGTTCTGTCTATGTCTACCACGACCTCTACCTCGAGTAGCCATGTCTGATATACAATAGATCAAACACATATAAAATCACAAAATCACAATCATCTCAATCTTGTATCAATCATCTCTGGCTCTCGAGACTCAACAATCTCAAAAATCTCGAATAAAACTCAACAATATAATATCTCAATTTAAATCATGTATTTCACATCATAGCACAATGAAAATGCTAACAAATATATCACATGATCAATCAATTCTAACTGACTCGATCTACCCTGTTCCCAAATATCTTACGCTCTGATACCACTTAATGTGGGGCCCCGGGTCCGATATCTAATACTAATAATTATAATTGTAACAAACCAAATGATCGAGTAAAATACATAATTTGTGGTTCACAAATCCACATAAACATCGTCAAAATAATTTAATTGTCTCAAATGTTTGAAATATAATTTTCAACATGCCAAAATAAAGAAATCCCAACATCATAAAATAGCTCCTAAGACCCGAGAATCCCACTCTAACTCGTATCTCCTCGCCTTGAGCTGGACTCTGGCATCCCAAGCCTCGCCTCACCTACCGTCAAGCACATGAAAACAAGAGGTACCGGACATGCCGGTGAGTATAAACCCAGTATGATACAATCAATAACATATGAGAATTAAAGTGACAAATATTTCATATTAAATTCATAAAGATGCAATATAATGCAATGCATGATCAGAAGCTGTGGGCTATCAATAAATCTCAAGATCAAGTGAATCATCTGGTCATAGGGTACCCAAGGAAAGAGAATCCCCCAGCAACATCCACCGACTCATCCGCTCGAGGTGGGGTGCTGTGTTCTACAATCCCAGGACTATGGTGCGCATATAGAGAGTGTTCAGGCCATAGCAGCGACCTCCGCATACACTATGCCAACTCAACTATAGCCCCATACGTCCAACAAATCAATAAATCAAGGCGACCTCCGCCATATCAAATCTGAATCAACAAGTGGCTCAATATGCAATGTAATGATGCAAATCAATATCATCATTTCGATATTATAATAAACTCATCTCAAAACAACAATCATCATCAAATCACAATTAATTCATCGAGCCATAGATTGTTCAATTTAAAATAAAAATGATACTTTTACCTCGTATGTTACCGACCGTAACATACCTTTCAAATATTACCAAAAGAAGATCGAAATGTGTAGGTGAGAAGTCTTGAACCTCTGAATTCTACTATAACTCAAGAACTTTGATCATCTATCAAAACAGAGTAGTTTCTTTTCAAAATTCATAATTAATCCAATACTGCTTCAAATCAAGATCCTTAAATTTCTTAACCGTAATATGCCATAAAAACATTTATTGAATCACTTATCAAACACATGCCATGCGTGCTAAAGAGTTAACTTCTTTACTTTGTCATTGGCTTCAATTCCATTTTAAAATTCAAACCAACACAATTTCAACATCTCCAACATCTCAATATCTCAAATATCAAGTCAAATATCAATTCTAACCTTCAACCCATTTCCAAACTTGAATAAAATATAACATACTTACACCATCTTGAAGATCTTGAAGAGAGTATCACAAATCTAACTTCATTTCATAATTTCCTTGAACAATTCTCCCATATATTGAAGAAGAAATGTAGAAAATGGAAGGAAGGAGGGTTTCGTTGGAAGAGAAAGAAGAAAAATGAGGAAAATTATGATACCATTCGATTTTTATGCTTTCCCAACACCAAAACACATTTTTCGTACAAGTGCTGGGCACCATGGCTCGTGTTTTGGCGCAGGGGCGCGCACCATACTGCCCAACACCCAAAATTTCAGCACTGGGCGCGCCATCGCGCTTATCCTGCGCAGGGGCGCGCAGTATTCTGCCAAGAACGCATTTGTAACTTCAGAATTTGCAAAAGTGGTAAACTACAAAGTTGTAGCCCTATGTCTTGGATTGCATCTCCAATTAGCCTCATTTCATTTGGAGATCTGAGTCAAAAGTTATGCTCAATCTCCCAACATGTGTCATTGTAGGAACGACGATACGCACGACACACTTCGGGCCACTTTTGTCTCGTCTTCCCTAATGAATTGACCAAAACACAAAATTAGAAAATTATAGCCTTATGTCTTATCTTTATAATGAAAATGGCCTCACATCAAATGGATCAATATACAAAACGTTATGCTAAAAACCACAACTACTGCCACATTTTTCATACCGTTTCTGAACTTCCATTACCTATTTAGCTCTAATTCCACCTTTGATTCTACCCCTCCATTATCTATTCCATTCTATAACATTCATTACCATTCATACCATAACGTAAAGCCATAAACCATCACAAGTACTGCCACAATTTTATTTTTTTCAAAATTTGGGCATTACAGTTAAAGTCAAATGGCTTAACCATTCAAAGGAGGAAGCTACGTGGGAGTCTGAGCCAGAAATGAGGAGTCGGTATCCCGAGTTATTTGGTGAGTTTTAATTTCGAGGACGAAATTTCTTTCAAGGGGGGAAGGGTTGTAAAACCCGTAAATTAGACTACGTATAAGCCATGCATAATTCCTAGTATTTAAATTAAAATGATTTTTATCGCATGAGTATTAAATTCTTTTCTTTAAATTTATTTATTTTATGCAGTAGTTTAATTATTAGCATTTCAGTTAAATAAGTGAGGCCGGACCGGAGTTGGAGTAAAGAGATAAAATTTAATATTAAGAAAACATTTCCAAAAATTTATTTAAGATAAATAATAAGTTAAATTAATGTGAAAGAAGGTTTAAAGAATTATTTAAGTAAATTAAACATTTTGCCATGCATGCAAGATAAGGTTATATCATAATCAATTTACTAATTCATTAAAATATTTAAGGGGTAGATAAAACTCTAGAGATTTAAAATACAACATTTAGGAATATTTTCCCTCCATTTTGATGCAATTTTCGGCCCCCTCTTTTATTTTAAGAATAGTTGTCAATCCAATTATTTAATATCTTTCCTTATCCATTTTGTTGGGAGATAATTTCATCACACTAAATCATCAATAATTAATAATTAAGCAATATTTTTACCTCTTTTAATCATCAAATTACGGCCCCTTCATTTAGAAAATTTGGATTATTTTGACAAATCATTTCCTTATTTCTTTCCTTAACCTTTTCTTGGAGATAATCCTTCACCATTTTAAATCCTCATTAATTATTAAATAAGCAATTTCCCTACCCTACATTATTTATAAAAATCGGCCCCTCTTTTATATTTTAAAAGATTTTATTAGTTGGACAATTCATTTCCTTATTATCTTTCCATAATCTTGTTCTAGGTAGATATCCTCCCCACTTTTAAATCTCTACCAAATAAATAATTAAGCAATTCTTCCCTTGTACCTAGACCCTAAAGTCGAACATGTGCACTCTTGATCATCCCTCAAAAATCTTTTGATATCAATCAACCCCTTTATCTCTCAACTCTAGGATAGAAAAGATTTTATCTTACCCTTCTAATTTTCCATCTATTAATAAACCTTCAATTCATTCCCTAACCATTTTTCCCCCTCCATATTCTCGAAAATCCAGTCCCCTTCAATAGAGAAAAATCGAGTTCTAGCTAGAGGAAAGTAGGGAGAAAAATCGAGTAGAAACAAGGAAGCGAAGAACAATCCGCCTCCTCCGCGTCGCGTCGTCGTTTTCTTTGTTTTCCTCAAAACAAAATATCCAGGCATGCATATACCATCCCTTGCTCTTCAATCAAGTTTTATGTATATTTTTATAAACCATTATGTGAGCATGAATCATGAAAACCGAAATTTGACAGAAATATTACAACAAATTCTGCACAGATTTTTCGTTCACTTCCCTTGCTAGTTCACGGTTTGGCTTGTGTTGCTTGTTTCAGGTGTTGGCTCGTGTCAAGGCTCCCAAGGCTGCTTATGTTCATGTCCTAGGGTGTGTTAGGGTCAAGTTTGATCAAGGGTTTAAGCCTCAAAACCGTGAGTTAAAGGCAAATGTTAAAGGCCCCATAAACAAGTGCCACTTTTTGAAAATCTTTTGCTGTCAATGGTTTGTTTGGGGTAGAGTTCGAGCCATGGATGGCCAAGGGCCAGTAGCCACGGCTGGGACCCTTCCCTAGCAAGCCTAGGATGTGGTCAAGTCGACCTTAAATGGCTTGAGCCAAGTCCCAAGATGTTTGGACAGCAACAACACAAATCCCCTTCGGTTCTGTTTGTTTTCTGATTTCGGGTGTGTGAGTTTGGGTTCGGTTTGGTGGTGTGGAGTGGATCTTGGTTGGCCTCTGGCCCTTAGCCACGGTTCATACCATACCCCTTGATGGCTAAATTGTGCCATGGTCAATCAAATGGCCACTGGGATGACCCATGACAGCAAACGAACGCAAGGACCCATGCATGCAGCTTGTTGCTCTCGGCGGGGAGTATGGTCGCTTTTTGGGTGTGGCTCAAATTGTGGCTGGACTAGGGCCCTTAGCCATGGTTCAAACCATTCCTTAGGATGTTTGTAAGAGACTCTAGTCGGTGGTTCAAGCCCCATCGGCCAGTATCCTTGCAAACGACGCAAAGGTAACGCAAGCATGCTGCTTTAAATTTTGACAGCATGTGTGCTACGGTTCAGAGGTAAATTTCGGGTTTTTGGTTGGCTTTTAGCCTATGGTCTTGGACTGGACAGTACCTCATCATGTTAGGAAGGTCATTTTTTTGGCGGTTTGTGATTCGGTTAAGTTTAGAGGTCGTATGAGAATTTACGGTGCCATGTGCAAAAGTGACTCTTGAAAGAGCGTTTCACGTTTTTGGCCTCCATTCACCAAATTTCGAGTACTGTATATTTAGGAGCATTATTTCATCATTTTTAAGAGTATTTTAATCATGACTAAACGTTGGCTCGGGTTGGCTCGGAGTCATGATTAAATACTAAGTCAGTGGGCGTAATTGTCTCGATTTTTGATTCAATTACAAAGTTTGGTCAAGTAAATCATTTGCATATTTTTCATGACATAATTAGGTCGCAGCGAGCCTGAGAACGGTCCAACCCTTATGGTAAAATTTATACAGGATATTTAATTTTGTATTTAATTATATTACGTGCAAAAATGTAAAATATTCATTTTTTATATTTATGTGATATTGTTTGGGGCCACTTCGCTGTTATTATTACTTCACCCGGTGGTCACTTACCTGTTCAGTTCAATTCATCCCGGTGGCTACTTACCGGTCCCACGCAGTATACTGTGGCATTAGTCTAATCCGACGTACATTATTTCACCCGGTCGTCAGTTACCGGTCAGTTCAGTTCAGTGCAGTTCAGGGGGCCACTTGCGTATAACATAATCTCAACATAAAATTATTACACGTTATTTTATGACAGGGCTCTACGGAGCAAAAATTTCACTTACTACTTTCAGTTCAGTTCAGTTATGCACGTAATATTAATTATTCATGATACGATTTCAGTTCAGTGATGCACGCATTACAATTAATCATGACATGATATTTTCCTTCGCATGCGATTTTATTATTATTACTTGTTATTTACGATATATGCATGCTGAGTCTTTAGACTCGCTAGACTTGATTGTTGTAGGTACTGATGATGTCGGAACCGAGGGCGGGGACCAGTGAGCTAGCTTGGGTCGGCAGTAGTGGACCCGAGGACCTCATTTTTAGAATTTACTATTTTTAGGCTCAAACATTTTTCTCGTTGTTGGATTATTTTAAATTATTATTTTGCAAACAAACATTTACTTCCGCTGCTATTTTGAACATCAAACTTTATTTTATCAGTTTATTTATGAAGGAGGTATTTTAATTAATGAAAAAGAAAATTTTTAAATTTTTCCGCAAATTTTCAAGCACGAGTTTAGAGGCATCTACATGATGCATCTAATTTCAACTTTAAATCTCAAATTATTCAACTTTTACCAAATTTTCATGGCTTAGATTTGAAAATCAATATTTACATCTAAGAGAATTTGAGGAAGTTTGTAACACTTATAATGATCAAAACTGTAGCATGGATATAGTTCGATTAAAGTTTTTTCCTTTTTTCTTTAAAAGATAAAGCTAAAACATGGCTACAAAATTTGAGATCGAGTTCAATAAGGTCATGGGAAGAAATGCAACAACAATTTCTTAAAAAAATTTTCCCTTCCCATAGAACAAACTCTTTTAAAAGACAAATTACTATTTTTTCTCAAAAACAAGGAGAAACATTTTATCAATGTTGAGATAGATATAAAGAATTACTTAATACATGCCCACATCATGGTTTTGAAACATGGAGAATAGTTTCTCACTTTCATGAAGGTCTAATACCTAAAGATAGACAAATGATAGAATTCATGTGTAATATAATTTTTGAATATAAAAACTCAAATGAAGCTATGGAATATTTGGATTCATTAGTAGAAAATGCTCAAAATTGGGATAATATAGGTACAATAGAACCACCAACAACTAAAATCAATAAATCAACAAATGGGGGTGGTATCTATAATCTTAAAGATGATATAGATATTCAAGCTAAACTTGCATCTTTAGCAAGAAAAATTGAGTCATTAGCAATGAAAAAGAGTGGTCAATTAAAACATATTCAAGAAATTGTTTGTCATATATGTGATACACATGATCATTCAACAAAAGATTGTCCAACATTATCTTCATTTAAAGAATGTCTCCATGAACAAGCAAATTATATTAACAATTATAAAAAACCAATATTAGATCTTTTTCCATCATCATATAATCCTGGATGGAAAAATCATCCTAATTTTAGTTGGAGGAATGATAATAATGCACAACACTCACAACAATATTTACAAAATAACCAAAATCATCAAGGTTATTTTCCATATGTTACACCTCCAAGAAAAAAACTTTGAAGATGTAATTCAGGCATTTATCCAAAAGCAAATGTCTATCAATATTCAAAACAATCGATCTATGAGTGATTTGAAAGAAACTCTTGCAAAATTTGCATCTGCCCTTAATATTCATGAAAAATGAAAATTTCCATCTCAACCTCAACCTAAACCTAAAAATCAAAATCAAGAATTAAAAAATGAAAAAATTGATCAAATAAAATCTGTTATTACCCTTAGAAGAGGTAAAATAGTTAATGATCCATATAGTAATGAAAACAAGGATCATTTAAAATCAAAGAGTAAGGATGATAATCCTGATACTTTTGAGAATGATGATATCTTAAATTCTAAAAATAAAATGTTGAATGATAAATAATCTGAAATAGTAAATGAATCAAATAAATCTCCACCATTTCCTCACACATTAACAAATCATAAAAAACAAAAAATGATTCTGATATCTATGAAGTTTTTAAACAAGTAAAGATAAATATTCCATTATTAGATGCTATTAATCATGTACCTTCATATGCAAAATTTTTAAAAGACTTATGTACTGTGAAGAGAAAATTGCATGTGAAGAAGAAAGCATTCTTGGCTGAACAAGTAAGTTCTATTTTTCAAAATAATTCTAGTTTAAAATATAAAGATCCTGGTTGTCCAACAATTTCATGTATTATTGGAGAAAATAAAATTAAAAAAGCTTTGTTAGATTTGGGAGCAAGTGTGAATTTACTTCCTTATTCAGTTTATGAAAAACTTAATTTAGGAGAATTAAAACCCACTTCTGTTACTCTCTTACTGGCGGATAGGTCAATCAAAATACCTAGAGGTATTGTAGAAGATGTGTTAGTTCAAGTTGATAAATTCATATATCCTGTAGATTTTATTGTTTTGGATACACAACCAATAGAATTACATAATGAAATTCCAGTAATATTAGGACGACCATTTCTAGCAACTTCAAATGCTTTAATTAATTGTCGAAGTGGAATAATGAAATTATCTTTTGGAATATGACTCTAGAACTTAATGTGTTTAATTTATGTAAACTATCAAGTATTAATGAAAATGAATATGATAATGAAATTGAAACAATTGTGGAAGAAAATATACAAGAAGAAAACTTAAATCAACAATATGAAATTTTTTCAATCGAAAGTTTTGAGTCTGAAAATAATTTTAAAGAAGATGATAATACAAAACTTGAATTAAAAGTTTTACCATTAGAATTGAAATATGTATTTCTTGGTAAAAATAAAACATTTTCTGTTGCAATTTCTTCAACTCTTTTATCAAATCAAGAAGAAGATTTAATTAAATTACTTAAAAAATATAAAAATGCAATTGGATTGACTTTGAAAGATATAAAAGGTATGAATCCTTTAATTTTTACACATAAAATTCACTTGGAAGAAAATGCTGAAACATATCAACAACCACAAAGAAGGTTAAATCCACATATTAAAGAAGTTGTTAAGAATGAAGTATTAAAACTATTAGATACTGGAATTATCTATCCAATCTCAGATAGTAAATGTGTAAGTCCAACACAAGTAGTACCTAAAAAGTCAGGCATCACTGTTATAAAAAATGAAAAGAGAGAGTAATTACAAGCTAGAATTCCATATAGTTGGTGTATGTGTATTGATTATAGAAAATTAAATGATGCAACTAGAAAAGATCATTTCCAACTACCATTTTTAGATCAAATTCTAGAAAAAGTAACAGATAATTCTTATTACTATTTTTTTGATGGGTATTCGGGGTATTATAAAATACCTATATCATTAGAAGATCAAGAAAAAACTATTTTCACTTGTCTTTTTGGAACTTTTGCATTTAAAAGAATGCCATTTGGTTTATGTAATGTTCCGGCTACTTTTCATGCTACTTTTCAAAAATGCATGTTAAGTATTTTCATTTATATGATTGAAGAATTTGTAGAAATTTTTATGGATGATATAACTGTAGATGCCTCTAAATTCGTGTTTGAAAATTTGCGGAAAAATTTAAAATTTTCTTTTTAAAGTAATTAAAATGCCTCATTCACAAAATAATCTGATAAATCAAGTTTAATATTCAAAATAGCAGCGGAAGAAATTATTGTTCGCAAAATAACAGGTTAAAGTAATCCAACGACTGATAAAAATGTTTGAGCATAAAAAATGGTAAATGTTGTAAATGAAGTCCTCGGGTCCCACTACTACCGACTCGAGCTGGCTCACTGGTCCCGCCCTCGATCCCAACATCATCAGCACATACAACAATCAAGTCTAGTGAGTCTAAAGACTCAGCATGCATATATTGTAAATAACGAGTAAATAATATAGTAAAATTTGCATGGGATAAAAATATCATGTCATGAGGCATACGTGAAAAAAACTTATCATGATCAATTATAATACGTGTATAACTGAGATGAAAATCAAAGTGAAAATGTTTGCTCCTTGGAGCCCTGTAATAAAATGGCTTTTCATAAATTTTCATGTGAGATTATGGTCTACGCAAGTGGCCCCCTGCACTGAACGGAACTGAATTGACCGGTAACTGGCGACCGGAACCGGTAACTGGCGACCGAGTGAAGTAATGAACGTCTGATCAGACTAATGTCACAGTATACTGGGTGAAACTGAACTGACCGGTAACTGGCGACCGGATAATACAATGCTCCCATGATAGTGAAATGGCCACAAGTAATATCGCATAAATCTCATAAATTAATATTTTATATTGTTATGCACGTAATATAATTAAATGGCATAATTGAATATCCTGTAACAATTTTACTGATTGGGTTGGATCGCTCCCAGGCTCGCTGCGACCTAAATCTAACATGAAAAATATGCATATGGTTTAACTTGACCAAACTTGCAATTGAATCCAAAAACTGAGACAATTGCGCCTAACGACTTCGTATTTAATCGTGACTCCGTAACAACCCGAACCAACACCGAACCATCATATAGTCATGATTAAAATACGCCTAAAATGATGAAATAATGCTCCTAAATGTACAGTATTCGAAATTTAGTGAATGGAGGCCAAAAACGTGAAACACTCTTTCGAGAGTCATTTTGGCACATTGCACCGTAAATTCTTGTACGACCTCTAAAATGATCCGAATCACAAACGGCCAAAAACATGACCTTCCTAACTTGATGAGGCACTTTTGAGTCCAAGTCCATAGGCTAAAAGCCAACCAAGAACCCAGAACACGACTCTGAACCACAGCACGCTTGCTGTCCAAAAATACAGCAGCAGCGCCTTTGATTCCTTGCATCGTTTTCGAGACTACCGGCCATTGGGGCTTGAAAAACCAACCATAGTCCCTTACCAACATCCTAACAAATGATTTGAACCATGGATAAGGGCCCTAGGCCAGCCATAATTCGCACCACACCCGAAAACAACCGAAAAGTCCACCCGAGCACTTAATTCTGCGCGTGGGGTGTTGCGACGCTTCTTGCTGTCATGGACCATTCCAGTGGCCATTTGGTTGACCATGGCACGATCTAGACATCAGGGGATATGGTATGAACCGTGGCTATGGGCCAGAGGCCAACCAAAATTCACACCACACAACCAAACTCGAAAGTTACACAAGCAGAATTCGAAAGGGGCGAAGGGGTTGTGCATGAGTTTTGATTTAAAAATTGATTCCGCCATGGACCGAGCCTAAAAAGGCGACTTGATCACGTCTTAAACATGATAGGAAAGTGTTCTAACCATGGCTATAGGCCCTTAGGGCAGCCAAGAACAGAAACTCCCTCCCTTGTCAGCAACTATACAAATCGAGACTCAAAGGGACACATTTGGGGTGTTGCTGTCACATGCGAGTTTCCAGCGTGTATGGGACTGAACTAATGGACCAACATGGTCTTGAAACACCCTAGTACGTGTCTATACGCAGCCTCAAGCCCCTGGAGTCGAGCCAACCACCTGAATCATCAAAACAAGCCAAACCGTGAAGGCGCACATGAACCATAAAAATTCTGTACATATTTTTCGAAAATGCTGTTGCTTTATTTCGGTTTTGCTTCATAAAAATCATGAGTATGGTGGTTAAAAAATATTAATATGACTTGATTGAAGTGTGAAAGAAGGTATAAACATGCCTGGTTTTGTTTTGAAAAGAAAACGAACGAAACGCAACGACGCGGCTCGGAGGAGACGGAGCGCTTTGCTACCTTGTTTTTCTCTCTTGTTTTCTCTCAAGCCTTACACGATTTTCTCTTGAAGTTTAAGCTCTGAAGATTTCGAAAAATGGAGAGAAGAAATGAGTCTAGGAGATGGAGGAAAGGTTGCAAGATAAAGGAAGGAAAATATTCTTTCTATCTTCTAATTTGTGAGATAAGGAATGATGGTGATAATAAAGATTTTGAGGGCAATTCTAGAATGCAGTTGGTCGATCTTCTAGTCTAGGAGCAAGGGAGAAATTGCTTAAATAATTTATTGTTTGGAGATTTAAAGGTGGGGAGAATCTCTACTTAAAACAGATTAAGGATATAATAGAGAATGGGTTGTCAACTCATTTAAATCTTTTAAAAGAAGGGAGAGGGGTGATCGATTTTTATTTATTTAAATATGGTAGGGAATTGTTTAATTACTAATTATTGGAGAATTAAAAAGTGAGGGATTTATCTCCTAAAAATGGATAAGGAAGAAAATCAATTAAATTGTGAGTTGACAAATTTTAAATCCTACAAAGATGTGAGGGCCGAATTTTGATGATTAAAAGAAGCAAAAATATTGCTAAATTATCAATTATTGAAGATTTAGTGTGGTGGAATTATCTCACAAGAAAAATAAAAAAAATGGATAAGGAATTGCATCAAGGATAAGAGTTGTAAATCAAAAAGACTAAATCTTTTAAAAATGAGAAGGGGTGGTCGAAAATCTTAAGAAAATAAAGGGAAAATATTTCTGAAATATTAAATTTTAAATCTCTAGTGTTTTATCTACACATTAATATTTTAGGGAATTAAGAAATTAATTATTGAACTTTATTTACTACTTAACTCAACTTATTTAGATAATTTCTTAAACCTTCTTTTACATTAAATTAACTTATTATTTAACTTAAATAAATTCTAGGGATATTTCTTAACATTAAAATTTATCTCTTCACTCCAACTCTAGTCCGGCCTCACTTAATTTATTGACAGCTAATAATTAAACTACTGCATGAAATAAATAAATTTAAAGAAGAGAATTTAAATAATCATGCAATAAAATCATTTTAATTTAAATACTAGGAATTATGCATGGCTTATACGTAGTCTAATTTACGGGTTCTACAATCCTCCCCTCCTTAAAAGAAATTTCGTCCTCGAAATTAAAACTCACCGAATAGTTCCGGATACTGACTCCTCATCTCTGGCTCAGACTCCCACGTAGCTTCCTCCTCTGAATGGTTAAGCCACTTGACTTTAACTCGCTTAACCAGCTTGTTCCGAAGTTTCTTCTCCTGTCTGTCTAAGATCTGCACTGGTCTCTCCTCATAAGACAGATTCGGAGTGAGCTGTAATGGTTCAAAATTCAGCACATGCGAAGGATTTGCCATATACTTCCTCAGCATGGAGACGTGGAACACATTGTGTACTCCGGCCAGATTCGGCGGAAGAGCAACACGATAAGCTAGCGTCCCAACCCTGTCGAGGATCTCAAATAGTCCAATGAATCTCGGACTGAGCTTCCCTTTCTTCACAAATCGCATGACACCCTTCATAGGTGCCACTTTCACAAAGACATGGTCACCCACGGCGAACTCTAAATCTCTCCTCCGCTGGTCCGCATAACTCTTTTTTCGACTCTGAGCAGTCCTCATCCTGTCATGGATCTGGGCTACTATATCGACAGTCTGCTGAATAATCTCTGGGCCCAACTCGGCTCTCTCTCCTACCTCATCCCAATGGACAGGAGATCTACACTTGCGACCATACAATGCTTCATACGGAGCCATTCCTATAGACGACTGAAAGCTGTTGTTATAGGTGAACTCCACTAAGGGCAAGGTCGACTCCCAACTCCTGGAGAAATTGATAACACAAGCACGTAGAAGATCCTCCAAAATCTGAATGACTCGTTCTGACTGCCCATCTGTCTGAGGGTGGAAAGCTGTGCTGAACAGCAACTTCGTACCCATCATCGAATGCTAACTCTTCCAAAAAGAGGAAGTGAATCTGGGGTCTCTGTCAGATACGATAGAAACTGGAATACCATGAAGTCGGACTATCTCCCGGATATACAACTCTGCATACTGAACCATGGTGAAAGTCGTCTTGATAGGCAAGAAGTGCGCTGATTTGGTAAGCCGATCGACAATCACCCAGATAGCATTTGATCCTCTGACTGACTTCGGTAAACCGGTCATGAAGTCCATGGTAACATTCTCCCACTTCCACTCAGGAATAGGAAGAGGCTTGAGCAAACCTGCTGGCCTCTGATGCTCTGCCTTCACTAACTGACAAGTCAGACACTCAGATACAAACCGTCTGATGTCATTCTTCATTCCTGGCCACCAATATAATAACTGCAAATCTTTATACATCTTCGTACTCCCAGGGTGAATAGAGTACGGTGTCATATTGGCCTCTGATAGAATATCCGCTCGAATGGAATCACTGCTAGGAACCCATATCCTGTCTCGGTATCTCACAATACCGTCACTAATTGAATACAAGTCACTGCCCTTGGCCTCATCTCTCTGCTTCCACTTTGCCAACTTCTCATCTGCTGACTGACCACTGCAAATACGGTCTAGGAGAGAGGACTGAATAGTCAAGGTAGATAGACGGGGAACTCTACCTTGAGGATATGCCTCTAGATCAAACCTCTGCATCTCAAACTAAAGAGGTCTCTGAATCGTCAAATGGACCATCACTGAAACTTTCCTGCTAAGTGCATCCGCAACTACATTAGCTTTACCCGGGTGGTAGCTAATGTCACAATCATAGTCTTTCATGAGCTCCAACCAATGCCTCTGACGCATATTCAGCTCTTTCTGCGTAAAGAAGTACTTGAGGCTCTTATGGTCGGTAAAAATCTGACACTTCTCTCCATACAAATAATGCCTCCAGATCTTCAAAGCAAATACAACGGCTGCGAACTCTAGATCATGGGTAGGGTAATTCTTCTCATGAGTCTTCAAATGACGAGAAGCATATGCTATCACATTCCCATATTGCATCAATACTGCGCCAAGACCAAGCTTCGAAGCATCGGTATACAGAACAAACTCACCCGGCCCTGATGGCATGGCCAAAACTGGTGCTGAGGTAAGAGCTTGCTTCAAAGTATCGAAGCTCTTCTGACACTACTCGCTCCACACAAATTTAGCATTCTTCTTGGTCAATGATGTTAGTGGAACGGCAATAGAGGAGAATCCCTTAATGAACTTCCGATAATATCCTGCTAGCCCAAGAAAACTGCGGATCTCTGATGCATTCTGCGGCACAACCCAATCTCTGACTGCGGCAACTTTCACTGGTCTACCACAATACCACTGCTAGAAACAATGTGGCCTAAGAACGCCACCTTCTCCAACCAGAATTCGCATTTACTGAACTTTGCGAATAATTTGTGCTTCTGCAAGGTCTGCAACACTGTGGTCAGATGTTTGCCGTGATCCTCCTGATTCTTCGAGTAGACGAGAATGTCGTCTATGAATACTATCACAAACTGATGAAGGTACGACTGAAATACGCGATTCATGAGATCCATGAAGATCGCTGGCGCATTCGTCAAACCGAACGGCATCACAAGGAACTCGTAGTGGCCATAACGAGTCCTGGAAGCAGTCTTGGAAACATCAGCATCTCTCACCCTCAACTGGTGATAACCGGACCGCAGATCAATCTTGGAGAATACCGAAGCTCCCTGCAACTCATCAAATAGATCCTCAATCCGCGGAAGTGGGTACTTGTTCTTCACCGTAACCCTGTTCAACTCCCGGTAGTCAATACAAAGCCTCATCGTGCCATCCTTCTTCTTCACAAATAAGACTGGCGCGCCCCACGGTGAAAAACTCGGGCGAATGAACTCCTTATCAAGAAGTTCCTAAATCTGCTTCTTTAGTTCTTCCATCTCTGTCGGCGCTAGTCGGTACGGTGCTTTGGAGATCGGAGTCGTACCTGGCATAAGCTCGATAGAAAACTCCACCTCTCTTTCGGGTGGCATACCAGAGACATCGTCAGGAAAAACGTCTAAGAAGTCTCTAACGATCGGAACATCTGCGGCTGACTGACTGGGTGCCTCGGGGACATATATAAAAGTTGCTAAAAATGCCCGACACCCTCTATGCATGAGCTTCCTAGCCTTGACATAAGGAATAATGCACGGTAAGGAAAAGTACCTGTCCGGCTCGAATAAGAACTGCGTCATTCCTGGCGGTCGGACTAGAACAGATCTCCGCTGGAAGTCAATCAAAACTCTGTTCCGCAATAGCCAATCCATCCCTAGTATGATGTCGAACTCTAGCATCGGCAACACGATCAGATCCGTATAAACGTGGTTGCCATGGAGCTCAAGATCTATGTCTCGGATCACATTGGTAGCTGACATCTCCTCACCAGAAGGAAATACTACTGAATAGGCTACATCTAGCCCAACGGTCTGGACCTTGAGGAAATTAGCAAAGACCTCCGAAATAAATGAGTGGGTGGCCCCTGAATCTATCAAGGCCTTCGTAGCGGAACCAGATATAAAAATTCTCCCTGAAAGATCGGAACTCTGAGTTGAACCCAATAGTTACAAGAACTAAACTTATAGACATGCAAAGGCCAGAGTTCTTCTACCCTAATTCCTGAAAATAATACTAAGTAGAGCATGCAATCCTATCGCAATTCTAAGTTCAAAAATATTAACCTAGATTCCCAAAACATCGAATTTCAAATATAACTCAAAGCGTTAAGATACCTGTCATAAACATGGTTTCTGGGTTCGTCTCCGTAGCATGGAGAGCGAAAACTCTGCCTTGGGTAGGCAGATTCGTCTGAGGGCACTGCAGAAGTAAGTGGTCTGGACTACCACACTTATAACACTTGCCCTGGCGGTCTCTCTCGATATCACGCTGATCCTGCTCTGCGGCTAGAGCTTTAAAGACAGCGACCTCATAAGTAGTAGGGTCAGACACCCTAACATCCCAGCGCAAGATCAGCCGTAGACACACCAGAAAATGCATCAACTTAGCTTTAGCATCATTCGCGATCAGGGGCACAAAATGACAACCCCTCTCAAACTTACGGATGAAGTCCGTAACAGTCAGATCTCCCTGTCTCAGGCTCATGAACTCAGTGGTCAACCTGGTGCGCACTTCCTCAGTAAAATATTTGGAGTAGAATACCTCGGTGAAGCGCGTCCAACTCAGCGTAGCCAAGTTCAGGGCTACTGATTCTCCTTCCCACCATAAGCGGGCATCTCCTCTGAATAAGTAGCTGGCACATCGGACTATGTCTGCATCTCCGAGCTCCATGAACTCGAAGATAACCTCGAGTGACTTGATCCAGCCCTCGGCAATCATGGGATCCGTCGTCCCTGAAAACTCCTCAGGACGCATCTTCATGAATCTCTCGTAGACAGCCTCAGGCCCTGTCGGCCTGGTCGCCACAGCATTGTTCCCCGCAAACTGTGCGAAGAACTGAGTCATCCCAGCTAGCATCTGGACATTCATATTTGGTGGAGGGGGTGGAGGTCCGTTCCCCTCCTGTCTCTGATCCTCCCTGTCCTCATGACGAGGCTCATCATCTCCTCTCGGGCGTCCAACTTGGCGTCTAGGAGGCATACTGTTCCATATATAACCCATACGTAACCAACATGCATAATTCCATAATTTATTTAAATGTAAAAAAAATACTGAACGATTAAAATCTGATCGTAAAAAATAGTTCATGAGAACATGCAGTTAATCTAATTCCGGCTTTAAATAAAATGCATGAATGTAAAACTTACAGACCGAAGACGTGAATTCGTGAGCTTCTCGAGGTCTGTAGTTGTGCAACCCTTTACAGAAACCTGGTTCCGATACCAGCTGTAGAGGCCTCTAAATTCGTGTTTGAAAATTTGCGGAAAAATTTAAAATTTTCTTTTTAAAGTAATTAAAATGCCTCATTCACAAAATAATCTGATAAATCAAGTTTAATGTTCAAAATAGCAGCGGAAGAAATTATTGTTCGCAAAATAACAGGTTAAAGTAATCCAACGACTGATAAAAATGTTTGAGCATAAAAAAAATGGTAAATGCTGTAAATGAGGTCCTCGGGTCCCACTACTGCCGACTCGAGCTGGCTCACTGGTCCCCGCCCTCGATCCCAACATCATCAGCACCTACAACAATCAAGTCTAGTGAGTCTAAAGACTCAGTATGCATATATTGTAAATAACGAGTAAATAATATAGTACAATTTGCATGGGATAAAAATATCATGTCATGAGGCATACGTGAAAATAACTTAACATGATCAATTATAATACGTGCATAACTGAGATGAAAATCACAGTGAAAATGTTTGCTCCTTGGAGCCCTGTAATAAAATGGCATGTCATAAATTTTCTGGTGAGATTATGGTCTACGCAAGTGGCCCCTGCACTGAACGGAACTGAACTAACCGGTAACTGGCGACCGGGTGAAGTAATGAACTTCTGATCAGACTAATGTCACAGTATACTGGGCGAAACTGAACTGACCGGTAACAGACGACCAGATAATACAATGCTCCCATGATAGTGAAATGGCAACAAGTAATATCGCATAAATTTCAAAAATGAATATTTTATATTGTTATGCACGTAATATAATTAAATGACATAATTGAATATCCTATAACAATTTTACTGATTGGGTTGGATGGCACCCAGGCTCGCTGCGACCTAAATCTAACATGAAAAATATGCATATGGTTTAACTTGACCAAACTTGCAATTGAATCCGAAAACTGAGACAATTGCGCCTAACGACTTCGTATTTAATCGTGACTCCGTAACAACCCGAACCAACACCAAACCATCATATAGTCATGATTCAAATACTCCTAAAATGATGAAATAATGCTCCTAAATGTACAATACTCGAAATTTAGTGAATGGAGGCCAAAAACGTGAAACGCTCTTTCGAGAGTCATTTTGGCACATTGCACCGTAAATTCCTGTACGACCTCTAAAATGATCCGAATCACAAATGGCCCAAAACATGACCTTCCTAACTTGATGAGGCACTGTCCAGTCTAAGGCCATAGGCTAAAAGCCAACCAAGAACCCAGAACACGCCTCTGAACCGCAGCACGCTTGCTGTCCAAAAATACAGCAGCATCGCCTTTGATTCCTTGCGTCGTTTTCGAGACTACCGGACATTGGGGCTTGAACCACCAACCAGAGTCCCTTACCAACATCCTAAGGGATGATTTGAACCATGGCTAAGGCCCTAGGCCAGCCATAATTCACACCACACCCGAAACCAACCGAAAAGTCCACCCGAGCACTTAATTCTGCGCGTGGGGTGTTGCGACGCTTCTTGCTGTCATGGACCATTCCAGTGGCCATTTGGTTGACCATGGCATGATCTAGACATCAAGGGATATGGTATGAACCATGGATATGGACCAGAGGCCAACCAAAATTCACACCACACCACCAAACTCGAAAGTTACACAAGCAGAATTCGAAAGGGGCAAAGGGGCTGTGCATGAGTTTTGATTTAAAAATTGATTCCCCCATGGACCGAGCCTAAAAAGGCAACTTGGTCACGTCTTAGACATGATAGGGAAGTGTTCTAACCATGGCTATAGGCCCCTAGGGCAGCCAAGATCAGAAACTCCCTCCCTTGACAGCAACTATACAAATCGAGACTCAAAGGGACACATTTGGGGTGTTGCTGTCACATGCGAGTTCCCAGCATGTATGGGACTGAACGAATGGACCAACATGGTCTTGACACACCCTAGTACGTGTCTATATGCAGCACCGAGCCCTTGGAGTTGAGCCAACCACCTGAATCATCAAAACAAGCCAAACCGTGAAGGCGCACATGAACCATAAAAATTCTGTACATATTTTTCGAAAATGCTGTTGCTTTATTTCAGTTTTGCTTCATAAAAATCATGAGTATGGTGGTTCAAAAATATGAATATGACTTGATTGAAGTTTGAAAGAAGGTATAAACATGCCTGGTTTCGTTATGAAAAGAAAACGAACGAAACGCAACGACGAGGCGCGGAGGAGACGGAGCGCTTTGCTACCTTGTTTTTCTCTCTTCTTTTCTCTCAATCCTTACACGATTTTCTCTTGAATTTTAAGCTCTGAAGTTTTCGAAAAATGGAGAGAATAAATGAGTCTAGGAGATGGAGGAAAGGTTGCAAGATAAAGGAAGGAAAATATTCTTTCTATCTTCTAGTTTGTGAGATAAGGAATGATGGTGATAATAAAAGATTTTGAGGGCAATTCTAGAATGCACTTGGTCGATCTTCTAATCTAGGAGCAAGGGAGAAATTGCTTAAATAATTTATTGGTTGGAGATTTAAAGGTGGGGAGAATCTCTACTTAAAACATATTAAGGAGATAATAGAGAATAGGTTGTCAACTCATTTAAATCTTTTAAAAGAAGGGAGAGGGGTGATCATTTTTATTTATTAAAATAGGGTAGGGAATTGTTTAATTACTAATTATTGGAGAATTAAAAAGTGAGGGATTTATCTCCTAAAAATGGATAAGGAAGAAAATCAATTAAATTGTGAGTTGACAGGTTTTAAATCCTACAAAGATGAGAGGGCTGAATTTTGATGATTAAAAGAGGCAAAAATATTGCTAAATTATCAATTATTGAAGATTTAGTGTGGTGGAATTATCTCCCAAGAAAAATAAAAAAAATGGATAAAGAATTGCATCAAGGATAAGAGTTGTAAATCAAAAAGACTAAATCTTTTAAAAATGAGAAGGGGTGGCCGAAAATCTTAAGAAAATAAAGGGAAAATATTTCTTAAATATTAAATTTTAAATCTCTAGTGTTTTATCTACCCATTAATATTTTAGAGAATTAAGGAATTAATTATTGAACTTTATTTACTAATTAACTCAACTTATTTAGTTAATTCCTTAAACTTTCTTTTACATTAAATTAACTTATTATTTAAATTAAATAAATTCTAGAGATATTTCTTAACATTAAAATTTATCTCTTCACTCCAACTCCAGTCCGGTCTCACTTAATTTACTGACAGCTAATAATTAAACTACTGCATGAAATAAATAAATTTAAAAAAGAGAATTTAAATACTCATGCAATAAAATCATTTTAATTTAAATACTAAGAATTATGCATGGCTTATATGTAGTCTAATTTACGGGTTCTACAATAACTGTTTTTGGAAACTCATTTGAAAATTGTCTTAAAAACCTAGAAGAAGTATTAAAAAGATGTGAAGAAAAAATCTTGTTTTAAATTGGGAAAAATGTCATTATATGGTTATATCTGAGATTATGTTAGGTCATGTGATATCTGAAAAATGAATTGAAGTTGATAAAACCAAATTTGATGTTATTGCTAATTTAACATCACCAAAAACGGTCAAAGAAGTTCGATCATTCTTGGGTCATGCAGGATTTTATAGAAGGTTTATAAAATTTTTTAGCATAATATCTAAACCAATTTCAAATCTTTTAACAAAAGATACACAATTTGAATGGACTCGGAAATGTGAAAATGCTTTTAAATAAATAATTAATCTTTTAATTACATCACCTATTTTACAACCTCCAAGTTGGTCTTTACCATTTGAATTATTGTGTGATGTAAGTGATAATGCTATAGGAGCTGTGTTAGGACAAAGAAAAGAAGGAAAACCGTATGCAATCTATTATGCTAGTAGAACCTTAAATAGTGCCCAAATAAATTATTCAACTACTGAAAAAGAATTACTTTCAGTAGTATTTGCATTAGATAATTTTCGATCTTATTTAATTGGTTCTACTACTATTGTTTACACTGATCGTTCTGCCGTAAAATATTTATCAAATAAACAAGATGCTAAGCCAATATTAATACGGTGGATTTTATTGTTCCAAGAATTTGATATTATAATTAAAGATAAAAAAGGAAAATAAAATGTCTTAGCCGACCATTTATCTAGAATAATGACTGAATCATCTCATAATGAAATACCAATAAATGAAAATTTTCCAGATGATCAGTTGTTTTATGCTAATATTATGCCATGGTTTGCTAACATTGTTAATTTTCTTGTGACAAATAAAATGCCTTCTCATTGGAATTCACAGGATAAGAATAAATTCTTGATAGAAGTTAAAAATTTTTATTGGGATGATACTTACTAGTTTAAGTATTGTCCTGAACAAATTTTTCGACGATGCATACCCGACAATAAAGTAAGTAATTTAATTAAATTTTGTCATTCTGAAGCATGTGGAGGTCATTTTTCATCCAATAAAACAGCTATAAAAATCTTACAATGTGGATTTCATTGGCCGTCTTTATTCAAAGATATGCATTTATTTTGCAAATCTTATGAAAACTGTCAGAAGATGGGATAAATTTCAAAACGAAACATGATGCCTTTAAATCCAATCATAATTATTGAAATATTCGATAGTTGGGGGATAGATTTTATGAGTCCATTTCCATTATCTTTTGGATATACATACATTTTAGTCGCTGTTGACTATGTTTCAAAATGGATTGAAGCAATTGCATGTAGAACTAATGATCATAAAGTTGTTATAAAATTTTTAAAAGAAAATATTTTTGGTCGATTTGGAATACTTAGAGCAATAATTAGTCATGAAATTAATCATTTTCTTCTTTGTTAAAAAAATATGGCAATACACATAAAGTTTCTACCCCATATCTTTCTCAAATTAATGGTCAAGTTGAACTTGAAAATAGAGAAATAAAACAAATTTTATAAAAAACAGTTAATCCAAATCAAAAAGATTGGTCTTTAAGATTAACTGATGCATTATGGGCATATAGAACTACATTTAAAACATCATTAGGGATGTCACCATATAGATTAGTTTTTAGTAAGCATTGTCATTTACCAGTTGAACTTGAATATAAAGCTTATTGGCCAATTAAAGCATTTAATATTAATTTAGATGATGCATCTAAATTAAGAAAATTGCAATTAAATGAACTTGAAGAATTAAGAAATGATGCATATGAAAATTCAAAGATTTATAAAGATAAAATAAAGCCTTTCATGATAAAAATATTATAAGAAATTCATTTGAAATTGGAAAAAAAGTTTTACTTTATAATTCTCGTTTGCATTTATTTCAGGAAAACTAAGATCGAGATGGTCAGAACCATTTATAGTTAAATTTGTTTATCCTTATGGTGGTGTTAATATTGAAAATCCTAAAAATAATGACGTGTTTAAAGTTAATGGGCAAAGACTTAAGCCTTTTATAGAAAATGAAATTCTTAATGATGAGTTTATGCCTTTATATGATCCACAATAGTTGTTTGATATTTTCATTTTGTTTTTGCAGATTCTAGTTCATTTCCCGGTTAAGTGGCGGATAACGGTACTCCGTGACTATCTAAGTTGGTTTCTTCATTTTTCCCAAAATAATTGAAATATATAATAATAATAATAATAATAATAATAATAANTTAAATGTGCAAGGTGGACTTGTAAGGGGAAATGCAAAAATGTTGGAATGACATCAATGAATAAAGAAGATAAAATTTTATTCATTAAGAATTATCTGAGTAAAGAGCCTTTCGATAATTTTCTAGAGGTTCTTGATACGCATTCTAGTGAGTACGTGCAAAATGAACTTCTTAAACTATGGTGGCGATTTCAGCATGAGAAATATCAATATGGACGGTGGAATCAGCCTTACAAAGATCCTACTGTAGTAACGTATATCAGTTTATATAAGTAAATATATACATACAATTTCGTCTTGGGAATCTGACGTTAAAAGGCTCTGTTTGCCAATTTATAAGAAAATTGCATGGGAAGCATATCCTCGACTCATATAAGGCGTTGAAGCCGTTACTGAACGTAAAATCAGAGGAAGATGTGAGCCACAATCACAACTACGCTGTATATATGTGTTTTAATTTATGTCATTTTTATTTTCTTTTAATAATAATAATTTCCTGTTCAAATATTAACTTTTGGCATTTTACGCTTATAAATTCATATCCTGTGATCTAACAATTACAGAAAACATATTTCTCAGCATGTCAACGTCCACGGTATGTAAAATCAAAAATATTTGTGTATTTTGTTGATCAAGTGCAGGAAAAGATTCTATTTATGAAGAAGTAGCAAAAAAGTTTGGAATAATACTTGCTAAAAAGATTCATTTGGTATATTGCGGTGGTGAAGTTGGCCTCATGAGAAAAGTTGCAAAGGCTGTGCATGCAGGTGGAAGTGAAGTCTTAGGCATTATTCCGATTACCTTAGCCAGTCTTACTAGACCAACAATAGGAGAAGAAATGAAAGTGGACAACATGTATGAACGAATTACTCAAATGATTGAACATTCAGATGCTTTCATTGCTTTGCTAGGAGGTTTCGGTACTTTGGAGGAAATATTTCATACTGTTTGTTGGGCACAATTAAATATCCACAATAATACAATTGGTTTGTTAAATGTTAACGATTATTATGATAAACTGTTATCGTTTTTTGATAATGTTGTGGAACAGAGATTTATTTCATTAGCTTCGCGAAGGATGTTAATTTCTGTTACAAATGAAGGTGAACTTATTGATTTACTGCAAGGATTTAGTCATGAACCAGATCCATTCTTATCTCAACTTAATTGGCCAACATCCAAGAGCAAGAAAAGAAAATTCATGTGATGCTAAACTTGTGATTCAACGGTATGTTTTAATGTTTTTTTTAAGGTATGAATAATCTCTTCTTTTTTCTCTTAGTTTTTTTTATTATATGAAAATAAAATATATAGATATATATAGTAATAATAATAATAATAATTTTTAGTTCAATGTCGAGTAAGGTGTCAATAAAATGCACCTGAGACGCATTAGTTAATAATTGTTGGAAAATCACAATACGCTAGATTTTAATATTCATTATATTCAAATTACTGATTAAAAGAAAAATTAATTTTTCATATGTACCAATTTATATATATATATATATATATTTGATCAATTAATATAAAATTTATAATAGATGTGTTTATTTATTTATATATGTAATTGTGTGTGTTTTCAAATAAAATAATTTCTAAACTTTTTATGAGAATATAGTTAAAAGATATGGTTTGTATGGTTGTTAACATGTATAATTGAAAGAATTCTTTTTGTAAAAGTATAATATATACTTACACATCTTTTGTGAGTAAGTGGTGAGAAATGAGAAAATAATTAATAAACTTTTATTGATTATTAAAAAATGGTTAATTACAAGAATATAAATCTCCAAAAAAAATTAAATTAAATTAAAAAAAGTAAATAAATAACGGTCTGCAAAGTTCTTTGTTCAATGTAATTTTTTTTCTAGATTTGATTGATGTATTATCAATGTGTTCTAAAAAAAACAACAAACAAACAAAAAACAAAAAGATTTGTTTGTGTTGGATAAGTTTCAAAGGTAGTCGGAGGTATCCGTTATATAAATCTTTATATATATAGACATTTATGGTAGAATGTTTGGATAAAAAAAATTTATTGTAAAATTTTGCAGTCACATTATTTAAAAAAAGAATAAAAAAAAGGATTTTATTCTGTGTAAATTTTCCTATTTTGTTTTCAATATTAGTTTATTTAATTGTATGCTTTAATATTTAGCCTTTTTCATTGAGGGTTAATATTCATTCCAACTCCATGAGTGAAAATCAGCTATTCATTAAATATTTTGACCTGAAAAAATATTGAGTTGAGGCTTTTACAATAATATTTTTGATATTATACATGTTAAGATGGGTGGTGTAAATTATCTTTTTGCTATATTACCATAAAAAATTTATATATAAATATATATATATATATATATAAATCGGTATATGACTTTGTTTTTAAAATGAATATGTTTGTATATTTGAATATATAAATGGAATAAAGAATCTAGGTTGTGATTTTTCGATAAATTTTATTATTAAGGGACTAGTAATAAGATAGTGTGTGGGTGTGATGAAACTTAAAATTAATAATTTATTATATGTTAAAACCTGTATTTTAAAATTTTAAGTTTTATTAAAATTATAAAATTATGTTATTTTAGTATTGTTTGTTTATATTTAAATGTTTTACTAAATATGTTTTATTTTAAGATTTTCTACGTGTTGGTAAAATAATGATAACTCAAGCTAGAAAATTCAAATAGAGGTGATTCACACATGTTTGGAATCCTTGAGAAATTATCTACAACTTTACAGAAGACATGATTGCCTAAAAAGTTCATTAAATTGATCAAATTGTGCAAATATCAAAAGGAGGACAAATTTACTTTTACCATGACCAGCATATAGTAAAAAAATCTAACTATTTCAATATTTAACCAAATGAGGTGAACCAAGTGGCCAAATTCATCTACAGACAATTTCCCACATGTTTGTTGTTTTGAGCAGAGTCAAATTCGGTGATTAAAGTCGTGGAACAAAGCATTGAAAAAAGGGAAATGGAATTGAAGTTGGAGGAGACAAAGACTACTATTACAACTACATGGCATTAATAAAATTTTTGACCCTTTCTCTCATTTGGCCTATAAATAGAGGTCTTGTGCAAGCTTGAGAATCATTCTATCCCATTGTAAAATATAGTGTGTGTGTGTGTGTGTATAAAAATTTTAAGTTCCAATATATTTTTCATTTTCCCAACTATGAGTGATGTTTTCAGTGTTGATCAAAAGTAAGCTCATGGCATGCTAAATCTATTATGTCAAGGTGAAGAGGATGCATTCTTGGTGAAGTAAGATTGTTTATATTTTGTATATTCTTTCTTTATTTCTTTTCATTTAGCTAACTTCTTTTTATTGTAGGTATAAAAATGAATTATTTGTTGTTATCAATTTACATCAAATGCTTGATACCATTGAAGTGGTTATCTTGATTTGTTGTTTAATTTTGATACAATAAATATTTCATCAATTATTAT
>NC_133320.1:13788349-13798224 GCF_012295235.1 Primulina huaijiensis | reverse complement strand
TTTTACTTTACCGCAACTAACTTATTAAATCATATATTTCATTTAGGCAATAGCGTGGCTCTGCCGGTTGTTCTAAATGAAATATGAGGATTTAATTTAACATTTACTTTATGCAATTATATATTTATATAGTTATAAATATAATCATAGGTACCATATATAAAATATCGGTTAATTCGGTATTTTCTATAGTGGGAAATATATTATATTATGTGTGTGTTTAAATATTTAATTTTCTTGGAACCATTATTTATGGCGGTTTCCTTTGTTTTACTTTTAGTTAAACAATATTACATAAACCAAGAAAAAATCATCGAGCCTTGACAAAATTTATAATTTGTAAACTTCATTCTTTCATTTGGTAATCTATAAAGTAATAAATTTAAACTTAAAATAACCTCTCTATGGATCGATTTCGTACTTACGAAATATATTACTTGCAGACAACCTACACTTGGGTGAATTATAATTTAAGTAGTAGCAAGTTTTTGGATGATATCGGGTGCAAAACACGTATCGAGAACGTGATCATGAAAATTGTGAAGGGTGCTCTTGTGGTTATGAAGGCGGAAAAAGTTGCTGCAAATCTGTATGTACTTTTGGGAGAAACACACAAAGAGGCGGAACTAGATGTTGCATCAATTGGTTCAGGAGAATAATTAACAGTGTTATGGCATAGAAAGCTCAGGCATATGTCTGAACGAGGGTTGAAAATTCTCTCAGAACGGAAGTTGCTGCCAGGACTTACAAAAGTGTCACTACCTTTTTGTGAGCATTGTGTTACAAGTAAACAACACAGATTAAAGTTTGGCACTTCTACTGCTAGAAGCAAAAGTATGTTGGTGCTGATTCATTCGAATATTTGGCAAGCACCGGTTGTATCCCTAGGAGGAGCGAGATACTTTGTCTTGTTCATTGATGATTTCTCTATGAGATGTTGAGTGTATCCAATCAAGAAGAAATCACATGTTTTTCAGATCTTCAAAGATTTCAAAGCGTGGGTTGAACTTGATTCTGAAAAGAAAATCAAGTGTCTGAGGACTGACAATGGAGGAGAATATAACAGTGACGAATTTGATGCATATTGTCAACATGAGGGCATCAAAATACAATTCACGACGGCTTACACACCTCAACAGAATGGAGTAGCAGAGCGGATGAATTGAACCTTGTTGGACAGAATAAGAGCCATGTTGAGGACTGCGGGTCTAGCAAGTCATTTTAGGCGAAGGCAGTCAAAACCGCTTGTTATATTATCAATCGTTCTCCTTCAGTGGCGAGTGATCTGAAGACTCCAACGGAGATGCGGACTTGGAAGCCGACAGATTATTCTCATTCGCATACATTTGGCAGTCATGTGTACGTTCTGTACAATGAGCAAGAAATATCTAAGTTGGATTCGAAATCCAGAAAATATATCTTCTTGGAATATGATTATGGAGTTAAGGGGTTTCGCTTGTGGGATTCTACTGTTCACAAGCTTGTCATCAGCAAAGATGTTATATTCGAGGAAGATAAAGTAAAGGGAGACAAAGGCACGCCGAATTCAAAAACTACTATTTTTCAGGTGGAAAATAAAACGGACAATGGTCAAATTTCTTGTAAAGCAGTACCACAGCACGAAAAACAAGAACATGTTGGGTTTGAGGCTTCTAATGTGAGGCGGTCAACTCCAGACAGAAGATCGCCAGGTTGGCTTTCAGATTATGTCACTGAAAGCAGTATTGCATATTGTCTATTATCAGAGGATGGTGAGCCATCTAGTTTCCACGAGGCTACTCAAACCTCGGTTGTATCCTTGTGGATGATAGCAATGCAAGAAGAATTGGAGGCATTAGACAAGAATAAAACATGGGATCCTGTAGTTCGGCTTACAACAATTAGAGTAGTGTTGGCATTATGTGCGGTGTTTAACCTACATCTAGAACAGCTAGATGTAAAAACGACATTTCTTCATGGAGATCTTGAAGAAGAAATCTATATGCTCCATCCAAAAGGTTTTGCAGAAAAATGCAAAGAGAACTTGGTTTGCACGTTGAACAAATCTCTTTACGGTCTCAAATAGACGCCGAGGTGTTGATACAAAAGATTTGATTCCTATATCATAAGCTCTGGATAAAACAGACTGATTGCAGACCCTTGTACGTATTTCAAGAGGTCTGGTGATGATTATATTATTTTGTTGTTGTATGTGGACGACATGTTGGTAGCAGGCCCCAACAAAGATCAGTTCCAAGGATTGAAGGCACAGTTGGCTAGGGAATTTGATATGACGGACTTGGGACTAGTAAACAAGATTCTAGGGATGCAAGTTCACCGAGATAGAAGTAATAGAAAGATTTGGCTTTCACAGAAAAATTATTTGAAGAAAGTCTTGCAACGTTTTAACATGCAAGATAGTAAGCCAATTTCGACCCCTTTTCCTATTAACTTCAAGTTATCCTCCAAGATGTGTCCTAGCAGTGAAGCAGAGATGATGAAGATGTCTCGAGTACCATATGCATCAGCAGTGGGAAATTTGATGTTCGCCATGATCTGTACAAGATCGGACATTGCTCAAGCAGTGGGAGCAGTTAGTCGGTATATGGTGAATCCTAGATGAGAGCATTAGAGCCTGTTAAGAGGATCCTTAGATACATTAAGGGTACCTCAAATGCTGCATTGTGTTATGGAGGATCGGATTTTACACTCAGGGGCTATGTCGATTCAGATTATGCAGATGGTCCTGATAAGATGAAATCTACTACTGGTTATGTGTTTACACTTGCAGGGGGAGGTTTAAGCTGGGTTTCAGAACTGCAAACAGTTGTGACGTTATCTACGATAGAGGCAGAATACATGGCAGCTACTCAAGCTTGCAAGAAGGCAATATGGATTAAAAGGTTATTGGAGGAGATCGGACACAAACAAGAGAATGTTCCTTTGTTTTTTGATAGTCAGAGTGCCTTGCACATTGCAAGGAATCCAGCCTTCCATTCCAGGACGAAACACATTGGAGTTCAATTTCACTTTGGGCGGGAAGTAGTAGAAGAAGGAAGTGTTGATATGCAGAAGATCCATACAAAAGATAACATAGCTTATTTTTTGACCAAGCCAGTGAACATTGACAAATTTGAGTGGTGTAGATCCTTAAGTGGCCTAACGGAATCGTAAGCAGCAGGGAATGACAAGATTGAAAAGATGTGTGGAGATGTGTTTGATTCTCAGTCAAATCTGCATGTGGGAGAAATGTCGGCAATATGCTAAATGTGCATTAAATGGATGAGAAAAAAAAGTGGTGGTTGGCTACTTGTGCAGAGGAAGTTTCGGACATTAATTCAAACAACGCGTTTTTTCTTACGCAGTTTCACACCTCGAAATTCGACTATAAATAGGTGCCTCATTGTTTCATTTTAAATCATCTCTTTTTCGAGTTTTCTCTCATCTTATAAGCATTTGAGTGCTTAGTTCTATAATATTTGTGAGTTGTTTTTTCTTCTGTATTAAGATAGTGTGTATTCTCTTTGGAAACACAATGAGTGAATTGTACACCATAAAATATTATAGTGAAAATCTTTTCATCTTGCCCATGGTTTTTACCCTAATAATTTTTAAGAGTTTTTCACGTAAATCTCGGTGTCTAGTTTATTCTTTATTTTCGGGTTTTATTATCTCAAATTACCGCAAGTGAGACTAACATTTGTCGTTGAATGAAAAGTAAATTGGCAATCCAAGATGTTATGGAAAGTGATCTATTCATCTATGTATGTGTAAAGTTTGAAATAGATATCTCACCCCCTCTTATGCCGGTTTGTCCAGTTTTCGCTTTCTGCATGTTCAAGATCAAGAGGTGATAAAATTGTAACTTTGAATGGAACCTGTCAAGTCAAAATATAAGTGATGACACCAAGTTGTTCATTCTATTTCGATAGACCATATCGTACCAATGTCACGTTTTTCCTCTTGAATTTTCCATGCGGCAGCTGCAACAGCAAGGCTCGTTCCGACAACTGTTAGAGTAGGTGTCCAGCGAACCAACTTGTAGTTTGAACTTTATTGACTCTTATGCAAAAACAATCTTTATTTTAATAATATTTTAGGTTTTTATCTAATTGTGTCATTAAATTTATCTGTATACTTATGCAAGCTACATAGATAGAGCTCTTGAATATATAAAAGGTATCATGAGGTTTGCCTCACAACGTAAGATCATGAAACTCATTAGAAAGTATATCGTATAATCTAAACAGATTCCTAGTTGAATCAACCACCTAAAATAAATATAAATGTCGCTTGAGCTTCAGACTAGCATCTGTGATGTAAACATCATGTTCCAGTGGTTTGTCCATTGAAATGTCCGTTCATACAGATACGTGACAAGTTGATGATACTTAACAACTCTCGGACTGTCCAACTGGTTATCACTTATCGAGTGGAATAGTATGTGGTTATAGTTTTACACCATTAGTTCTTTGACCTAGGACAATATAGATGCTCTACATACTAGCATACACTTTGATCTGTTTACTGACTCAATTGAGGTTATCAGGTGGCGAGGTTGGGTATAGTTTTGAAATACGTAAGTCAATTCATTGTAGTCGGGGTTTCATTGCTCTCCTATGGGTGAAGATATCCTACGTGATATGAGGAGTTAATAGTACAAGAAATCTCTGTCATAGTAAGACATGTGTATTTTGAAAAGTTGTTTCCTCAATTGCATGTAACATGTCACTACTATTATTTAATGATTGAAACGTCCACTACTTTTAACTTTAAAATCCAACTAAATATATTTTTATTTTTTTGTAAAATTCGAAACTTGCAAATTTAAAATACTCAACATTTCCAAAATCCAAAAATTAATTTAACATTTAAAATATCAAGTGCATTAAATCCCTAAATCGTCAATTAATAAAAAATATACGTCAACCATTAACATGTTCAACCCTAACTACAAAGTAAAGCATAAAAATCTCTAATTAGGTGAGATTTTCTAAAATGGGCTTTGGTTGGGTATTTTTACTCGCATGGTCAAATTTTTAACCGTACGCAAAATTTAATGAGTCGGGGGACTTTTTGAGGGTTCGAACAATATTTTCAAAAACGTACCTAACAAAATAATTTTCAGGAATGTTTTTGAGCTTAATAGGATTATTTAATTGCTTAATGGGCCCAAAATCGTTTTGATTCTTTTATTTTTAATTAAGAGCCCATTAGCACTTAATAATATAACTTAAACCCTACAACTAAAACCATAAATCTGCACTCAAGAATTCGGCCGCCCCCTCCATCACTCTTGAGCAGTTTTTTCAAAATTATACCAGCAGCCACCTTCGAATTCTCTCAAGGTTTTGCAAAGAAATCCTTCCCTGTCTCTCCGGTGCACGTTCTACGTGTTGCTATCAAGGTTTTCGAGAGTAAAAACGCAAAGGCACGTCCTATACCTCATTTTTCTCATTATTCACATCAATATATATCTATTTGTGTGTTAATGCATGAAAAAAAAACATCAGTTCTACTATGTTATATGCATATGGATCGAATTTGCATGTAAACTCTTCACTTTTCTTCATGTAACTCACTTTTTTGTTGACATGGTCATAGGGGCTGCCGGGTTTGACGTTAAGGGATGATTTACAGCAGGTTTAGAGAAAATTTAGGTGTAGAGATCAAACGTGGAACATGTGGCTTATGGAATGATCGATTCTTGGGTATTTGGTGGAGATTGTGGTAGATCGGGTGGAGTAAAAGGGGGCATGGCTAGATATGGGTTGAACCAGGCCATGGTTCAGACCTTGGTGGGTCCGAGTCGTGTTCTAGAGAGGCTCAAGTAGGGCTAGTTGTTGTCACTTTGATTGTTGCACTCCCAAGAGCAAGTTGTCCACAAGTAGTATAATTCGGTGAGTCCGATATCGTATCCACAGGGAAGCTAAGGTAATTAAAAGTCCACTACAATGTCTTTTTGTTTTGTTTTTGTTTTTGTTTCTTTTAAATTTTAATTGTTTGAATCTTTAATGGGTAAATTTTAATTGTTCAAATTTTAATTTAAATAGTTGAGATTAAAGGATCCACTCTTGGTATTTTAATAAAGTTAACATTAACGAACAATATTGAAATCAACTTAATAAAATGGTTCCAATATATTAAATAATCATATTTATATTATGTTATAAATTATTATCTTATAAGTATATAATATATACCAAAACTTATAAATGTGGTCAAGTATTTATTGTGCTATATATATTTGTAAACACTAAATCAAGGTTCCCACTTTAAATGGTTGGTAAAACCAAACAAACATTTAAATGGTACCAATAAATTAATACTATGATATATTCATATATAATAAATCAAGGAATCCAAGTTAAATGGTTGGTAAAACCAAACTAACATTTAAATGGTTCCAAGAATTTAATATTATAATATATTTATATATAATAAATCAAGGCATCCACTTTAAATGGTTGGTAATACCAAACTAACATTTAAATGGTTCCAAGAATTTAGTGTAACATATAGCAACAATAAATCAAAACTCCCACTTATAAGTAGGGTATAAAAATGCTTAAAGAAATAAATATAACATAAACAATAAATAATGATTAAATAATATAAAACATAGATTCTTACCTTTTAATAACCTTATTATCATGCCAAGAAGGACAAAAACTTATGTGAGACGGTCTTACGGGTCGTATTTGTGAGACGGATCTCTTATTTGGGTCATCCATGAAAAAGTATTATTTTTAATCCTAAGAGTATTACTTTCTATTGTGAATATGGGTAGGGTTGACCCGTCTCACAGATTAAGATCCGTGAGACGGTCTCACATGAGACTCACTCGCCAAGAAGTTCACCTTATCATCTCAACTTTAGAAAGTTAGCTATTCATTATTCAAAGTGTAAAACTTTGAATATGAAATTAACATGCTAATTGTATTTAAATGAAGAAATAAAGGAAAAATATAGAGAGAAATATTATGAACTCAAAGGTTTGTTCATAGAATGAGGGATATCTCAATACATTACAATGCACCCCTATTTATAGCCAAATTTGGGGAGACAACCACAAATAAAATATTATTTTTTTACACATAAGTCTTCATTGGTGTTCCAAGATATTATATTATATTACACATCACTTTTGAAAATCTTCTTCTCCGAATTTGCTTCTTCACATAAAAAGAAACATGTGGATAATTGAGTTGTCTAGTTGTGGTATTTTTTTCAAACCATTTGACCAAGTAATTTGAGAGATATGGTCAAAATACTAGAGCATGGTAAAACTGCCACTCCTTTGGTAACTTTATTTGTTGCTTAATTTGATCCCAATTGTGAGAGGATTTTTATCTCATGCTTGTCAACAATATTGTAGATATTATAATCAACTTTCTACAGGTCCAAGAATCATCTTAATCCCATTTGCAACGCCAAGTTTATTCTTGTTTTATCGAACCTGTAAAAAATAGTAAAAACTTGTAATTACACAACAACTTATATTTTATACAATTTATTATAAAACATATAATATTTAAACATTTAATAAAACAAAAACTATATATTTATATTATAAAACATTTAATTAATGTACAATTTTTATGTTTATCACACCTCCCAACCAGCTTATTGCTAGTCCCTAGCAATTTAAGCGTTAATAGCAATACAAAACATATTGATTAATTTAAATAGAAATGTAATCAAAACTATCTAAGTGTTTAAATTAAATTTGAAAACTGTCAAAGTTATATCAAGATCATCATAATTATAATTTATGAAATAATTTGAGATGATCAATTCAAAGCTTATTTCAGGTAGTTAAATGTACACGGCCTTCAGAAATTCCTAGTAAGAGTCTCAACTCCATATCCTCACAGGTTAATAAATGTTTCAATTTATGGCAACGATTTCTCTCATGGAGTTGGAATACAGATAAATGCTCAGAAAAATGGTTTACAGAATGCAGACAGACAAACGAGCCAAACTAATCAAAAGATAGAAAATCCATTGATTCAAAATCTAGTTGTTCTTATTATATATTTTTTCCTGATTTTTTTTTTTTATTTTATAACATCATGGAATCAGACTACGTTTATGCTTCTTGACCACATATTTATTTAATTTGTACAATAAATTTCTCTCTTTCTTTCTTTTTTTTTATGAGAGATATATGGGTCGTAGCATATAACTTAAAAATTACATAGATCTTCAATATCTTTCTTTTTGTATTTTTCTCCTTTTTTTTTCAGGAAATATCATTTTTTTTTCAAAATAAGAACTCAAGATCTAAACAATAGATAGTCTCTCTCATGATCAATAAAGGCTCGAAAGCTGTTTTCTCAGTCCTCTCCACTCACTCACAAAATATGTGTGAGTTTAAAATTTTAGGCACTCTTATAAGGTATATCTTGGGCCATATACTTTAATACCTGATTTTATCACAATGGTTAATCACTCAAAAAGATTTCATAAATCATATTTTTATATTGATCAGAATATTAAAATTGACTTTTTTTTTCAAATAAAAATTTAAACATTCTTAAATAGATTAATGCATGTTCTAATTTAAATCTTTCAAACATGTAATGTATGACATTTTTGCAAAAATTACTAAGATACAAACAATAAACATGATTTTATTTTAAAATAATATATATATATTTTTTTTATTTTTTTTTATAAGTTTGTTCTCGCCCCCAAATCAGAATATGACATTTTCACTAATGTCAAAATAACTATTAATAAAGAGTACATAATGAAAGAGATATCACCTGGAATTTTATTGAAGATAACAAACTGAAACAAACGCAAACCAAACCACGACTTTTGAATCAATGATCCAACTTCCTTTTCTTACTGCTTGATTGCGACCAATTGATCTTTGTTATCATCGGATCAGGCTTATGAACAAAAGCTTCCAAATCATCACTTAATTGGTCGGCAGACGAAGCACAGATGAGCATCCGTCGTGAATTTTCTGAAATGAAATTCTGTTCCACAGCTTTATCAAGAAATGTCAACAAACTGTCATAACAATTATTGATATTCAACAAGCCTACAGGTTTATTATGGATATTAAGTTGTGCCCAAGAAACAGTGTGAAAAATTTCTTCTAATGTACCAAAACCACCTGGTAGTGCGATAAAAGCATCAGAATTTTCAATCATTTTTGTGATTCTTTCAAACATAGAAGAAACTTTTAATTCCTCACCAATCGTAACACTTGTAATATTTTCTTCAGCTAAAGGTGTAGGAATAATACCCAAAACCTGACTACCTCCAAGATGAGCAGATGTTAAAACAGATCTCATTAACCCAATATTACCTCCCCCATATACCAAGTGAATTTTTCTCTCAGCCAATATCTTTCCAAGATTATTCGCTGCTTCTACAAACACTTCATTTTTTCCAAGACTTGACCCACAAAATACACAAATATTTTTCAATTATTGTGCATAGGTTCCAGCCATGTTTTTTTACTTTCTTCTTTTTTTTTCTTCTGCGAAAATAGAGAGAAAGATGAGAGATTTTATAGGGGTAATATGTTATCAGGACAAAACTATGGATCACAGTTGTAAATAGAATAAATAGTAAAAAAAATAATAACACACATGCATGTAAACAGCAGTGTGATTGTGGCTCACAATTTTCCTCTGGTTTTACGTCAAGAAACGGCTTCAACGCCTTCTATGAGTCGAGGATATGCTTCCCATCCAATTTTCTTATAAATTGGCAAACATGGTCTTTTTTAGTCGGATTCCCAAGACTATGACGCTCATCTTGGAATTGTTTCCATAAACGGAGAAGTTCAATATGCACATGTCCACTAGAATGCGTCTCAAGAGTCAATAAGATGTTATCTAAAGACTCCTTACTCAGCCCATTCTTAATGAAAC
>NC_133320.1:13762368-13784826 GCF_012295235.1 Primulina huaijiensis | reverse complement strand
ACTTTCACTCAAAAACAAGGAGAAACTTTTTATCAGTGTTGGGATAGATATAAAGAATTGCTTAATCTTTGTCCACATCATGGTTTTGAAATTTGGAGAGTTGTTTCTCAATTTTATGAAGGCTTAACACCTAAAGATAGGCAAATGGTTGAATTTATGTGTAATGGAACATTTGAAGATAAAGATCCAAATGAGGCAATTGAGTATCTCGATTCATTAGCTGAAAATGCTCAAAATTGGGACACTATAGGTACAATCGAACCATCAAACAAGATTCAATCTCCTACATCTGGTGGAGGTATGTACACTCTCAAAGATGAACATGATCTTCAAGCTAGATTTACCTCTTTGGCAAGAAAAGTTGAGGCACTTAAATTGAAAAAGAATGGTCAATTAAAATCTATTCCAGAAATTGCATGTCACATCTGTGATACAAGTGATCATTCTACAAAAGATCGTCCCACTTTGTCTTCTTTTAAAGAATGTATCCATGAACAAGCCAATGTTTTAAACAATCTCAAAAGGCCAAATTTTTGAACCATTTTCTCAAAGTTACAATCCAGGTTGGCGAAATCATCCAAATTTTAGTTGGAGGAATGATAATGCTGCACAATTTTCACAACCACATTTCCAAAATCAACAAAATTTTCAAAATTATGCACCTTATGTTCCTCCACCTAAAAGGAATTTGGAAGATATATTGAATTCTTTCCTTGCAAAGCAAGAGTCTATCAATACTCAAACTTCTCAAACCATGACAGATTTGAAAGATACTCTTGCTAAATTTGCATCTGCACTTAATGTTCATGAAAAAGGTAAATTTCCTTCACAACCTCTGCCTAATCCCAAGGATCATCATTCACAAACTGGAACTTCTGGAACTCAACCGATGGATCAGGTAAAATCTGTTATTACCCTTCGAAGTGGTAAGGTTGTGGAAAAATCCATTCTTGAACCTTGTGAAGATGATGATAAATCAACTCCAAAGGGTAAGGAAGTGGAACCCATAACTTGCGAAGAGGAGGTTCAACAGACAGTGTCACCACCATTCCCTCATGCATTGAAAAATACAAAAAAATCAAATTTGAATTCTGATATATATGATATTTTTAAACAAGTAAAAGTTAATATTCCTTTATTAGATGCAATAAAACAGGTACCATCATATGCCAAATTTTTGAAAGACTTGTGCACTGTGAAAAGAAAATTGAATGTGAAAAAGAAAGCATTTTTAGCCGAACAAGTAAGTGCAATCATTCAAAATAATAATGCTTTGAAATACAAAGACCCTGGTTGTCCTACTATTTCTTGTATTATTGGAGAACGAAAGATTAAAAAAGCCTTGCTTGACCTTGGAGCTAGTGTGAATTTACTTCCATATTCAGTTTATCAAGAACTCAATCTAGGCGAGTTAAAACCTACTTCGGTAACACTTTTACTTGCTGATAGATCTGTTAAAGTGCCAAGAGGTATGGTAGAAGACGTGTTGGTCCAAGTTGATAACTTTGTATATCCTGTCGATTTCATAGTTTTAGATACACAACCTATCGAAGCTTGTAATGCAATTCCTGTAATTTTAGGTCGTCCATTTTTAGCAACTTCTAATGCTCTTATAAATTGCAGGAATGGAATAATGAAGTTGTCATTTGGTAACATGACCTTGGAGCTTAATGTGTTTAATCTTTGTAAGCAACCACATGACAAAGGAGATGAAAGTGAAGATGAAAATCTTATTGAAACTCTTGTGGAAGAAAACATTCAAGAAGGGAGTACTCGTGATCAATTAGATATTTGTTCAATTGAAACTGTTAAAGAAAATATTGAAATTGATCTTGATGATTTTATCAGGTATCACTCGTTACCAGGATCAGAGAAAGAATTTGATGCAAAATATGAGAACAAAGACGAACCACCCATATTGGAGTTAAAACCCTTGCCAGAAGAATTGAAGTATGCATTTCTTGGAGAAGATGAAACATATCCGGTGGTAATTTCTTCCAAACTAGCAAGTGATGAAGAAGGTAAATTAGTTGATATGCTTAAAAGACATAAAAATGCAATTGGTTGGACACTAAAAGATCTCAAGGGCATTAATCCACTAATTTGCACTCACAAAATTCACTTAGAAGAAAATGCAAAAACATCTCAACAACCACAAAGGAGATTAAATCCACACATGAAAGATGTTGTGAAAACTGAAGTTCTCAAACTACTTGATGTTGGGATTATCTACCCTATTTCTGATAGTAAGTGGGTAAGCCCAACACAAGTAGTTCCGAAAAAATCTGGCATCACAGTGATAAAAAATGAAAAAGATGAATTGTTAACAAGTCGAGTCCCATCTAGTTGGTGGATGTGTATTGATTATAGAAAATTAAATGACGCCACTAGAAAAGATCATTTTCCATTACCATTTTTGGATCAAATTTTAGAAAGAGTAGCAGGTCATCCATACTACTGCTTTCTTGATGGATATTCAGGTTATTATCAAATTCCCATTGCACTCGAAGATCAAGATAAAACTACATTCACATGTCCTTTTGGAACATTTGCATTTAGAAGGATGCCTTTTTGATTATGCAATGCCCCAGCAACATTTCAAAGATGTATGCTAAGCATTTTTTGCGACATGGTTGAAAATTGTTTGGAAATTTTCATGGATGATTTAACTGTCTTTGGGAATACATTTGATAATTGTCTTGAAAATTTGGAAAAAGTTTTAAAAAGATGCGAGGAAAAAGGTCTTATTTTAAATTGAGAAAAATGTCATTATATGATTACTTCTCGAATTGTTTTGGGACATGTTGTATCATCTCATGGAATTGAAGTTGATATAGCAAAAGTTGATGTCACTGTCAATTTACCCCCTCCAAAAACCATTAAAGAAATTCGCTCATTTTTGGGACATGCTGGATTTTATAGGATGTTTATAAAGGACTTTAGTTTAATCTCTAAACCCATTTGTAACCTCTTAACAAAAGACAGTGCATTTGAGTGGACTCAAAAATGTCAAAATGCTTTTGATAAAATCATTCGACATTTAACATCAGATCCTATCATGCAACCTCCTGATTGGTCTTTACCATTTGAAATCATGTGCGATGCGAGTGATTATGCAGTCGGTGCAGTATTGGGTCAAAGAAGAAACAGTAAGCGTTATGTGATATATTATGCAAGTAAAACTTTGAACAATGCTAAAATGAATTACTCCACAACTGAAAAAGTACTACTTGCTGTAATATTTGCATTAGATAAATTTCGTTCTTGTTTGATTGGATCAACAACTATCGTGTTTATTGATGATTCTGCTATTAGATATTTGTTGACCAAACAGGATGCAAAGCCACGACTGATACGATGGATTTTGTTGCTCCAAGAATTTGACATTGTGATCAAAGATAAAAAATGAACCGAGAATGTCGTAGCCGATCATTTATCAAGACTAGTAACAGGATCATCTTGTGAAATGACACCAATTAACGATAATTTTCCTGATGAACATCTATTTTCAGTTACTACTACACCTTGGTTGCTAACATAGTAAATTTTCTTGTGACAGGAAAAATGACACCGCAATGGAGTTCTCAAGATAAAAGAAAATTTTTGAATGAGGTAAAAAACTTTTATTGGGATGATCCGTATCTGTTCAAGTATTGTCCGGATCAAATTTTTCGACGTTGCATACCAGACAATGAGGTAAGTAGTGTCATTAAATTTTGTCATTCAGAAGCATGCGGAGGACATTTTTCTTCAAAGAAAACAGCTGCAAAAATCCTGCAGTGTGGATTTTATTGGCCCACTTTGTTTAAAGACACCCACGAAATCTGCAAGATTTGTGAAAATTGTCAAAAATTGGGAGCGATTTCAAAAAGAAACATGATGCCTTTGAATCCTATTATTGAAATTGAAATCTTTGATTGTTGGGGAATAGATTTTATGGGACCTTTTCCACCGTCGTTTGGATACTTGTATATTTTAGTTGCAGTTGATTATGTTTCCAAATGGATAGAGGCAATTCCATGTCGAACAAATGATCATAAAATCGTCATCAAATTTTTAAAAGAAAATATTTTTAGTAGATTTGGAATTCCTCGAGCCATGATAAGTGATGGGGGAACTCACTTTGTTAATAAACCATTTGCTTCATTAATGAAAAAATATGGTATTACTCACAAAGTAACTACTCCTTATCATCCACAAACAAATGGACAAGTTGAATTAGCTAATAGGGAGATAAAGCAAATTTTGGAAAAAACTGTTAACTCAAATAGAAAAGATTGGTCTCTGCGACTTAATTATGCACTTTGGGCATATCGAATAGCTTTTAAAACATCATTGAATATGTCTCCCTATAGGTTGGTTTATAGAAAACATTGTCATTTCCTGTGGAATTGGAACATAAAGCTTATTGGGCGATCAAAACTTTAAATTCAAGCATGGATGATGCCAACAAATTGCGTAAATTGAAACTTAATGAACTTGATGAACTCAGAATTGACGCGTATGAGAATTCAAGGATTTATAAAGCAAAAATCAAATCATTTCATGATAAAACAATTCTTAGAAAATCTTTTGAGATTGGTAAAAAAAGTTTTGCTTTATAATTCTCGACTTCACATATTCCCAGGAAAATTACGATCAGGATGGACAGGCCCATATGTTGTAAAGCATGTGTATACTTATGGAGCTGTGGATATTGAAAATCCTAAAAATGGTGATGTTTTTAAAGTAAATGGACAAGTGGTATTCTTCGAGGAGGCATATCTAATTATCAAACGGATTAGTACACAATCTATACAATCTGTCTCAGCCCTCCTCTGATCATATACCTCTGATCCAGAATCGGTTCTGATTCAGTCTTTTCAATTAGATGCTGAAATCAACTCAGATAACAATACAACAGATAATAGTGCAAGCAATAAATCATGACGTGTGCTAGCATGATATAAGCAAGGAAGACGACTCGATCTACCCCGCTCACTCTCTTCTATCTCAGTCTATACAGAACCTACTGCTCTGATACCACCTGTTGTGGGGACCCGGGCTCTAACTCGATTATCTTTTGGGATTAATTGGATCTTTGCTAGAAAATGTGGGTCAAAATTTTGCTTTTAACATTTATTCAAATGTATATAAACAAGCACAAGACATTATATAAAATACTGTCATCTTATTCAACTACAATTAACCTTCACATATTCGGCTACAATTAACAGACTAGTGTTTAGAAATTTTGTACATGTCTACTAATAAACCACTAGTAATCTTCTACGCCCGTAATCTCCACGCTATCTCGATCTCTCATCCTCTGCGTGACCCTGATCCTGTCCCACCTGTTGTCATGCACACATACAGACACAACAACAGCCGGATACTCCGGTGAGAACAAATCCCAGTATAAAACATCTATACATGCATGTCATGCAAGTAAATACAAAATCATAACACATAAATCAGTAATTATGACACACTAGTGAATACAGATAAAACTCTTCAACTCTTATTCTTTGACTCGACTCATATCTAAGTCTAGGGATCCCGGTGTGAATAAGACGTAACAAGTCTCCCACCTACTCTCCCAATCGGGGTGGCGGTACGTCTTATTCCTAGACTTCGGTCATATCTGTATCGAATGTCTACAATCGGAGATGATCTGCTCCTATGCGTCGATACACCGAACGTCTAGTTTGACAATCTGTCAATGACTCCTATCTCAAATGCTTGAATATAAATCTATAACCAAGACATCATCATAATCAAACATAAATAAGAATCTAGTATGTGATTTTGGGAAACTCGTATCCAGTCTGAATCGAGTCATGTCTTCCCGTGTTCACATGAGTTATACCTTTCGTTGTCGTAGTCTCGATGTCGAATCTGTCAATATCAACTCTGAAATGATACATTCAAGATGCATTCTATCAATCTCTAACTCAAATCAACACATATATAAATCACTAATCAATCTCGATACGATTCGACGGCATAACGGCGTGATCTTGCAATACCGATCACTTCAAATCTCAACATATATCAATACTCAATAACAATCAATCCACAAGGCTCAAAATCTGTATATTTTCATACACATATAAACTGGAATTTCATAACAATCACATATCCTATCCGTTCTTCGATCCGATTGCGAACAACCTTTGCTTATAATCATAAGAACATATAATCTCAATCATATCCAAATTTCCCCAACATCTAAACTTCAAACCATCTAGGAAATGAATAAAACTTACATCCTCTTGAAGTGCTTGATGAGAGGACCACAATTCTTAACTCGGATTCAAATTCGGTTGGCCGGATCTTGCGAAACCATCAATCTAAGCTAGGATGCAACTTGAAGGAAATTCTGAAGCATTTCTTGTTTCTCTCTCGTCCATATCAAGCTGGAAATGAAGATAACACATTATATATGCATGGGAAGGACACTTGGCTTATTTTTCATTCTGCACGTCTCGTGCATATGCGCGACCTCAACCGGCGCATATGCGCGAGACCTACTGTCTCGGCACTTAACGATTTTATCTGCTGGCGCATATGCGCGCCCCTTCTCGGCGCATATGCGCCCACTTCTCTGGACACCTCGCGCATATGCGCGCCTCTTGTCGCGCATATGCGCGAGACCTTCGTCTCAGCATCTCTTGGACTCACTCAGCTCGCGCATATGCGTGCCCACCAGCCGCGCATATGCGCGAGACCTTCGGGTCTCACACATAATTCTTGCACATATTCTCAACTCAACAATTCCAAGCCCATCTCGACATGCTCTGTCTATAACCATATCAATCAATCAATAAATAATCTCAGATTAACAGGATAAAAATCTCGGGCATGACATTCGTACACTGTAGTCTCTGAAATGCGGCTTCTACTACGAGTTGCAGTCTGCTTTGTGCTATTGTCGGTTGAACGGTTGAGTGTCCTTTTCAACTGATGACATGTACAGCTGAATGATCAGCTGATAAGCAGTAGCTAATAAGCTCACAACTGAATGAATCAACTGATCAGTTTCCAACTGATCAGTCAGTTGTATTCGAAAGTCCAGATAGGTCAGTTCTCTTCGTCAGTTCAGTTCAGCTGGATTCAGTTGCTTTTGATAATATACGCGATACTCTTCAGTTAGGAAAACTTTCAGTTGAATTGTGTAGTTCAATCTCTTGATCAGTTAGTCTAATAAATATATGGTTTGTCAAACAGCCGAAATTATGTCCCCAACAATTTCCACCTTTTTGGTGTTTGACAAAACTAAGCAAATAATAACTGATTAATTGAGCTTATAGAAGTTCTTCAAATTTACTGTAGATATAATAAGATCGTACAGATTTGTACAATGAATGATAAGAGTTCTTATGAGAGATTGTGAAAGACTACTTCTGATTGGGTCTGGGTTAGCTTAGGTCACTTCCCCCTTTTTGTCAAACGCCTCCATTCTGATATATAACTTCCGAACATCGGTTGATAAAAGCTTAACAGAAATGGCTACGTCTGAGACTGCATTGAGCATAGTAGTTTGCAGCAAGTCTAACTTTCTGGAAACAGATGTCTCCACGAATTCAACTCTCTTGCTGAATGCATCTTGAGTCAAGGAGAGACTTTCAGCTATACCTCTATTCTTTCTGATTTCTTCCACTGCGAAGGAGAGAGTGGTCACAGTAGCATGAATTTGTTTCAATTTCCCAAAATCGAAGTCATTTGAGGAGTCTAGCTTCATTGAATGAGCAAGCTGAGTAGATTTGATATCTGAAATGGCCATCATCATCTTTGGCAGGTCGTGCTGGATGGTTTGAATCTCTTCAAGTAATGAATCAAAGTCCATTGAAGGATGAGGAGATAAAGGTCCAGTTGGCTCTGGTTCTTGTTCTCTTTTAACTTCATCAAATATTACCAGAGTCCTGTCTGTTATTATCAGTTCTGCATCGACCATTTCAGGAGCATCCTCCACACTTGCTTCCTGTAGGATTGGAGGAGAAGAAGAAATGATTGGTTGATCAGTTGAGTGATCAACTGAAACTAATGTTGGCTCTGCAAGTTGAATGTCTTCAGATAAGCATTGCGCATCCTCAAAAGTTTCGGTAACAGCCTGTTCAGTTATGATGAGATGCTGAACTGGCTCCTCAGAATGAAATTCTTGTTCAGATGGTAGAATAACTGGCTCTTCAGTTTATTCAAAAATTGCCTGTTCAGTCACAACAACTGACTAAACTGGCTGCTCAGTTTCTTCAAAAGTTTCCTTCTCGGCAGGTTCTTCAGTTAACACAGCTTGAGCAGCTGGTTCTTCAGTTGAAATAATTTCTTCAGCTGATCTGGATGTTTCTAGCTGAATATCAGAAGTGACTGATTGAATGACATCATCAAGATTTGCTAATGATAAGTCAGCTTCTGAGTAAAGCTTTGTATCAGCAGAAGAAGAGGTAGGTACTGATGATGAAGAAGGTTAAGCGTCTGAAGTAGATGGAGCAGTTGCTTGTTGCGAAGTTTCAGCAACTTTGCCCTTTCCTCTGCTGGATCTTCAGATGATAAGTCTTGAGCAGCTTCTGGAATAACTAGTTCTTGATCCATTTCCCAATGTTTTATCTCCATTTTCAAGACGACAAGATCCGATTCCAACTGAGAAAGTACAGCTCTGTCATTATGAGCAGTTGGACTAGTTGGGTTGAAATCACTCTTCAGTTTACCAATCAATTGAGACAACTTCTTGGCTCTTATTTGATTAATGAAATAATTTTTTCTGTCCAATGCTTGTATAATGGTAGCAGCTTTGAAAACTATGAGAAGTGCTGCTTCCAGTTTAATGAATTTCTATAGTTTGGACTTCCTCCTCAATTTTTCAGCAAAAACATGAGTTCTGAATCTCACTCATTCATCATAAGTCTTTAGGTGGGACTCAGCAAAAGCGTTGACCTGTTTCCAGATAAGGTCAATATGAGTTTGAACAGCATTAGTTGTTCTGGGCTCTTCTTGCAATATTCCTTTGCCCTTAGAATCAGTCAGGACATGAGGAATGCTCAGCTCTGAAGTAGTAGCATCAATTCGTTCTCTGATTAATATCCCTTTTTGTCTGGCAGGAGGTAGAGGGGTGTAACCAGGGATATTGATCAATGGAGCCTTTACTCCAGCAAGTTTCAACTTATCACCAGACATGGTGACATTCTTCTTTGGTAACTGCTCTTCAGTTGAGGCTTCAGCTGGAATGGATTTAAGAGGAATAGCATGAATAGGCTGTTGAGCATCTGATGGAGTCAATCGATCAATTGGTATAACTTCCAGCATAGCTGCTGGCTTGGTTTTCTGAGTTCTTGGCTTTTTTGCAATATTAGGAGATGGAGGCTTCTCAGAATCTGATTCGCTGAGAATCAGTTTCCTCTTAGCCATTTTCAGTTGAGCCAGAGTTTTAGACTTTTTAACTGATTTGGGAGCCGCTTGTTGCGTCCCAATCTCTTTTTTGACTTTCACAAACTGTTCAGTGGAGATATCCAACTTTGTCTTGGGAGGCTGGACAATTTTGGCATTGAATATCTTCACTTTTGATGATCTCTCTGAATCATCAGCCAGTAGCCCCTTGACTTTCATCAAATAGCTCAACTGCACAGCAAAACCCTTGGACTGATTGGTTGACTGAAACATGTTCCTCAAAGTGTTGAAGATGATGTTCTTCCAGTTCACTTTCCGACCAGCCATAATAACATTCATGGCTTGAAACTTTTCCAAAGTCAGTGCAGCAAAGGATCCAGCCTTTGGCAAAAGCCCCTTTGCTACTATATCTGCCAGCAGTTGTACTTCTGGCTTCAGTTCTTTCTTCGGATCGGAAACCTTGATTTTTCGACCATCAGCAGAGAGTAAGGTTTGCATTTCTTCAATATCTGACCCCTTGACTTCTGAAAGATTAACCATCCCATCAGCAGGTAGTTGGAACAGGTTGCAAAAAAAATCCTCCTCAATGATCAGCAACTGACCATTTACAGTACACGCTATGCTTCCGTCTTAGGTAACATAAGAATTTGAGTAGATATCCTGAATTTCTTTGGGATAGATTTCTAGGGAAGATAATGTAACGACCCAATCCTTATTTTGAATGAAGTATTAATTAAGAGATAATTAAAGAGTTGTTAATTAAGTATTATTAACGAATTGATAATTTGAGATTAATCTGTTGGATCCACCGAATTTTAAATGGATAACCCGATCTGCTTCCGATTACGTTATCTCGAGAAATCAAACAAGACGAATGAGATTATGACACGTGGCAGATAAGATTGATTCGAATTTCTGAAATAGTCCGGATGCAGCCTATAAATGGAAGCTGAATTCTTTTGTTTCGTACACCGCATCCTTTAGAGAGATAGAGTTTTAGTCTTTTACCTTAGGTTTTCTAGCCAGTTTCTAGGGCACTTTGGTGTCGAGAAGTTTCGGAGCTAGTGTCGACTTGAGGGGGGGTCGGTGAACTGAGATCGAGACATCATTAGCGGGCTGACGACAGACGCAGATATAATCCTAAAGCCTTTAGGAAGAACTTTATATCATGTTTGGTAATTCAGAATCTGGTTTGATAGTGATTTCATATTGTTGGTACTGTCTAGGTTAAGAGCTTTCTGCCAGATTATTTTAGTGAGGTACGTGATGTACTGACTGAGATATCCAAGCGTAGTATACACACTTATATGCTGCATATTTATGTGTTGCATTATACATGTTTTACTGCTTTGGCATATTATGCATGACATATCATGTTGAGTCTGATATCTTTTGAGATATACCTCGTTTGTTGGGGCCGCTCAGCCCTATTCTGTATTGTGGACGATGGGACATTGAGAGCTACAGTGTCCGACAGGACCCGCGGGCTCTGATGACCTGGACATTGTAGGTCAACGTCTTGATGATGAGTGTGGGAGCCAAAACATGCTTAGGGCAGATCAGAGACTACACACTCAGGCGCCTCTAGACTGAGCATGATATTCTTGACTTGATCCTTGATATCCGAGCATATTGCATTTCGCATGCATCATATCAGTTTGTATACTCGTACATTCTCATATTGGGTGATTGCCGCTCACGTCCTTTTTTTCATCTTGGGCGCCCCATTCCACGGGACATGTCTTAGGTTGGACGGTTCGGACGACCAGGGCAGTGGCTAGAGCAGTTGGGTTTTCGGTGGTGATCCAGTGGATGTTTTTTGTGGTTTATCGTTTTCTCGTTCAGAATTATGTTTTCAATATGGTTGTATAAATATTTAAGATTGCTGTTGTTGTTCTGTTTCGTTTGGGTTGTAAGATGATTAAGTTATTTGGTTTACGCTGTTTGATTAATGTTATTAAAATTTAATGTTGCATGCTTATTAGTCTGTTTAGTAGTGGCTTGGGTAAGGGCTCTACATTTGGTGGTATCAGAGCATGCGAAGTTTTTTGGGACATTGGTAATTCAGTTTTGAGGATTTAGAGGTTGATTTTGGTTTTCTTTCAGATGTCAGGAGATGGAAGCAGTCACGGAAGTGTGGGACATGGTCGTTATGGCGACGATGAGACTGGCTGAGAATATCGTCGTAGAGATCGTGACGGAAGGCGTCATCGAGATCATGATGAAAGGAGACGTAGGAACCGTGTCAACATTATGGATTTCATGAAGATTGGACCTCCACCGTTGACTGAAGATGAGAATGTTGATGTTGCTGAAGCTTGGGTCGATATCATGGAACATTGTTTTCGAGTGCTGCACTATTACGAGGATGAAAAGATGGAGGTAGTTGATTTCATGATCCAAGGAAAAGCTCAGAAATGGTGGAAACCTGTTTCTGAAATTCTAGTTCAGCAGCATGGGCGGATTCGTTGGAAACATTTCCATCAGGCCTTCATCAATCATCACTTTCCGCCAGCTCTTCGTCAGGCGAAGGAGATGGAACTGTTGACCATTAAGCAAGAACATTCGAGCACTGAGGATTGACAAAAGCGTTTACGGATCTATTGCCGTACGCTCCTCACATCAGTGAGAATTCTGCAGAAAAATATTCTCACTTTTTGAATGGTTTGAACCAGGAGATTTTTGATCGGGTTTCAGTCTGTGACGATCCTACTGCGTACGAAGGATTAGTGAATCGTTGTCGTCAAGCAGAGATCAGTATTGCTAGGAGTAAGGCTATGAAAGCTAGCAAAGGTTCTAGTTCGTTGGGATCGAGGGGTCAGTCTTTCAAGAAGTCTGCATCTTCTTCTTCTTTCGGTTCTGGAGAGGTGTACAAATTTGGTAGGAAAAAGCTGCAATGTGGCCACTGCGGAGGAAATCACCAGACATAAAATTGTCTAAAAGTAACAGGTGCTTGTTTCAACTGTGGTGGTTTTGGTAACATGAAGAGGGATTGTCCTAATTTGGAGAATCAGAGTGTAGGCGGAGGTTCTATGGCAGGGTCTTATAGTGGAAAACAGTCTGAGGCCACTGTGCAACAGAAAGCTTTTCCTGCTCAAGGTTCTCGTCGTGGTGGAATATCATAAGGATCTCAGCAACGTCCACGAGTTCAAGGGAAAGTGTTTGCCCTAAACCTAGAACAAGCTGAGGAGCAAAATGAGAGAGTCATTGCTGGTAATTTTATCTTATGTGGTATTCCTGCATATGTATTAATTGACACTGGGGCATCACATTCATTCATAGCATCAATGTTTTTTAAGAAGCATAAACTACCCTACGTGTCATTAGATGTTTTGATGTCGGTGTCTACACCGATGGGACAAGAGGTTTTAGCTAAGCGACTTGTAGTAAACTGTTTGTTAGAGTTTGAGGGAAAACACTTGTCTGCCAATTTGATGATATTGGCTATGGAAGATTTCGATTGTATTATGGGAATCGTCCTATTGACTAAGTCTAGAGCGACGGTAGATTATTATCAACGTCTCGTTCAGTTTCGTCCAGAAGGAGACGAGAATTGGTTTTTCTTCGGTGAGGGAGCTCGACCTCCAATGCCAATAGTGTCTGCTGTAAAGGCACAACAGGCTTTAGCAACAGGAGGAGAAGGATACCTCATTTATGCTGTTGACGTATCGAAGGATGTGATCGACGTGAAGAACATTCCAGTTGTCGATGAATTTCCTTATGTTTTCCCCGGTGAGATTCCTGGATTTCCTCCGGAGAGGGAAGTGGAAGTGGAGATAGAGTTGGTACCAGGAACCGCACCTATCTCCAGAGCGTCTTATAGATTGGCACCATCAGAGATGAAAGAGTTGAAGCAACAGTTACAAGATCTTCTTGACAAGGGGTACATTAGACCCAGTGTGTCTCCTTGGCGAGCACCAGTGTTGTTCGTTAAAAAGAAGTATGGGTCTATGCGGCTTTGCATAGATTATAGACAGTTGAACCGAGTAACAGTCAAGAATAAATATCCGTTACCAAGGATTGATGACTTGTTTGATCAACTGCAAGGATCTTCAGTGTACTCGAACATCGATTTACGGTCTGGGTATCATCAACTTCGAGTTCATCAACGTCATATCCCCAAGACTGCATTTCGAACAAGGTATGGGCATTACGAGTTTCTAGTGATGCCGTTTGGTTTGACGAATGCTCCAGCAGTATTTATGGATTTGATGAACCGAGTATTCCAGGAGTATCTTGACAAGTTTGTCATTGTCTTTTTTGATGACATACTGGTATACTCTCGTAGTCTTGAAGAGCATGCACAACATTTAAGGATTGTGTTACTAACCTTAAGGAATCACCAACTGTATGCTAAGTTGAACAAGTGCAAGTTTTGGCTTGACAGAGTTGTCTTACTAGGACATGTTATATCCAACGATGGGATATCAGTGGATCCTAGCAAGATCGAAGCAGTGTTGAGTTGGGCACGACCGGAATCAGCTCAAGAGATAAGAAGTTTTCTAGGTTTGGCAGGATATTACCGGAGATTTATCTCAGGATTTTCTCAGATTTCCAAGCCATTGACACATCTGATGTATAAGAATGTGCAGTTCGAATGGACACATGATTGTGAAAATAGTTTCAATGAATTGCGTCAACGTTTGACAACTGCACCAGTTTTAGCTCTGCCATCTGGATCAGGAGGGTACATTGTGTACACTGATGCATCACTTCAAGGACTTCGGTGTGTGTTAACCCAGAATGGTCATGTGATTGCATATGCATCCAGACGGTTGAAGAAGCATGAAGAGAATTATTTAGTTCATGATCTGGAATTCGCAGCGATTGTGTTTGCTTTGAAGATCTGGCGACATTATCTCTATGGAGAGAGATTTGAGTTTTTACACATCACAAGAGTTTGAAGTATATCTTCACTCAAGCAGAGTTGAATATGCGCCAAAGAATATGGATAGATTTGTTAAAGGATTATGATTGCGAAATCAAGTATCATCCAGGATCAGCGAATCTTACAGCTGATGCTCTTAGTCGAAATGTGAGATTATCTGCACTTCAGACAAGTTTCATATCAAGTGTAATCCAAGATTGTTGTTATCTGGGATTTCACTTCCGGCATAAGAAAGGAATGGAACACATTCGAGTAACGAGCATTTTATCTTAACCGAAGCTGTATGCCAAAATCAGAGAAGCTCAGTTTTTTGACCCGAAAGTGAAAAAGTTAACAAGGTCAGCTAATGGATACAACACATCTGGTTTTGCGTTCCAAACAGATGGAACCTTGTGTCTGTCAGGAAGAATCGTAGTTCCAGAAGATTCTGAATTAAGAGACGAGATTTTATCTCAAGCCCATAGGATTAAGTTGAGTACCCACCCTGGAAGCATGAAAACGTATAAGGATTTGAAGACCAGGTTTTGGTGGAAAGGTATGAAAAAAAGTGTTTACCAGTTTGTAGCCAAGTGTTTGGTTTGTCAGCAAGTGAAAGCTGAACATCGACGACCAGGAGGATTACTTCAGAATCTTCCTATCCCTGAGTGGAAGTGGGAGCATGTGACGATGGATTTTGTCACCCACTTGCCGTTGTCTTCTAAGAATTGTGATGCCATTTGGGTTATTGTGGACCAACTGACTAAGTCAGCACATTTCATTCCGTATAGTCGGGAATATAGTTTCGATCGCATGGCAAGACTATACATCCAAGAGATTCTTAAATATCATGGTGTGCCAACAAGTATAGTCAGTGACAGAGATCCAGGCTTTACCTCAAGGTTCTGGGGAAGTTTTCAAAAAGCGTTGGGAACGACATTGAGTTTGAGTACTGCCTATCATCCAGAGATCGATGGTCAGTCTGAGAGGACTATTCAGACACTCGAGGACATGTTGCGTGCTTGTGCTTTGGATTTTGGACCAGCATGGCATGATCATCTGCCGCTTGTGGAGTTTGCATATAACAATAGCTACCACAGCAGCATTGGTATGGCTTCATTCGAAGCATTATATGGTAGACGTTGTCGTACTCCATTGTTTTGGGACGAAGTAGGAGAACGACAAGTGCAAGGACCTGAATTAGTGCAACAAGCGATTGACGTAGTGGAATTGATTAAGAAGAGAATTAAAGCTGCACAAGATCGTCAATCGAGTTAAGCGAATACCATGCGTAGACCTCTACAGTTTCATTCAGGGGAAAAAATTTTCCTTAAAGTTTCACCATTTCGCAGGGTGATGAGATTTGGACTCAAGGGTAAATTAGCTCCAATATTCATTGGACCTTTTGAGATCTTGGAATGTGTTGGAAATTTGGCATATCGATTGGCTTTGCCGCCGTATCTGTCTAGCATTCATAATGTCTTTCATGTATCTTTGCTACGACGGTATGTAGCAGATGAATAGCACGTTCTTGGTCCGACAGATGTTCAACTAGAAGAAAACTTGACTTATGTTGAGCAGCCACTTTTAATCCTGGGTAGGAAAGAGAAAAAGCCCAGAAACAAGACCATTCCACTTGTTCTAGTGCAATGGCAACGCCGAGGTACTGCAGAGGAGACTTGGGAGTTAGAGAGTCGTATGCGCTCAGAGTATCCACATTTGTTTTGATTTGTATCTTTGTAATCATGAGTTGTATTTTATTAAGTTGTTTTGTACTTCAGTTCTGATTTCAAGGACGAAATCTTTTTAAGGAGGGGAGGATGTAATGACCTGAATTCTTATTTTGAATGAAGTATCAATTAAAAAATAATTAAAGAGTTGTTAATTAAGTATTATTAACGAATTGATAATTTGGGATTAATCTGTTGGATCCACTGAATTTTAAATGGATAACCCGATCTGCTTACGATTACGTTATCTCGAGAAATACAACCAAACGAATGAGATTCTGACACGTGGCAGATAAGATTGATTCGGATTTCTGAAATAGTCCGGATGTAGCCTATAAATGGATGCCGAATTCTTTTGTTTCCTACACCGCATCCTTCAGAGAGATAGAGTTCTAGTCTTTTACCTTAGGTTTTCTAGCCAGTTTCTAGGGCACTTTGGTGCCGGGAATTTTCGGAGCTAGTGTCGACTCGAGGGGGGGTCGGTGAACTGAGATCGAGACATCATCAGCGGGCTAACGACGGACGCAGATATAATCCTAAAGCCTTTAGGAAGAACTTTATATCATGTTTGGTAATTCAGAATCTGGTTTGACAATGATTTCATATTGTTGGTATTGTCTAGGTTAAGAGCTTTCTGTCAACTTGTTTTAGTGAGGTACGTGATGTACTGACTGAGATATGCAAGCGTAGTATACACACTTATATGCTGCATATTTATGTGTTGCATTATACATGTTTTACTGCTTTGGCATATTATGCATGACATATCATGCTGAGCCTGATATCTTTTGAGATATACCTCGTTTGTTGGGGCCGCTCAGCCCTATTCTGTATTGTTGACGATGGGGCGTCGAGAGCTACAATGTCTGACGGGACCCGCGGGCTCTGATGGCTTGGACATTGTAGGTCCACGTCTTGATGATGAGTGTGGGAGCCAAAACGCAGATCAGAGACTACACACTCAGGGGCCTCTAGACTGAGCATGAGATTCTTGACTTGATCCTTGATATCCGAGCATATTGCATTTCGCATGCATCATATCAGTTTGTATACTCGTACATTCTCGTATTGGTCGATTGTCTCTCACGTCCTTGTTTTCATCTTGGGCACCCCATTCCATGGGACAGGTCTTAGGTTGGACGGTTCGGACGACCAGGGCAGTGGCTAGAGCAGTTGGGTTTTCGGTGGTGATCCAGTGGAGGTTTTGTGTGGTTTATCGTTTTCTCGTTCAGAATCATGTTTTCGATATGGTTGTATTAATGTTTAAGATTGATGTTGTTGTTCTGTTTCGTTTGGGTTGTAAGATGATTAAGTTATTTGGTTTACGATGTTTAATTGTTGTTATTAAGATTTAATGTTGCATGCTTATTAGTCTGTTTAGTAGTGCCTCGGGTAAGGACTCTACAGATAATCCCAAGAATATTTTAAACCAGCTGGTTCCAGTTTCAGAAAGACATTCTTGACTCCTTCGTCTTTCACAGTGAAGATAGAGTCAAAATCAATAGCCATCGCGTTCAATATGTGATCAGAAATCTGGTTGGCCATTTGAATTGAAAGGGGATCGGTTACGGTGACCGGAAGCGCAACGGAAGTTTAAAATCAAATTTTTAAGTAAAAATTTCGGCCACCTCCGTATCTTGGTGTAGCAAATACAAAAATAACAAAATGACATTCATAGTGTGTTAAGAAATGTACCTATCAATCANAGCGTAAGAAGAAAAATTGAAATGGAGCGGGATATAGTGCTTATGTACGTGACTGTTCGATTTATTGGACACGTGTTAGTCCAAAAAAATTTGAGATAAAAATGTGTGTTCGTGTGGTAAAAAAGTGTGTAGAAAATACATGGATTATATGGGTCCACGTAACAAATTACTATTGATCATTTAATGTGAAAACTGACAGTCACATCTTTGATTTGAAATGCAATACGATTAATTAGTTAACTTATATGGGAAGATTAGCTATATTATCAGCTGATCAATTAGTTGTGAGATTGAATTGTTTCAGATGACAATTCACTAACTACTGTCTTCTCAGTTAACCTCTTAAAATCGATATTCCCCCTAAATAAATGCGTATTTAAATTAAAAGAAATTAAGCAATTGATAAATGACGTAATGAAAGACATCTCATGCTCAGAATATGAGTCGTCCCGAGTAATGATGACATCTCTCCAGCTTCTTTATCCCTGGCTATAAATAGACATAGCAAGGTCAAGCACAAATATCATCAAACAAATATCATTTTAAACACAAATGGCAGGAGCAAGTGGTTCGAAGAGTCCGGATATGGCTAATGCCTTCATGGAGTCTGCACTGGAGTCCAGAAAATCTGCAATAGAGGACAAAGTTTTTGATAAGATTCTGCACTACTGCTTAAGCTTCAGGACCTCCAATCCCTTCAACAGGGGGGATTAGTTGCTAACCCCAAACGGTTAGCGAAAATGAGGAAGTTTCGGCGGCGTCTTTACGTTGTTGATAAGGTGGATATCTTTACTGACGAAGGTGTCTACCTCCTGATGCTTAAAAAAGAAAGGAGGACTCTGAGAAAAATAACTATCTCAGAGGGCTTCCTAAAGGCTTCTGCTGGGAAAGTAACCAACTGGTTATCCCAGTGGAGGTCTTCGATAAAAAAATAAATATCGATTGTAAGCATCTCCTATTATAATGAATGAAATGTTTATTTTATTTCATCGTTGTCTCTTTACTTTCTGCAAACAAACTAATACCATTTGATAAATGGTTAACTAACTGAAAACAACAAATGATAAATGACTAAACTAACGTTAGTTGACAACTAAATAATCAACTGAATATTAAAGACGAATACATATCTAACTGATATCAGTTGATAAGTAAGAACTGATAAAGGATAAACTGACATCAGTTAATAGATAAAAGCTGATAAATGACAGACTGAATGAACAACAATTGACAAAGCAATAACAAAACTGACTAAGTTAAATCAATTAAACCAAGTATATTGCGAAAGTGAGAAAACTTAGTCTTGGGCAATGGTTTGGTGAAGATGTCAGCAGCCTGTTGTTCAGTTGGGACATATTCCAGTCTGATGGCTTTCCTCAAGGCATGATCTCTGATGAAGTGATGCCTGACATCTATGTGCTTGGTCCTTAAGTGAAGCACTGGGTTATAAGTGATATCAATCGTGCTTGTATTGTCACAAAATATATGAGATTCTTTAGCATCAACTCCATAATCTTTCAGTTGTTGCTGAATCCAGAGCAGTTGGGCACAGCAGCTTCCAGCAGCAAGATATTCTGCTTCAGTCGTGGAAGTAGCTATGGATGTTTGATTCTTGATGAACCATGAGATCAGTCTGTCTCCTTGAAACTGACAAGATCCACTGGTGCTTTTTCGATCTAGCTTACATCCTGCATAATCTGCATCTGAATATCCAACTAAATTGAAATTAGAGTCTTTAGTATACCATAATCCCACATTTTGTGTGCCTTTGAGATATTTTAAAATTCTTTTGGCAGCTGAGAAATGCGATTGCTTAGGATTTACTTGAAATCGAGCACACATTAAAAACAACAAATACAATATCAGGACGACTAGCAGTTAGGTACAATAATGAACCTATTAAACCTCTGTATAGTGTCGTCTCAACTGATATTCCCCTTTGATCATTGTCCAGTTTGCAAGATGAACTCATGGGAGTGCTTGCTGCTGAACATGATTCCATGCCAAATTTCTTGAGCAACTCATTCGTATATTTGGTCTAACTGATAAAAATACCAGTTTCCAGTTGCTTCATTTGCAGTCCAAGGGAAAATGTCAGTTCACCCATCATGCTCATTTCAAATTTGTCCTGCATTAACTTAGCAAACTTCTCGCATAATTTGGGGTTAGTTGACCCAAATATAATATCATCAACATAAATTTGCACAAGTAAAATATGATCATTCTTAGAGAATTTGAACAGGGTCTTATCAACTGATCCAACTGAAAAGTCATGATCAGTTAGGAATTTTGAAAGAGTTTCATACCAAGCTCTTAAGGCTTGTTTAAGACCATATAATGCTTTGTTCAAATGGTAGACATGATCAGGAAAATGATGATTGACAACACCTGGAGGTTGTTCAACATAGATTTCTTCTTGCAGCTGACCATTTAAGAATGCACTCTTCACGTCCATCTGGTAGACTTTAAAATTCTTGAATGAGGCATAGGCAAGGAATATTCTGATTGCTTCCAATCTTGCAACTGGTGCATACGTTTCATCATAGTCAATTCCATCTTCCTGCCTATATCCTTGCGCTACTTGCATTGTTGCGTGCAACTGAACCATATTCGTTCAGTTTATTTCTGAATACCCACTTTGTACCTATAATTGTTTTGCAAGCTGATCTTGGAACTAGGTTCCAGACATTGTTATGGGTAAACTGATTTAACTCTTCTTGCATTGAATTTGTCCAGTTAGGATCAGCAAGAGCTTCATTAGTTTTCTTTGGTTCCGTTTGTGAGACAAAAGCAGAATGTATGAACAAATTAAGCATCTGATTTCTTGTTCTTACGTATCAGATGGATTACCTATCACAAATTCTAGAGGGTGTGATTTCTTCCATCTGAGTTCAGTATTTGCTGCTTCCATATTAGCAGGTATTTCTATTGGCAACTGAATGTTTTCAATTTCAGTTTGATCTGTATCAGTTTGTAACTGAATAACATCTGTTTGCTCCACCAACTGATTGTTAGGAACAGGTTCCTGTTGTACCGATTGATCTAATATTTCAGTTTCAGGTGTTTGAAGATTATTTCTTCTGATATGATTATCTTCTTCAGTATCTTCTTCCAAACTGATCTCTGTGAAACGATCAACTAGCTCAACTGGATCAATTGGCTTATCAGTTAGCACAGTTTCGTAAAAAACAACATGAATAGATTCTTCAACATTTAAAGAACTTTTATTAAAAACTCTATATGCATTGCTAACTGAAGAATATCTCAGAAATATTCTCTCTGCAGATTTGGCATCGAAGGCTTTTAAATGATTTTTACCATTGTCAAGAATAAAACATCTGCAGCCGAATATCTTGAAATAAGAAACCACACTTTTTCTTCCATGCCAGATCACATAAGGTGTTTTCATATGATTCTTATTAATCATCGATCTGTTCTGAGTGTAACACGCAGTGTTTACTATTTCAGCCCAAAATCTTTGAGAAATACCAGAATCAGCAAGCATTGTTCTAGCAGCTTCTTTTAGTGTCCGATTTCTTCTCTCAGTTACACCATTTTGCTGAGGTGTTCTAGCTGCAGAAAGCTCATGCTTGGTTGCAGTATCTTCTAAAAAATTTGAAAGATTTTGATTGATGAATTCAGTCGCTCTGTCAGACCTTATCCGATCAATCCCAACTGATTTTTCATTAAATAGTCTTTTGAAAAGCTTAATCAGTTGTGCAGCAGTTTGGTCCTTGGATTTGAGAAAAATAACCCAATTAAATCTTGAAAAATCATCCACAACCACTAAGGTGTATTTCTTTGCCCCTAAATTCATGACTAGTATTGGACCAAAAAGATCCATATGTAACAGCTCTAAGCATCGTGAAGATGATTTACAACCTCTGTTTTTAAATGTAGATCTTACTTGTTTTCCAAACTGACATGCTGAACAAAATTTTTCTTTTGAAAAAACTGTTTTGGGTAGACCGGTTACAAGATTGTGTTTGCTTAGATAGGCAAAAGATTTAAATTTTAAGTGGTTTAACCTCTTATGCCATAACTAGTTTTTAGAAGATTTGGAAGCAATGAAACAAACTGGTGCATAAGGTTGTTCAATATAACTTACTTTGTAAGTGTTTCCACACCGATTTCCAGTTAGGATGACTTCACCAGTTGAGTCTCTAACTGAACAAGTGTGTTTATCAAACTGAACTGAGAAATCATTGTCGCATAACTGACTGATGCTTATCAGGCTATACTTCAAGTTCTCAACTAGCAAAACATCTTTAATTGTAAAGTTACCATGGATAAGCTTACCATTATCCACAGTTTTACCTTGAGAGTTATCTCAGAAACTGATGTTTGGTCCAGTATATTTGATCAGTTTGAAAGGGGATCGGTTACGGTGACCGGAAGTGCAACGGAAGTTTAAAATTTGTATTTTTCATAAGAAATTTTCGGCCACCTTGATTTAATGTGTAGCAAATACAAAAACAACAAAATGTCATACATAGTGTGTTTAGAAAAATACCTATCAACCTCTTGAGGTTGATGATGGCTCCAAGTAAGGTGTAAACACCTTAGCTCTTGTATGGCAAGAACTTCTACAAGCTTCCAAAGAGCACTCCTTGCTCTAAAATAAAGCCCACCACCAACTAGGTAGATCCCCTCATATTTTGCACTAGAAAAATATGAGGATTTTTCTTTGAGAAGTGAGTGTTTTCTCCAACCATTGAAGAACAAAAAATAGAGAGAATGAATAGTATTTTCGGCCACTATTCATGCTAGGAGAGAAGGAGAGACATTTTTTTGG
>NC_133320.1:13682395-13761730 GCF_012295235.1 Primulina huaijiensis | reverse complement strand
GAAAAACACATAGGATATCCATACCCGTAGGTAAGCGGTGAATCCCCGACTACAATGCATCGACTCCTATATGTTTCGACAGAACACCCAACCTTGCCACCTGATGACCCCATGAGAGTCGGTAAACAAGTCAAAGTGTAATTCTAGCACATAGAGTCTCAATGTTGTCCCGGGTCATAAGGACTAATGGTGTACAACCATAAACTAGGACTTTTCCACTCGATAAGTGAGAACCACTTGGAAAGTCCTTTAATGGAGGGTTGTTCAGTGCACTCTACCAGGAGCACCTATCTGCATGCTCGGACATCACAATGTCCCCTACCAATGAAACATGGTACTCACATCGCAGATACTAGTCTCAAGCTCGAGCGGCCTATATCCTTCTTAGCGGCGGCTGAATCGACTAGGAACCGTTTAGAATATACAGTATTCCAAATATGAGTTTCATGATACTCATCATATGAGCATCTCATATTCTTTCTACTATTTGTATATTCAAGGGCTTTATCTATGCAACTAGCATGGGTATATAGATAAAGATGTGCCAAAACAATAATTTCAAATATTATTAAAATAAAGATTGCTTATACATAGAGTTTCATTGTGAACACTCGGCCAACACTTGGCTCGACGTGCACCTACTCTAACACAGTTGAGATAGCAAACTTGCATCCCTTGTCATATGCCGTGAACAACCACTGTCTAGATACCAAGTTGATTCTTTGTTTGTACCTGTTACCTGCAGTCACACACAATTCATGATATTGGTACCCATATTCATTTGGGTCTTAAACTGATTAGTCTTTTAGGAACCAAGACTTGGATTAGTCTGACTAACCTTCCAGTTTCTGTGTTCCATATAGTCTTTCTCAAATTCTTGGCAATGTGTGTGCGATGTGAGGATGAAACAATATGATTTGTACCCTTTTTCAACTGGCTGTTCTTCTGATACCGTTTCTGAACTAGCTTAAAGTTGTAATAATTGTAATAACCATTCCTTGAGTACTGATTTTTATAACTGAATCGTCTAGATGACCAGTTTTTATCATCAGTTGAACTCTCATAGCTGTATCCAATTCCATACCATTTTGCTATGTTCTTTCTTTCAGTCAATTGAACAGCTGGTTTACTTGGTTCTGAGAATTCATTTACCATGGTTGATTTCACAAAGGTAATGTACTTTCCTTTGTTTTCATTCAACCTTAGCTCTGTGTATCACTTGCAGAATTTTTAGCATAATTGTTAAAGACTAAACCAGTTTTATCATCAACTGATTTCTGTGAATTCTGCATTTCAGTTAATGCGACTGAAGACCTTTTCCAAGCTCGAATCAGTTTAGTATTTTTTGAAATTTCAGTTTTTAACTGATTTATCAAGGCTTGGTTCTCAATCATTTCAGCTTTTTGCTTCGCAATCTCCCTTTTTAAACTTGACACTTCAACTAATTTTTCAGTTTGAGTCTTGTCACTATTGGGATCATTTTGCTTAGCTCTGACCTTCTCAAATGATCGAACAAGTTTGTGACATTCATTTACCATGTCATGTAGTGTGGAAATAAGTCCTCGCGAGTGAAATTAGTTGAGCTAAAGTCAAATACATATTCGCTTGATGTCTCAAGTTCAGCATTATCTGCCATTAAGCACTTGACTTCTTCCTCATCTTCACTCGAACTGATTGGGCTTTCTGGTTCTGACTCGTCACTATCAGTTTCTGCCCACTTGGATTTGCTTTCTTCAGCCAAAAGTACTTCATGTTTCTTTTTGGATTATTTCTTGTCATTCTTGGTCCTTCTTTTTTGCTCATAGGACTTCTTTCCTTTTTCAGTTGATCCTCGACTGTCCTTCTTTGGCTTAGGACAGTCTGCTATGAAGTGACCAGATTTGCCACAGTTGTAGCAAGCATAGGATTCTTCTTTGGAATGATTCTGCTGATATTGTTTCTGGAAGTTTCCCTTATTTTTCCTCATGAATCTTCCAAATTTCTTGATAAACAGTGACATAGCATCATTGCTCAGTTGATCAGCAGATTTGTCAACTGAACCAGTTGGTTCTGATCTAACAACTGTTAAAGCAGTTGTGATAGCTGGTGTTGAGGGTTCTCCTTCCCTGGTTTGCTGTTCGAACTCGTAAGCCTTTAGATCAACAAACAAGTCACGGAGTTCGATCTTGTTAAGATCCTTTGACTCTCTCATAGCCATAGTCTTGACATCCCATTCTTTGGGAAGACCTCTGATCATCTTTGGTGCCAGTTCTTTATTCGAATACACCTTTCCAAGTGCATTCAGCTAATTGATAATGCCACTGATCCTTTCATCAAAATCGTGCATGGATTCTCCATCCTTCATCTTGATGTTGTCAAACTTCTGAACAGCAACTGATAGCTTGTTCTCTTTTGTTTGCTCATTTCCTTCACATAGCTGGATCAGTTTCTCCCATATTTCTTTGGCAGTTTTACACATCTTGATTTTGCTGAATGTGACTTTATCCAGCGTTTTATATAAGATATATTTTGCCACATTGTCTAGGTTGGCTTTCCTTTTGTCCTCACTTGTCCATTCATCTCTGAGCTTTTCTATGCGATGAGCTGCCCCTTCAGTGATGGCAACTGCTGTATTTGCTTTTAGAATCTTCAGGGGACCTTCAGTGATGACATACCACATTTCGTCATCCAGTGCAGCTTAATGAGCCTGCATTCTGATTTTCCAGTCATCAAAATCTTCTCTGGAAAACATTGGTATTTTATTGAATGAAGTCATGTTGAACAGTTTTGAGGATACGAATATTCTGAGACAAGATTCAACTTGCTCTAATACCAATTGTTAGGATCGGTTTGTTGGATGGAAAGTGTTTAGAAAGGGGGGTTGAATAAACACTTAGAGATTATAAAATCTTGTCGTAGTAAAGTATCAGTTTGGTGACAAACTAATACAGGAATTTTGTCGATCAATAAAAATCAGTTTAACTGATAACAGTTGCGGAAAAATAAAAAGATTGAAAGATAGAATAACTAACTGAAATGATAACACACATAGATTTATGGATGTTCGGAGAATTAAATATTCCTACGTCACTCCTTCTATCACAAGGATATGATGTGCACTAAAAGACTTTGATCGATACAAAAATTGTACAGACCCACTTCAGCTTGGACTTAACACTGCCAAAACTGAAACTCTTAGTTAACCACAATTTTCACAGTGCTACGACTGATCTTAGCACAACTGATCTAGTCAAAGATCGAATGTAATACAAAAATAGCTTGAGCTAGTTAGCTCGAAAAATAGCCTCAACTGCTACAGATGAATCTTTTAAGCGTGAGCTTTTATACTTTGAGTATGAATAAATCTCAGCAGGGTAACAACAAGGTTTTCGAAAATAGTTCGCGTCTCTTATTTTCTCGACTGCTCTTCTCGCCTATTTATAGGCTTCTCTTCAAACGGTAACTTTTAAATAATATTTGAATCTTATATCCGTTGATTGCCACGACAATATTCCTTTGACATTCGTACACTGTAGTCTCTGAAATGCGGCGTTCCACTACGAGTTGCAGTCTGCTTTGTACTGTTGTCGGTTGAACGGTTGAGTGTCCTTTTCAACTGATGACCTGTACAGCTGAATGATCAGCTGATAAGCAGTAGCTGATAAGCTCACAACTGAATGAATCAATTGATCAGTTTCCAACTGATCAGTCAGTTGTCTTCGAAAGTCCAGATAGGTCAGTTCTCTTCGTCAGTTCAGTTCAGCTGGATTCAGTTGCCTTTGATAATATACGCAATACTCTTCAGTTAGACAAACTTTCTATTGAATTGTGTAGTTCGATCTCTTGATTAGTTAGTCCAATAAATATATGGTTTGTCAAACAGCCGAAATTATGTTTCCAACACTATGTGACTCATATAAATAGTGGCGTCACATGTACTACTGGAGAATTCCTTCTCCAACGTACATCTAATACCCTGACCAGATATTCCACAAACTATTATTTTATAATATCACATACGATATCCACACACGTAAGTGAGCGGTGAATCCCCGACTACGATGCACTGGCTCCTATATGTGTCGCAACTGTACCCAATTTCGCCACCTGATGACTCTCCTTGAGCCGGTAACGAGTCAAAGCACATCCCTAGCATATAGAGCCTCAGTGTTGTCCCGGGTCGTAAGGACTAATGGTGTATAATCATAACCACATACTTATCCTCTCGATGAATGATAACCACTTGGAAAGTCCGAGAGAAGGTTGTTCGTTATAATCATCATATGACTACACATCTGTATGTTTGGACATCTCTATGTCCTTACCAAGAAACGCGGTACACTACATCACAGATGCTAGTCTTGAGCTTAAGCGACCTTTATTCATGTTTTAGGCTGCTGAATCGACTAGGAACAAATTTAGATCATACAATGTTTACAAATGAGTTTCAACATCGAATTACGATTCTTTTGTATTAAAGTACAATCAAGGTCTTTATCTATGTTGTTCACATGGGTATATAGATAAAGAAACAACAAACCATGAAAAAATGAATTATATTAAAATAAAGATTGTTTATTACAACTGAGTCAGTAAAATCCCTACCCAACAGTTGGCTTGCAGGACATCTACTCTAACAATCTCCCACTTGCCCTAGAGCCAACTACCCATAAACTTTAATCCCATTGCTTTGCGATGTGTTGTCACTTTGATTGTTGCACTCCCAAGAGCAAGTTGTCCACAAGTAGTATAATTCGGTGAGTCCGATATAGTATCCACATGGAAGCTAAGGTAATTACAAGTCCACTACAATGTCTTTTTGTTTTGTTTTTGTTTTTGTTTCTTTTAATTTTAATTGTTTGAATCTTTAATGGGTAAATTTTAATTGTTCAAATTTTAATTTAAGTAGTTGAGATTAAAGGATCCACTCTTGGTATTTTAATAAAGTTAACATTTACGAACAATATTGAAATCCACTTAATAAAATGGTTTCAATATATTAAATAATCATATTTATATTATGTTATAAATTATTATCTTATAAGTATATAATATATACCAAAACTTATAAATGTGGTCAAGTATTTATTGTGCTATATATATTTGTAAACACTAAATCAAGGTTCCCACTTTAAATGGTTGGTAAAACTAAACAAACATTTAAATGGTACCAATAAATTAATACTATGATATATTCATATATAATAAATCAAAGAATCCATGTTAAATGGTTGGTAAAACCAAACTAACATTTAAATGGTTCCAAGAATTTAATATTATAATATATTTATATATAATAAATCAAGGCATCCACTTTAAATGGTTGGTAATACCAAACTAACATTTAAATGGTTCCAAGAATTTAGTGTAACATATAGCAACAATAAATCAAAACTCCCACTTATAAGTAGGGTATAAAAATGCTTAAAGAAATAAATATAACATAAACAATAAATAATGATTAAATAATATAAAACATAGATTCTTACCTTTTAATAACCTTATTATCATGCCAAGAGTTTCACCTTATCATCTCAACTTTAGGAAGTTAGCTATTCATTATTCAAAGTGTAAAACTTTGAATATGAAATTAACATGCTAATTGTATTTAAATGAAGAAATAAAGGAAAAATATAGAGAGAAATATTATGAACTCAAAAGTTTGTTCATAGAATGAGGGATATCTCAATACATTACAATGCACCCCTATTTATAGCCAAATTTGGGGAGACAACTACAAATAAAATATTATTTTTTTACACATAAGTCTTCATTATTGTTCCAAGTTATTATATTATATTATACATCACTTTTGAAAATTTTCTTCTCCGAATTTGCTTCTTCAAATAAAAAGAAACATGTGGATAATTGAGTTGTCTAGTTGTGGTATTTTTTTTAAACCATTTGACCAAGTAATTTGAGAGATATGGTCAAAATACTAGTGCATAGTAAAACTGTCACTCTTTTGGTAACTTTATTTGTTGCTTAATTTGATCCCAATTGTGAGAGGATTTTTATCTCATGCTTGTCAACAATATTTTAGATATTATAATCAACTTTCTACAGGTCCAAGAATCATCTTAATCCCATTTGCAACGCCAAGTTTATTCTTGTTTTATCGAATCTGTAAAAAGTAGTAAAAACTTGTAATTACACAACAACTTATATTTTATACAATTTATTATAAAACATATAATATTTAAACATTTAATAAAACAAAAACTATATATTTATATTATAAAATATTTAATTAATGTACAATTTTTATGTTTATCACGATGCTTCTCAAACAATGGTCCTAGCAAGGGCTTTGTAAATAGATCAGCAACATTATCTGAAGAAGGGACTCTTTCGACTGATATATCTCCTCTTCCCACAATCTCCCGGATGATGTGGAATTTCCTCAGTACATGTTTTGATCACTGATGAGACCTTGGTTCCTCTGCTTGCGCAACGGCACCATTGTTGTCACAGTACACCGGGACTGGATCAAATCCATTAGGAATGACGCCCAACTCTTGGACAAAATACCTTATCCAAACAGCCTCTTTGGCTGCAGCAGATGCAACAATGTATTCATCTTTAGTGGTGGAATCCGCAACTGTGTCTTGCTTGGAACTTTTCAAAGAAACAGCCGCACCATTTAGCATGAATAAAAAACCAGAGGTTGATTTCGAATCATGTACGTCACATTGGAAGCTAGAATCAGTGTAGCCTTCCAATTTCAATTCTGCACCCCCATAGACCATAAACAAGTTCTTAGTCCTTCTTAAGTACTTAAGAATATCTTTCACGGCCTTCCAATGCATTGGACCAGGGTTCGCCTGATATCTGCTTGTAACACTCAAAGCGTAAGCAACATCAGGACATGTCGATATCATACCATACACGATACTACCAATGGCTGACGCATATGGAATACGTGTCATCATCTCTATCTCTTCATCAGTTTTGGGACACATAGCTTTAGATAGAGTAACAACATAACATATTGGTAAGTATCCTCTCTTGGACTCTTCCATAGAGAATCGCTTCAGAATGGTATCGATATAAGTGGCTTGTGTCAGTCCTAGCATCCTTTTTTATCTATCTCTATAGATTTGTATTCCCAATACACAGGATGCTTCACCCATGTCTTTCATAGACAATTTACTTGCCAACCATACTTTAGTTGATTGTAGAAATCCTACATTATTTCCAATGAGTAAGATGTCATCAACATAAAGTATTTGGAATGTCACTGCACTCCCACTAACTTTCTTGTACACGCATGGTTCATCAGGATTTTTAGCAAAACCAAACTTGTTTAATACATAGAGTCCATTTCAGATTGCATGGCTTCAAGCCATTTGGATAAATCAGTATCAGATATCACTTCTTTAAAGTTCATTGGATCACATCCAACACAAGACTCATCATGGTCTTTGTAATGACCCGTGTTAAATATATGTTATTTGGCGATAATTAAGATTTATTATTTTAAATTGAGGAATTTAAAATAATTAAGCCAAATAATTAAATAGTGTGTTTAAAATATGTATTAGAAAATTTCGGTTTATAGGCGATATTAAAATGCATAGTTAAATTTTATAGCACACGAAAGTTGAAATAAGATAGATCGAGTAAAGTTTCAAACCCCAAAAGAAGAAAAGATAAACACACATATATAATATTAATATATATATAGTTATATTATATAAAATAATAATCATAATCATCCTGATTCTTCCTTGGAAAGCGCGCGTTCTCCCGTAGCTTCGGTTCTTCATTTCTTTACAATTCTCATTCACTTTGATCCACCATATCTTCACCACCGATCGCCGAAAAATTCAAGTAAATATACGATTGGAAAGCTCTCAACGTAAGCTTTCCGTTGATACCACTTTTGATAGCGAAAATCGAGATTCCCGAAAACTCGTCGCTCCTTTCTCCGTTAAATCGTCGCCGTACGTCGCCGGAGTTCGGAAACTGATTGAGGGCTTTTGTTCTTTGGGTCATAGGCTTCATGTTGGTATATATATTGAGGTAAAAATCATGATTTCAGCAAGGTTGTTGTATTTTTGTTGGGTTTAATTAGGTACCAATATTGATAATTGTTATATTACTGATTGTAGGTACAAGAATTGAGCCGATTAGAGGTATCTACCAGATTTTCGGAATTTATTTGGATTAATTTCGAAAATTCAGATTTATATAATTGGATTTCCGAATTTTAGTGTTCAATAATTAGGTATTTAGCTGCTATAGAATTGTCATATATTAGTTTTAGAAAATATAAATCCTAAATTAAGGATTTTTGAATTTTACGCTAAATTAGTGAATATTTAAAAAAAATAAATAGAATTTGATATGAAAAATATTATTTGCCACAGGGTTGGATTCTTCGAGAAATCTTTAAGATATTTCGGTGGTAAATTAGGATATTTCAGTTGACGTATGCATGAACTGTTTTATTATGACGTCTATATGATGTGAAATGACGTTAAGTACTTTGTAATGAGTTGTGGCGTGCCTTATGTGCTTATGTGAAGACGTGATTGCATTCATGCATTTATTTGTGTTAATACTATTAGTGCATAACATTTAGAGCCTTGACTCCTTTGATTACTATTGATATTGATATTGATCTATCGAGTTGTTGCGTCATCGATGGAGCGGGTGGGTAGGATTAGCACTCCTGATGACTTGCATGAGGGCTGAGTGGGTAGCTCCCGTACCCTCGATGCTACTTGCATGGATGAGTGGCGACTTGATGTTGCGTTGCTACGTCTCTGGCACGGGTGGCCACTGTTATTGTTGTTGATGCGATTCATTTGGACTCCGTTTGGTATCCGTTATCGATTGTTACCTTTCACGCATTGCATCGATTTTACTTGATTTTATTTTATGTCAGTTATATTTGTCATAATATTACTGGTTCGTCATACTGGGGACCGACCCCTCGTTTCTTTTTATGCTGTGGTTGTTTTTGATGCCATAGGAGGTTATCCAGGAGGATATGACACGTCTGGTGGAGCGTCAGGTAGTGGTGCCCAGCCGTCGAGTCATGGGTGAGAGTTCCCATATATATACTATATTATGGAGTCATACATTTACCGGGGAGATGTCCCGTGTAGCTGTATTGTTATTTTTACGATGTTTTGAATTGATAGTTGTGTGATCGAGCCTTGTCGGCTCTGCATGTGTTTAGTCCTGGCCAGTGCGTCTATAGGTTATGAATTGATGTTATGACTTTATTTCGAGTATATAAATATTATTTGTGATGTTTTGTCTTTTTGGGATGTCCTATTTACTAATAGATCATGCCGAAATTTCTGTAGGACCAAAATGGAAAATTTTAATCGTTTTCGCTGTTTACATTAATAAATCCTGGTTGTTTGATCATTAAATATTAATCAGCAGCACGGGCTTCTACAGTTGGTATTAGAGCGTAACTGGGGTATGCTCGAATTAGAGTTTAGGGAACTGGAGTCTAGACACAAATAACATGATTGTGCATGTGTTTGACTATTTGCTCTTATTTGAATTATTTGGTGTGATTTGCTTGAATTGACCTGCGTTAGAACGACTAGATGATTAGGCATGGAATGTAGTTTAGAACTTGCCTATAACTTTCTTTTACATGTTATCTCCTGGTGATTTAATCCTCGTGTCGTTTAGAATGGCACCTGGAGGAAGAGGTAGAAAAGGAAAAGAAATAGCGCAAGAATCTGAGGCGCAAAATGTTCGAGCACTTGCAGATATCATTAGAGGTAGACGTGGTCGACCTCGACGACAAGTAGCTCAAAATGTTGAAGAAGAAGTGAACCAAGAACCTCCTCAACCTGAAAGACCTGGAGCTAGACAGGTAGTGATTGAGCAAGAAGTGGAACAGCTGACACAGAAAGTTGGAGGAATGCAGTTAATAATTTCTCAGTTCCAGGAATTACGTCCTCAAAAATTCTTTGGCAACAAGAGCGGAGAAAAATCAGCAGGCTGGCTAATAAGTATAAATCATCTATTTAATTTGTTGAAGTATTCCCAAGATATTAGATTGAAGCTTGCCATCTACCAACATAAAGACCGAGCACAACTCTGGTGGGAAGCCACAGAGGAAGCAATGTATAATTTCTAGTATTTAAATTAAAAATGATTTTTTATTATTTAAGGCATTTTAAAATTGTTTGGTCATGATTATTCATTTTAATCGCATAAGTTTAGTTTTATCTTTTTAGTTAAATAAGCGAGGCCGGACCGGAACTGGAGTTTTAAGATAAAATTTAATGATAAGAAAATATTCCTAAATTTAATTAAAGTAAAAGAATAATTTATTTTAATGTAAAAAAAAAGTTTAAGAATTTAATTAATTAATTAGAGATAAGTAGTAAATAAATTCTTTTATGTCCAATAATTTAATTAAAAGCCTAAAATAAAATATGTGACCAATTGAGAAAAGTTAACCTAGGCTTATTTTATTTAATAAATCATAACTTAACATGTTAGTAATTTAATTTAAAAGAATTAGCCATGCATGCAAGATAATTACCATCCTAAACTAATTTATTTAATTCACTAAAATACCTAATGAGTAGATAAAACTTTAAATATTAAAAATACAAGATTTAAGCAATATTTTACCTCATTTTAATCATAGATTTCGGCCACCCCATTATAAGATTTAATTAAGTTGTCAATTCTCCATTTTTATTTCCTTATCATTTCTTGGTAGATAATTCATACACTTTTAATCAACAAAAATTATTAATTAAGCAATATTTCTTCCTAATTTAGTATCCAAATTTTCGGCCCCCCCTCCTTAGAAACAAATCTTGATTGTTTTGGCAACTCTCCATTTGATATCATTCCTTAATCAATTCTTGGCTTGATAATTCCCTCATTTTTTAATCCTCAATAATTAATAATTAAGCAATTTCATGCACTTAATTAAACCAAAATATTAGCCAATCTATTCCCTCATTTTCGAACCACATAATAAAGGGAGAAAATCATTTCTTGGTATAATTCCATCTCCTCATTTGTAATCCTTCCATCTAGTGCATTCTTGACCCATTTAATTTGCAACCTTCCCTTCATTCCATATCACTCTTTCTCCCTCCCTTCCTTTAAAATTCTAAAGAAATATAAGCAGCAAATCGTCCCCTTTCAACAGCTAGGAATCGAGACTTGCAACAAGAAATAAGCAAAGCAACTCCGTCTCCGCCGCGCCGTCTCGTCGTCTAGTTTGTTTTCTTTTCAAACGAAAAATTTAAGGCATGTGTATACCATTCTTTTCTCTTCAATCAAGTCATATTATTATTTAAAACATCATATGTGCATAAATCATGAAGCAAAAATCGAAATTTTGTCAAGACATTTTCGAAAAAACGTAGTGCAGATTTTTCGGCTCTCACTTGTGTTTCACGGGTTGGACTGCCTTTGTTGTTTCAGGGTTTGGCTCGGTTCCAGGCGCTCAAGGCTGCATCTAGGCACGTACTAGGGTAGGTTAGGAGCATGTTGGTTTGTTGGTTTCAGCCCCATGCACTCAGGAATCAAGGCTTGACAGCAACTCTCCATAGTTGCCAGTTTGAGTCTCGAAATTTCAGTTTTTGTTGTTTAAGGTGAGGTTCGAATCTTGGTTGGATTTCGGGCCTGTAACCATGGTTTTAACCCTTCTTTATCATGTCTAGGACATGACCAAGATGCCCTTTCATGGCTTGGTTCATGGTCCCATCGATTTTCAAAACAAAACAAGACAAGTGTCCTTTCAATCCTTTTTATTTTCTGCATGAGTGGGTTTCGATTATATGGGGTTTGGGTGGATCTTGGTTGGCTTCTAGCCCTTAGCCATGGTTCACACAATACCTCATGGTGTCTAGATCATGCCATGGTCAATCATATGGCCACTGGAATGACATACGACAGCAAGAACGAACAAGACACTCCACGCGTGTGAGATGCGTTCTCGGGTGGAGTTTGTGAGTAGTGTCGGGCGTTGCTTGTATTGTGGTTGGCCTAGGGCCCTTAGCCATGGTTCAAGCCACACATTGGGATGTTGGTAAGAGACTCTGGTCAGTGGTTCAAGCGCCAATGGCCAATAGTCCCGAAAACGACGCAAGGAAACTCACCAACAGCTGTTGTATCTTTTTGACAGCAATTGTACCTGCGGTTCAGCGGTGTGTTTCGAGTTCTTGGTTGGATTTTAGCCTATGGACTTGGACTGGACAGTACCTTATTGAGTTAGGAAGGTCATGTTTTTGGCCGTTTGTGATTTGGTTAAGTTTAGAGGTCGTACGAGGATTTACGGGGCAATGTGCCAAAGTGACTCTCGAAAGAGCGTTTCATGTTTTGGCCTCCATTCACAAAAATTTCGACTTGTACAACTTTAGGAGCATTATTTCATCATTTTAGGTGTAATTTAATCATGACTAAATGATGGTTCGGTGTTGGTTTGGGTTGACACGGAGTCATAGTTAAATACTAAGTCGTTGAGTGTAATTGTCCCGTTTCGGGTTCAATTACGAAGTTTTGGTCAAGTTAAATCATTTGCATATTTTTCATGTTAGAATTAGGGCGCAGCGAGTCTGGGAACGATCCAACCCATTTGGTAAATTAATACAGGATGTTTAATTATGTTATTTTATTATATTATGTGGATAAAAATATAAAATACTCATTTTTGATATTTATGCGATATTGCTTGTGGCCACCTCACTATCATGGGATTGCAGCTTATCATGGGATTATTACCTCACCCGGTGGTCACTAACCGGTTTATGTTCATTTATTGGTACGGTTATCCAGTCCAAGGTCTGTGATGATATCTACCGCCCAGTATACTGTGGTTTAGTCTGATCAGGCGATTCAGTTCAGTTCATGGGCCACTTGCGTATAACATAATCTCAACAGAAAATTATTACATGCTATTTCATGACAGGGCTCTACAGAGCAAACATTTCACTTACGATTTTCAGTTCAGTTATGCACGTATTTATAATTATTCATGACACGATTTTCATGATACGCTTTATGACACGATATTTCCACGTTACATTTTACGACATGATATCTTTACATGGCATGAAATTTTATGATATATGTACTTGTTATTTACGATATATGCATGCTGAGTCTTTAGACTCACTAGACTTGATTGTTGTAGGTACTGATGAGGTCGGGACCGAGGGCGGGGACCAGTGAGCCATCGTGGGTCGGCAGTAGTAGGAACCCGAGGACCTCATTTTCAGCACTTACTATTTTTATTCCAAACTCAGTTTTTATTTTGTTGAAATTATTTTAGTTGTTACTTTAAAACAAATACTTACTTCTGCTGCTACTTTAAACGTTGAACCATTTTTACCAGTTTATTTTATGAATGAGGCTTTTTATTTAATTAAAGAGAAAATTTTTAATTTTTCTGCAAATTTTCAAGTACGAAATATGGGCCTCTACACCAACAACCCAAACAGCAGAGGTACAAGGCAAAAGGAAAGCAATTCAAGAAGAAGTCTCAATCCAGCTCTTCCAGTTCAGGCAGTGCACGAGGGGGAGGTTTTGTTGGGTCGTCTAGCACTGTGCATTGTGACCGATGTGGTGGTCGACATTTTAGTTCCCAATGTGTAGGAGTTCAGGGGACTTGTCATAATTGTGGTTAGGTTGGACATTATGCCAGGGTATGTCCTAATGCAGGGAGACAGCAGTTCCAGCCACAACAGTTTGGTCAAGTTCCCCGTGAACTAGTCTTTAGACCATATGCTCCTACCCAATCATTTCAGCAGTCTAGTTACCCACCTCCCAGAGGTCCTATTCCGCAGCCATTTCAAGGGCCACAACAATCCCAAGTCCATGCTTTGATTCAGGACCAGGCTCGGGATGCACTAGGAGGAGTGATTGCAGGTATTTGTTATGTTTTTTACTATCCTGCACGTATATTGATAGACACAGGAGCATCTCATTCATTTTTATCTGCTACATTTATTGATGAGCATGAGATTGCTACTATTCCTTTGTTGGATACTATGTCAGTTGCTACTCCTGCCGGTGTATATTTGATGTCCCGTGAGATATTTTTGAACTGTGTGATTACATTTAAGGGTAATATTATGATAACAAATCTAATCAAATTAGCCATGACTGATTTTGACTGTATTCTGGGTATGGATGTGTTGACGAATTATCGAGCCACTGTGGATTGTTTCCATGGAGTTGTCGGATTTAGACCGTATTATGGCAGCAAATGGAATTTTTATGGTTATGATTCACAGTCTCGAATTCTATTAGTATCTGCAATGGAAATGTTCAGGTTGTTGTCAATCGGCAATGAAGGATTTTTTATCTATGCTCTTGATGCAACACGGGAAGAACGATTGAAAGTTTCAGGCATTCCCGTTGTCAAGGATTTTTCAGATGTATTTCCTGATGAGATTCCAGGTTTTCCACCTCAAAGGGAAATAGATCTTAGCATTGGATTGATGCCAGGGACGAATCTTATTTCTAGAGCACCATATCGTTTAGCTCCAACAGAGTTGAAAGAACTCAAGGAACAGCTACAGGATTTACTTGAGAAAGGCTATATCAGACCAAGTATGTCGCCCTGGGGAGCTCCAGTATTGTTCGTAAAGAAGAAAGACGGAACGATGAGAATGTGCATCGATTATTGGCAGTTGAATCGGGATACTGTGAAGAATAAATATCCTCTGTCGCATATTGATGACTTGTTTGATCAGTTGCAGAGTATTTCTGTGTATTCTAAGATTGATATTCGTTCCGGATATCATCAGCTTAGAGTCCGAGAAGAAGATGTTCCTAAGACAGCATTTCGGACACGATATGGGCATTCTGAATTCTTAGTTGTGCCTTTCGGTTTGACTAATGCACCCGCAGTGTTTATGGATTTAATGAACCGTGTATTCCGAGAATTAATCGATAGATTCGTTATTGTCTTTATTGATGATATCTTGATTTATTCTAAGTCAAAAACAGAGCATAAAGAACATTTGGCACTAGTCCTTAAGACACTCAGAGAAGCGCGGTTGTATGCCAAGTTTTTGAAGTGTGAGTTCTGGATGGACAAAGTTTTATTTTTAGGCCATGTTATATCATCACAAGGAGTATCTGTTGATCCTAGTAAAGTTGAAGCTGTTATAAACTGGCCTAAACCAACAAATGTGTCTGAAATTCGAAGCTTTTTAGTGTTAGATGGGTATTATAAGCGTTTTATTGAGGGATTTTCTAAAATAGCTAGGCCGATTACCCAGTTGACACAGAAAGATCGACGTTTTGTATGGACTGCAGAATGTGAGTCTAGCTTCCGGACTTTGAAAGAAAAGTTGACCACACCTCCAGTACTAGCTTTGCCTTCAGGCTCAGGTGGATTTGTTGTCTGTACAGATGCTTCTATAAATGGATTGGGTTGTGTTTTGATGCAAAATGGGCGAGTGATTGCATATGCATCTCGTCAGTTGAAGCCACATGAGGCTTGATATCCAGTTCATGATTTGGAGTTGGCTGCCATTGTATTTGCATTGAAGATATGGCGTCATTATCTGTACGGGGAACAATTTGTGATTTATTCTGATCACAAGAGTCTGAAGTATCTTTTCACACAATCCGACTTGAATATGAGACAACATCGATGGTTGGAATTGCTTAATGACTTTGATTGTGAGATTCAGTACCAGCTAGGATGAATGAATCAAGTTGCAGATGCTCTGAGTAGAAAGGTTCAGCCTAAAATGTTGGCATCTTTGACTATTTCAAAAGTTCATGAGCATTTGGGANTAGGACGAATGAATCAAGTTGCAGATGCTCTGAGTAGAAAGGTTCAGCCTAAAATGTTGGCATCTTTGACTATTTCAAAAGTTCATGAGCATTTGGGAACTTCATGATGGACTCACCAGTCTAAGGGCGACTACTTTATAGTTTCATCAATTCAAGTTGAACCACAAATTGTTTCTAAAATCAAAGCAACACAGAGAACTGATCCGCATGTTCATAAATTGAAAGAATTGACTATGACAGGTCAATAAGACAAGTTCAATGCTGCTTCAGATGGATGTCTGCACTATAATGGTAGACTTGTGGTTCTGAATTTGATAGATTTGAAAGAATCTATACATCGAGAAGCTCATTGTAGTCGACACAGTGTTCATCCTGGAATCAGAAAGATGTATCATATCTTGAAATCTCATTACTGGTGGGAAGGTATGAAGAAAGAAATTTATGACTTTGTGGCTAGATGTTTGACGTGCCAATAGGTTAAAGCTGAGAGAATGAGACCTGGTGGTATGTTACATAGTCTGGAATTGCCACAGTGGAATTGAGAGCACATTGTTATGGATTTTGTGACACACCTGCCATGTTCAAATCGTGGTTATGATGCGATTTGGGTGATTGTGGATAGATTATATAAATCAGCTCATTTTATTCCTTATGATTATACTTGTACTTATAAGAAAATGGCAAAAATGTATATTGATCATGTAGTAAGATTGCATGGTGTGCCAGTAACCATTGTATCAGATCGTGATCCCAGGTTTGCTTCGAAGTTTAGGGGCAGTTTGCAATCAGCATTGGGTTCAAAGTTGGCAATGAGCACTGCTTATCACCCACGGACAGATGGTCAGTCAGAGAGGACCATTCAGACACTCGAGGACATGTTGCGAGCAGTCGTGATGGATTTTAGTGGTGGTTGGCAGGAATCATTGTCACTTGTTGAATTCTCTTACAATAACAGTTTTAAAGCAACCATAGGGATGGCACCATTTGAGGCCTTGTATGGTAGAAAGTGTAGATCCCCGATATGCTGGGAAGATATAGGGGAACGACAGCTATCTATGCCAGAATTTATACAATAAATGAAAGAAAATGTTGAAATAATCAGGAAAAGAATGAAAGCAGCTCAGGATCGTCAAGCCAGTTATGCTAATAAAAGGCGTAGGCCTTTAGAATTTCAGGTTGGCGATCAGGTTTTCTTGAAAGTATCATCATTTCGTGGTACTATGAGATTTGGGCGTAAAGGGAAGCTAGCTCAACGTTATATTGGTCCATATGCGATTGTTGAGAGGATTGGCACTTTGGCTTATCGTTTGGTCTTGCCGCAGAGTTTTCTGCTATACATGATGTTTTTCATGTATCTATGTTACGAAAGTATGAGCTGGATCCTTCTCATGTCTTGCGGACTGATGAGGTGGAGTTGGATAGTTCCCTTAGCTATGTTGAGCATCCAGTGCAAATACTTGATCGTAAAGAAAAGCAACTTAGGAATAAGACGATTCCACTGGTTATGGTACAATGGAGTAGACATGGGAACTGGAGACTAAAATGCGGCAAGAATGGCCTCACTTTTTTTAAACTGTCACAAATTATTCCATGTACTCTGACTTTCCTTTGTAATATCAGTGGTAGATGTCTAACTAGGTTGTATAAGGTATGTTGTGTGTTTTAATTTCGAGGACGAAATCTTTTGTTAGAGGGGGTAAACAGTAATGACCCGTGTTAAATATATGTTATTTGGCGATAATTAAGATTTAATATTTTAAATTGAGGAATTTAAAATAATTAAGTCAAATAATTAAATAGTGTGTTTAAAATATGTATTAGAAAATATCCGTTTATAGGCGATATTAAAATGCATAGTTAAATTTTATAGCACACGAAAGTTGAAATAAGATAGATCGGGTCAAGTTTCAAACCCCAAAAGAAGAAAAGATAAACACACATATATAATATTAATATATATATANCAATCTGATATACATATCGCAAATTAAAAGTACAAGTCTTGTACAACATAGATCCATATCAAACAAGGGTTCAACAACTACATATCAAGTGATGAAACCTATTCTACTGCTGGGTCCTAATCTCCACGCTAATCTTGTTCTCTCATCCTCTTCTTGACCCTGATCCTGTCCCACCTGTTGTCATGCACACATACAGACACAACAACAGCCGGATAACTCCGGTAAGAATCATATTCCCAGTATAAACAATGTGTACATGCAATCATATGAATCGATATAAAAGCATGCAACAGATATCAATAACATGTGTCATAATCTGAAAGACATGAATCAATATAAAACTGTAAATAAAATCGTAACTCAACATCTCAGACTCAACTCATTTCTAATCTAGGGATCCCGATTCCTGGACGTTGGAATAAGATACCGAATCTCCGCAATAGAAGCTGATCCGCTCCTACGCAACATCAATATAAACCAAGCATCCAGTGTCTTGGCATATCCGCCAAAGACTTGGCACCTCCGCTATTGACTAGGCACCTCCGCCCTGACTCAATACATGCTTTGCTATAACTCAATATATTAAGCATATCAATCTCATAACTTGCAAACATCAATGCAATCAAATAAGTATGTGATTTAGGGAAACTCAAGTCAGATCTAACTCGAGTTATATCCTCCCGGTTCAACAGTGATTTATACCTTTCGTTGTTCAGTTGAAACCGTTGTTTGTTCTTCTATCGGTTTCAAAGGAAGTCTCGAAGCCGAAGCTGTCAATAACAATCTGAAATGACAATGTCGAGTAGCATAATATCAACATATCATTCCATGTAAGACATGTAAGGATCAATATTCACTCTCGGTACATTTTGACAGTATAACGGCGTCATTTCGATATACCGACAACTCAATCATCAATCGAGTCAATATCACAACATCTTATAAATCTAATAACCGCAATTTGTAACATAATCTGATACCAAATCTGTATACTCTCAATCAAATCAATTCGGAAAAATCAAAACAATTTCATACGGTATCTGTTCTTCAATCCGGTTTCGATTATACGATGTCTTACATATTAAGAACACCATATATCAATCGTATCTGATCCCTTCAATAGCATATTTTCAAAGCATATCAAAACAGAAGAACACTTACGTCTTGTTGAAGCTCTTGTCGATAGAAACGCAGTACCAGACTCGGATTGAAATTCTAACAGCTGAATCTTGCACAAATCAAAATTTTAAGCTCAAAAGAAACTTGCCAATTCCCTTGACGTTTCTCGGTTTTCTTTGAAGGTTTGAGGAAAAAGAAAACTTAAGATATATATTATGCATGGCTAGGACCAAGTGGCTTCATGTTTATGATGCACGTCTTGCAAATATGCGCGACCTCCCTCGGCGCATATGCGCGAGACAGTCTATCTCGGCCCTTTGGCTGTTCTGCTGCTCGCGCATATGCGCGACTTTACCCCACGCATGTGCGCCCAGATCTCTGTCCCAACACTTATGGACTCCACTACTTCGCGCATGTGCGCGCAAAGTTCTGTTGCGGCTTCTTGGCTATTGCCCTCCTCGCGCATATGTGCGTCACGTCTTGCGCATATGCGCGAGGTCCTCTACCTTTGCGATTGGTCTCTCGCGCATATGCGCGCATCTTCTCGCGCATGTGCGCGCAACTCTCTGCCCGTCACTCATGAACCATGCTTTTCATGTCATCTCCATGTCTTGTCTACTGCTTCTATAATCACATCAATTTATCAGTTAATCAATCTCATATTACAGTGATAAAATCTCAGGCATTACAATTCTCCCCCTCTAAGACAAGATTTCGTCCCCGAAATCTCAGGCACATAATCATATGCAATAAACAGAAATAACAGAATTAATAGCAACTGAAATAAGAAGTCACATCAGTGAAATAACGTTGGGAATTTCTTTCTCATATCTGATTCATTTTCCTATGTAGCTTCTTCAATGCCATGACGACTCCACTGAACTTTCACAAGCGGAATATTCTTCCTTCTGAGATGCTTTTCTATACTATCAAGAATATGAATCGGTTTCTCAAGATAGCTCAGAGTGTCATCAAGTTCTGCATCCGTAAGATATTTCCTCAATAAAGATACATGAAAGATATCATGTATTCCAGATAAAGACGGTGGTAGGGTAAGTCGATAGGCACGATCTCCTACCTTCTCGAGAATCTCGTACTGCCCAATATATCGTGGAGACAACTTTCCTTTCTTGTCAAATTTGACAACGCGTCTGAAAGGTGAAATCTTCAAAAATACTCTATCTCCTGCCTCAAATACCAACAGTCTTCGTCGCACATTGGCATATTAGGCTTGTCTATCTTGAGCTGTTCTCATTCCCTGTCGAATCAGCTTCTCCTTCTCTGTCATATCTCGGATCATGTCAGGTCCAAACTCAGGTATTTCGGAGATATCGTCCCAATAAAGAGGGGATCTGTACTTCNTCCAAACTAAGGTATTTCGGAGATATCGTCCCAATAAAGAGGGGATCTGTACTTCTTGCCATACAACGCTTCAAATGGTGCCATCTCTATACTCGTCTGATAGCTGTTGTTGTACGAAAACTCAAAAAGAGGCAAAGAATCTTGCCAACTAGTGCCAAAATCTAGCACTACAGCTCTCATCATATCCTCTAGTGTCTGGATAGTCCGCTCTAACTGTCCATCGGTCTGAGGATGATATGCGGTACTCAGATGTAACTTTGTACCGAGAGCCTGCTGCAAACTGTGCCAAAAGTACGAAGTAAACCGAGAATCATGGTCTGATACAATCGACTTCGGCACTCCATGCAATCTGACCACTTCTCTGACATAGATCTCTGCCATATGGTCATGTCTGTACGTCATCTTGTGCGGAATAAAACTTGCTGATTTGGTCAATCTGTCAATCACGACCCAAATCGCATCACAACCTCTGAAGGAACGTGGTAGCTTCGTCACAAAATCCATAGAAATGTGATCCCATTTCCACTCAGGAATAGACAAGCTATGTAACAAACCTCCTGGTTTCTTTCTTTCGGCTTTCACCTGTTGGCAATTCAGACATCTGGCTACAAACTCTGCAATATCTACTTTCATCTGTTTCTACCAGAACTGTCTTTTCAAATCGTTATACATCTTTCTACAACCAGGATGAATACTGAATCGACTACAGTGTGCTTTTGACAATATCTGTTGTCTCAAATCTGAAACATCTGGCTCAACAAGATGATTATGCACATATAAGACACTGTCACGAACCTGATACTCGGATTGATGTCCTGCTCTGATCATCAAAATCGAGTTCTGAACATTCTTATCAACTTTCTGAGCTTCTTTAATTCTCAATATCAGCTCTGGTTCGACTTGGATAGCACACAATCTCAGTGGCTTACAATCTGTCTCAAATACCAATCCAGAAAATAGCAATCTTCTATCAAATGTGAAACAACAATCGTCGACAAGGATAAAGAACATACCTTTCGACTCAGTGCATCAGCTGCTGCATTTGATTTTCCCGGATAGTACTTGATTTCACAATCAAAATCTTTCAACAAATAAAGCCATCTTATTTGTCTCATATTCAATTTTGACTGTGAAAACAGATATTTCAAGCTCTTATGATCCGAATAAATCACAAACTTCTCACAGTAGAGGTAATGTCGCCAACTCTTCAATGCAAATACAATCGCAGCCAATTCAAGATCATAAATCGGGTAGCGAGTCTCATGTGGCTTTAGCTGTCTCGAAGCATAAGCAATGACATGGCCTCGCTGCATCAGAACACAACGTAATCCTCTGTGATAAGCATCACAATAAACAACAAAATCACAAGTACCTGACGGAATAGTCAACACCGGAGCACTGGTCAATCTTTTCTTCAACTCTAGAAAACTGGACTCACATGCCTCTGACTAAACAAGTGGCTCATTCTTCTGGGTTAGCTGCGTAATCGGATTCACAATACTCAAAAAATCTCTGATAAACCGACGATAATATCGTGCCAAACCCATAAAGCTGCGTATCTCTAGTACAGATGTCCGTCTCGGCCAACAGATCACGGCCTCGACTTTGCTAGGATCAACAGAAATCCCATCTCCAGATATAATGTGACACAGAAATACAACCTGTCTCAACCAGAATTCACATTTCGACAGCTTTGCATACAGTTTCTCTGTTCTCAGAATCTTTAATACAGTCCACAAAAGTTCAGCATGATCAATCATATTCTTCGAATATATCAGGATATCATCGATAAATATAATCACAAAATCATCAAGATATTTCTGAAATATGCGGTTCATCAAACCCATAAATACTGCCGGAGCATTTGTTAAACCAAATGGCATGACAATAAACTCATAATGTCCATACCCGGTTCTGAAAGTTGTATTCGAGATATCAGAATCTCTGACTCTCAGCTGATGATATCCAGATCTCAGGTCGATCTTGGAATACACAGAAGAACCCCGCAACTGATCAAATAAATCATCTATACGAGGCAAAGGGTATTTGTTCTTTACTGTAGCCTTGTTCAGTTGCCGGTAGTCAATGCAAAGTCGCATTGAACCATCTTTCTTTCTCAAGAACAGTACTGGAGCACCCCAAGGGGAAACACTCGGTCTGATGTACCCCTTGGCCATTAAAACCTCTAACCGCTCTTTCAATTCTTTCAGTTCTATCGGTGCCATTCTATACGGTGCTCGAGAAATAGGTGTTGTACTTGGCATAAGTTCGATGCTGAAGTCTATCTGTCTGACTGGAGGCAATCCCGGAATCTCATCTGGAAAGACATCAGCAAACTCACATACCACTGGCAAATCAGCCAATGATGGGCTCGATTTCAGTACTTCAGCTGAATATACGAGGAATCCCTTTGCTCCTTTCTGTAATAATCGAGTGATCGATAACGCAGATATCAAAAGAATTCTAGCTCTAGAACCCTTACCGTAGAATTTCCATTCATCAGCCATATCAGGTCTGAATTTCACAATCTATTGAAAACAATCTACGGTAGCTCAGTACTTGGTCAGCGTATCAATACCGATAATACAGTCAAAATCAGACAACCCAAGTACAATACAATCTAACTCAATCTCATGGCCATCATACTGTAGCATACAAAGTTTAACAGAATTCACTGATATCAATCATGTCCCCAAAGGAGAAGAGACAAAAACTACAGCAGATAAAAACTCCACAGGCAACGCATGAATCAATGCAAATCTCTCCGAAATAAATGTATGGGATGCACCTGTATCTATCAATACATATGCAGGATAACCACAAAGAGTACAGTTACCTGCAACAACATCATCAGGTGCGTCCTGGGCCTGTTCCTCAGTCAATGCAAACACTCTGGCCTGCTGTCTAGGAGGCTGGTTAACCGTCTGGCTTCCTCCTGGCCTTGGATGTGACTGGGTAGGTGCTGGCTGGAACGAGTGAACAGCAGATGCTCGTCTATCAGGCTGTGTCCCTGATCCAGCTGATTTAGCTCCCTGGGATCCCTGAGAACCTCTCTGTGGACATACTCTAGCAAAATGTTCCTGCTGTCGCAGATGCGGCAACTACCAAGTACTCCTTGGCATTGCTCTGTGGGATGTCTCCCTCCACAAGTTCTGCAATAAGCCCCAGTATATGTCTGGAACCACTGGAGCTAGAAGAACTGCTGCCAGATTTCTTAAACTGTTTCCCTTTGGCTTTCAACAGATCTTTCTTTCCATTGCTGCTACCACCACTTTCAAATCGGGGAGGTGGTTGGGGAAATTGAGTTGAGGACTGTTGTTGTGGTCTCGGTGCTGGGGCAACATACGAAGCTCTTTTCTGCCTAATCAGGCCGGCTTTAGCTCCATTTTCTCTGTTCAGGGCATCAGAAAAATTATTCGGTTGCCATGCATTTACCAGTGTAAAAATCTCGGGATTCAGTCCATTGATGAACTGATCAGCAACAACTTCGTCATTTTCAGCAACATGTGGAGCAAACCGCAACAAGGTAGAGAACTTGGCCACATATTCTTCAACATTCAACTGACCTGTCTCAAATTCGCAAACTCTGCTCTCTTGTCTTTTATGTACGATACTAGGAAAAATCTTTGATAGAATTCTTATTTAAAGACCTTCCAAGTGATAGTCGTATCTCGAAGCTCCAATTCTCTCTTCGTTGTGATCAACCAATTCTTTGAAACGTCATGCAATTGGTGGCCAATCAGTTTAACTCTCCGCTCATCTGTGTAGTCCATTGAATCAAACAGCATCTCAATGTCATCTAGCCAACTCTCACACTAAACTGAAGTCTCAGTACCCATCAGAGTCGGTGGATGGAACGACTGAAATCTCTTCAACAGGGTTTCCGTCGGTGTTGCTGTCACATCCATCGGATTCGCAGAGGTACTGCTCTGTTCTGGGATTCTTCGAGGAGGCATATCTGATTATCAAAAGGGTTAGCAATCATAATTGACAAATCTGTCTCAGTCCCCTTCTGATCATCTTACCTCTGATCCAGAATCGGTTCTGATGCATTCTCAATAATACAGGTTACCAATCAAAGCAGATAATCAAGTAAACATGTATATTCCAAAGTACTAACCATTCTAGCACACAGAAGGAGGAAAGAAAACTCAATCTACCCCGCTCACTAGCTTCTATCTCAGGCTAAAGGAACCTACTGCTCTGATACCACCTGCTGTGGGGACCCGGACGCTAATTCATTTCTTAATCATTCTTGGGAATAATTGGATCAATTAAATATATTGGGTCTAAATTTTTTTTTAAATACCGTGCGGAACATAATGTAATCAATCTGATATACATATCACAAATTAAAAGTACAAGACTTGTACAACATAGATCCATATCAAACTAGAGTTCAACAACTACATATCAAGTGATGAAACATATTCTACTGCTGGGTCCGAATCTCCATGCTAATCTTGTTCTCTCATCCTCTTCTTGACCCTGATCTTGTCCCACCTGTTGTCATGCACACATACAAATACAACAACAGCCGGATAACTCCGGTGAGAATCATATTCTCAGTATAAACAATGTGTACATGAAATCATATGAATCGATATAAAAGCATGCAACAGATATCAATAACATGTATCATAATCTGAAAGACATGAATCAATATAAAACTGTAAATAAACTCGTAACTCAACATCTCAGACTCAACTCATTTCTAATCTAGGGATCCCAATTCCTGGACATTGGCATAAGATACCGAATCTCCACAATAGAAGTCGATCCGCTCCTACGCAACATCGATACAAACCAAGCATCCAGTGTCTTGGCATATCCACCAAAGACTTGGCACCTCCGCCATTGACTAGGCACCTCAGCCCTGACTAAATACATGCTTTGCTACAACTCAATAGACTAAGCATATCAATCTCATAACTTGCAAAAATCAATGCAATCAAATAAGTATGTGATTTTGGGAAACTCAAGTCAGATCTAACTCGAGTTATATCCTCTCGGTTCAACAGTGATTTATACCTTTCGTTGTTCAGTTGAAACCGTTGTTTCTTCTATCGGTTTCAAAGGAAGTCTCGATGCCAAAGCTGTCAATACAAATATGAAATGACAATGTCGAGTAGCACAATATCAACATATCATTCCATGTAAGACATGTAAGGATCAATATTCACTCTCGGTACATTTTGACAATATAACGGCGTCATTTCGATATACCGACAACTCAATCATCAAATGAGTCAATATCACAACATCATATAAATATCATACCCGCAATTTGTAACATAATCTGATACCAAATCTGTATACTCTCAATCAAATCAATTCTGAAAAATCATAACAATTTCATACGGTATCTGTTCTTCAATCCGATTTCGATTATACGATGTCTAACATATTAAGAACACCATATATCAATCGTATCTGATTCCTTCAATAGCATATTTTCAAAGCATATCAAAACAGAAGAACACTTACGTCTTGTTGAAGCTCTTGTCGATAGAAACGCAGTACCAGACTCGGATTGAAATTCTAACGGCTGGATCTTGCACAAATCACAATTTTAAGCTCAAAAAAAACTTGCCAATTCCCTTGATGTTTATCGGTTTTCTTTGAAGGTTTGAGGAAAAGGAAAACTTAAGATATATATTATGCATGGCTAGGACCAAGTGGCTTTATGTTTATGATGCACGTCTCGCGCATATGTGCGACCTCCCTCGACGCATATGCGCGAGAAAGTCTATCTCTGCGCTTTGGATGTTCTGCTGCTCGCACATATGCGCGACTTTACCCCGCGCATGTGTGCCCAGATCTCTGTCCCAGCACTTATGGACTCCACTACTTCGCGCATGTGTGCGCCTCACATCGCGCATGTGCGCGCAAAGTTCTGTTTCGGCTTCTTGGCTACTGCCCTCCTCGCACATATGCGCGCTCGCCCATATGCGCGCCACGTCTCGCGCATATGTGCGAGGTCCTCTGCCTTCGCGGTTGGTCTCTCGCGCATATGCGCGCATTTTCTCGCGCATGTGCGTGCAACTCTCTGCCCGTCACTCATGAACCATGCTTTTCATGTCATTTCCATGTCTTCTCTACTCGTTCTATAATCACATCACTTTATCAGTTAATCAATCTCAGATTACAGTGATAAAATCTCAGGCATTACAATATATATATATATATATATAGTAATATTATATAAAATAATAATCATAATCATCCTGATTCTTCCTTGGAAAGCGCGCCTTCTCCCGTAGCTTCTGTTCTTCATTTCTTTACAATTCTCGTTCACTTTGATCGACCGTATCTTCACCACCGATCGCCGAAAAATTCAAGTAAATATACGATTGGAAAGCTCTCGACGTAAGCTTTTCGTTGATACCACTTTTGATAGGGAAAATCGAGATTCCCGAAAACCCGTTTCCTGTTTCTTCGTTAAATCGTCGTCGTATGTCGCCAGAGTTCGGAAATTGATGGAGGGCTTTTGTTCTTTGGGTCATAGGCTTCATGTTGGTATATAAATATTGAGGTACAAATCATGATTCCAGCAAGGTTATTGTATTTTTGTTGGGTTAAATTTGGTACCAATATTGATAATTGTTATATTAGTTTTAGAAATTGTAAAGCCTAAATTAAGGATTTTGGAATTTTAGGCTAAATTAATGAATATTGGAAAAAATAAATAGAATTTGATATGAAATATATTATTTGCCACAGGGTTGGATTCTTCGAGAAATCCTTAAGATATTTCGGTGGTAAATTAAGATATTTCAGTTGAGGTATGCATGAACTGTTTTATTATGACGTCTATATGATGTGAAATGACGTTAAGTACTTTGTAATGAGTTGTGGCGCGCCTTATGTGCTTATGTGAATACGTGATTGCATTCATGCATTTATTTGTGTTGATACTATTAGTGCATAGCATTTCGAGCCTTGACTCTTTTGATTACTATTGATATTGATATTGATCTATCGAGTTGTTGCGTCATCGATGGAGCGGGTGGGTAGGATAAGCACTCCTGATGACTTGCATGATGGCTGAGCTGGTAGCTCACGTACCCTCGATGCTACGTGCATGGATGAGTGGCGACTTGATGTTGCGTTGCTACGTCCCTGGCACGAGTGGCCACTGTTACTGTTGTTGATGCGATTCATTTGGACTCCGTTTGGTATCCGTTATCGGTTGTTACCATTCACGCATTGCATTGCATTGCATTTTACTTGATTTTATTTCATGTAAGTTATATTTGTCATAATATTACTGGTTCGTTGTACTGGGGCCAGACCCCTCGTTTTTTTTATGATGTTGTTGTTTTTGATGCCATAGCATGTTATCCAGGAGGATTTGACGCGTCTAGTGCAGCGTCAGGTAGTGATGCCCAGTCATCGAGTCATGGTTGAGAGTTCCCATATATATACTATCTTATGGAGTCATACATTTACCGGGGAGATGCCCCGTGTAGCTGTACTGTTATTTTTACGATGTTTTGAATTGATAGTTGTGTGATCGAGCCTTGCCGGCTCTGCATGTGTTTAGTCCTGGCCAATGCGGCTATAGGTTGTTAATTGATGTTATGACTTTATTTCGAGTATATAAATATTATTTGTGATGTTTTTTCTTTTTGGGATGTCCTATTTACGAATAGGTCATGCCGAAATTTCTGTAGGCCCAAAATAGAAAATTTCACTGTTTACATTAATAAATCCTGGATGTTTGATCATTAAATATTAATCAAGAGCACGGGCCCCCACAGTGTTGTTCATGAAGAAGCGTATGTCTAGCAGGTGGTCTAATAACCCTATCAGACCTCCTAGAAGCTTGTACTTCAACTACTGGTTGTTGGGGATTAGGTTCAACTACTATAGTTGATGGAGTATCTTGAATTTCTTCAAATTCTATCATATTGCCTTTTCTATCTAATAGAAATTTCTTTTCCAAAAATGTGTCATTTCTTGAATCAAACACTTTTGCTTCATTGGGGGTGATAGAAATAATATCTAACAGAATTTTTTGGATATCCCACAAAGTAGCACAAAGTTGATCTACTATCCAATTTGTCTCCCACTGTCTGCATCACGTAAGCAGGACATTATCATATTCTCATGTAAGAATATTTGGGAGTTTTTCCCATCCATATCTCACATGGTGTTTTATCCACTACTTTAGTATGGATATTATTCGACAACATTGCCGCAGTTTCAAGCGCAAAGCCCCAAAACGATGTAGGCAATTCAGTGAATCCCATCATGGATCGAACCATGTCCATCAAGGTTTGATTCCGAAGTTCAAAAACATCATTCAATTGTGGTGTTGCTGGTGGAGTCCACTGTGAGAGAATCTCATTCTCTTTTATAAAACCCGAAAATTCAGCACTCAAGTATTCTCCACCTCGATCAGATCGAAGTGCCTTAATACTTCTTTTTAGCTGGTTTTTTTACTTCAGATCTGAATTCTTTGAACTTTTCAAATGCTTCAGATTTGTGTTTCATAAAATAAACATACACATACCTCGAATGGTCATCAATAAAGGTAATGAAGTAGGAATACCCAAATTTTGTGCTAACACTTAGCGGGCCACAAACGTCCGTGTGGATCAAATCCAGTAGACCATGTGCACGTTCCACGTTTCCATTGAATGGAATCTTAGTCATTTTTTCTCTTAGACAGGACTCATAAGTAGGTAGAAAATTTATGTCTGACAAGTCAAACATACATTCTCCCACTATCTTTTGCATCCTTCTTTGAGAAATATGACCTAGTCTAGCGTGCCATATTTGTGCAAGATTTGGATCTTTTATTTTTCTTTTGTTTGTTGTTGTTCTCGTATGTGCTTGGACATTGTTTAGCGGAATATCCTTTAATTTTAAGTTGTAAAGATCGTTTGTTAATTCTCCAGTTCCAATCAAACATTCATTCTTGTATAAATTGCAAACACCTTAAGCAAAAACACAAGAATAACCATCCCTATCAAGCAAAGAAATAGAAATAATGCTTTTAACCAATTCAAGAACAAATAAAACGTCTCTCAAAAACAACTTAAAATTATTGTCCAAAATTAAAGTAACGTCTCCAATGGCAGTGCCAGCAACTCTTGTTCCATTTCCTAGTCTTAGAAAGGTCTCACAATCTCTAAGCCTCTTGCTTCTTTCCATCACCTACAAATCATTGCATAGATGAGAACCACATCCGGTATCCAACACCCAAGAAGAGGAATTAATAGAAACATTAACTTCAATATAAAACATACCATGGCTAGAACGCTTTTGGGCAAGATGCTCCTCGCAATTACGCCTCCAATGTCAAAGCTTGTTGCAGTGGAAACAGTCTTGTTCTTATTTGTCAGGCTTTGTGGGATCCGGATTTGGCTTCTTGTTGGGCTTGTTCTTTTTCAGAGGGGCAGAACGCTTCTTGCCTTTTTTTGGGTCTCCTTTTTTCGTACCGGACGAAGAACCCACTAAAAGAACAGGCTTTCGTTTTTAATTGTGGCATCATAATTAGTAAGTATATTGACCAACTCTTCAAGGCTGGCTCAAGCTTGTTCATATTAAAATTAACCACAAATCCATCGAACGAGGCATGCAATGACAGCAAGATAATATCAGTCGAGAGCTCACTAGGCATAACCACGTCGAGTCCCACCAATTTCTCGATGAGCCCAATCATTCTAACACCATGCTCATGGACTGAAGTCCCTTCTCGCAAGCGTGTAGTCATGAGTTCTTTCACAGTAGCATGTCTATCTGAACGAGTTTGTATAGCATACAATTCTTTCAGATGAATGTGTATGTTTGCAGCATTCACCGCCTCCTCGAACCTCTTCTGAAGTTCATTCGACATAGAAGCAACATGTAGCTCTTAGCTTGAAGATCATGGTCTCACCATTTCTCAAGCTTAGCTAACTCAGTCCTAATGATAATAGGAGATGCCTCCTTTGGTGGCTTCTTATCAAGCACATACGCAATCCTTACGGAGTTTAGAACAATCTTTAAATTTCGAAATCAGTCATGATAGTTAGGGCCAGTCAATTTGTTTGGATCGAGAATGATTGAAAGCGGATTACGAGTAGACATCGAAATATACTGAAAAAGAAAATAGATAATGGTTACTGATAATTTTAAAGTAATTCTAAGATATAAAATATTGATTTCATTTTATAAATTTCCCTCCAACTATTTTGACATTTCCACCACCCTCTGATGAAAAAGGGAAATCGTATTTCTTAGTGGGCTCGTAGAGTCCAATTAGCCAATTATAATCCCGAATAATATCAGTTAATTATAATTTCTAAAAGGTAGAATCCAATTGCATCCCTATGCAACCTCTGCGTGTTTTGCCTCAAATTTAATAAGGACCCAATAATATGATGTCGTTTATTTTCACGTGTCAAACCAACCAATAAATATTGAATTGTAGTGGATGGTCGCCATTAGTTCCCCCAATAATATGAGCCGAAGTCATGGGAGTTCCACTCAATTCACATCATATGTCCGGTGGAAGTCACAGCTTTCCGGCGTCCATGCCTCCCCAATAAAATTAGCCAGACACTGTCCGCGGGTAGTGATCAACATGCAACCACGGTTGATGGAAGGCAAGGAAAAAAAAAATTCTTTTAATTTTCACTTTTTCGATTTGAAAAAATTTTTAATTTTATTCAAAATGAGGGATTTTAAATTTAAAATTGTCACATCATTTTAATTTAAAAATCGGGTGCCACGAGTTTGTATGTTTGCCGGATTCATGCAACTATATTATTGAATAATATACAAACATGCATACTACTATATATCGCATATATCATAATATGACGTTCAACAATAAATAAGGATGATCGATCGCCAACACTATTAGATCCATGTGAGCCATAAATGGATCCAGGTCCAAAACCTAGGTGAATGCAGGGATGCAAATGCAACTATTACAAGAGCTTCCAATATTTTATATGTCTTCATCTTATTCATTGGTTCCACCATCTTCCAGTCTTGATCTCCCACTATTTCTAATAATTAAATTTAAATAACCATGGCACATAAGAGATACATCGCATGGGTGTGGAAACAGACCATAAACCAGGCCCACTTTAATAACATCAAATATTAAGAAAATGATTAAAATAGTAAAATATCATAACATACACCTAACACATTGGTCAAGGGTCTCGATCATGCTTCATCCATTTCATAAAAAATTTTAAATTCAATTAATTAAACAAATTTAATTAACTGATAAATCATATATCTAATAATTTTATCACTAACCNGATACACCTAACACATTGGTCAAGGCTCTCGATCATGCTTCATCCATTTCATAAAAAATATTAAATTCAATTAATTAAACAAATTTAATTAACTGATAAATCATATATCTAATAATTTTATCACTAACCACCACAATTATTAAAGCATTTAATAAATTAAATAAAAACTTTTATTTAATTTTCAATTAAATCAATAATAATTGATTTCTTGTAAAACTCATTTTTACCTTAAATAATTAAAATTATATTCTAATTATTTATTTTACAAGAAAATTATTAATTTTTCAAAAATTAATTTTCCAAAAAAAAATTGAACCAATTTTCAAAAATATAAATTTTTCCCAAAATTTTGAAAAGTCAGAAAATTGCACTCTAGGCCCAAACAATTCAACTTATCATCCAGCACGATTCCCGAGACACTCCTGGGCGGCCGTCCGTGTTGCCCGCCCGCTGCCCGAACGTTTCGGGCCGTGGCGCGTCTGCGCGCACAGCGTGCGGACGCTCCGCACCGCTCACGCTGCGCGCGCATGTTGTGCGTCTCTGCGTGCAGGGCGCTGCGCACGCAGCCCTGCGAGCGGTATGCCCGGAACAGTTCCGGGCAGATCCGAATTTTTTTTTGTTTTCTAAAAAAAAAAATTTAATGGTGCTACAATTTTCTGAAAAATTTTCTTGTGTGGTTAGAAACAAATTATTCAATATAAAAACCATACAATTTAGAAAAAACCTTGGCTCTGATACCACTGTTGGATTTCGGTTTCTCGTGCACAAACGCACCGGAAGTTTTAAAATTTTAAATTTTATTTTGACAATCAAAATATATTTGTTTGAGCACTCGTATGGTTTTATGATTAAACATTCATAGGGCGTTAGAATTTTATACCTTTGGTGAATTAAATCACTTGACTTCAACTAAATCGGTACAGGCGGATTTAGCTCTTGATGAATTCCCTACGAACGTTCTTAAGAAACTCCTTTCTTTATTCTTCTAATCAGGTTCACGACTAGATGATTTGTTCCTCTTCCAAATAGCACTAGAATATTTGAAAGAAATTTTGCGTTGAGATTAATTAAAACGAGAGGCGACTCAAACCCTAAACTCACTTTAGGGGTGGCCGATTTTTTTGAGAAAAGTTGAATGTGATTTTCGAAAATCATAATGGGATGGAGGCTAGGTTATTGATTGATTACACCAATTTATAATTAAACCATGACCTAATATTCCTAATTAACATTAATGAGCTTGATTAATTAATTAGGCTAGTCTAACTAGTTTAATTAATTATTCAAAGTCCATTAAGGACTTTAATTACTTAGTATGTTGGACTTGTACTCCTACAAACCCATTAAACACATTTCTCACTATATTTAATTTAATATTTAATAAACTCAACTTTTGAGTTTAATATATTAAATTCATTATAAATTCAACATTTTAATTTAATATTTAAATTATAAATCCAACTCCTTGAATTTATCAACTCCAAAATTTAATATTTAATAAACTCAACTTTTGAGTTTAATAAATTAAATTCTCAAATTTTATAAATTCAACTCCTTAAATTTATTTTCTCAAAATTTAAATATCATAAATTCAACTCCTTGAAATTACTATATCATAATATAAATTCAATTTCTTGAATGTATTCTATCTCAACGGGAACAAATGATCCAATGCTTGTGTGACCCTCAATGGTTAAGGGATACAGCTAGCCATGGGTTCACAACTCCTTGTGATTCAAGACATAATCCTTTATTCGGGCTTACCCTTATTTGCCCTATTCTATGTATCAACAATTGATCACGAGAATGACAGAAATCATATTTCTGATTAAACCCATCGAATTATAGAAAGAGCATCTAGTAGCATCGTCCCATGATTCCCTAGGTATCACTTATAGTGCCTGCAAGATCCAGTCGATTATGATTTACGTACAGTACGATCCTTTCATCTCATATATCCCGATCGAATCTGCAACCATTGGTTCATCGAGGGTTTTATAATAATTCGATAACTATGTGACTGATATAAATAGTGGCATCGCATGTACTACTGGAGAACTCATTCTCCAACGTACATCTCATACTCTGGCAGAGATTTCACGCACTTTTATTTTATCAAATCACATAGGATATCCACACTCGTAGGTGAGCGGTGAATTCCCGACTACAATGCACTGGCTCCTATACGTGTCGCAACTGAATCCAATCTCGCCACCTGATCACTTTCCTGGAGCCGGTAAACGAGTCAAAGCATAGCCCTAGTATATAGAGCTTCAGTGTCGTCCTGGGTCGTAAGGACTAATGGTGTATAATCATTACCACAGATTATCCTCTCGATGAATGATAACCACTTGGAAAGTCCAAGGAAGGGTTATTCGGTATAATCATCTTATGACTATCCATCTGCATTTTGGACATCTCTATGCCCTTACCAAAAAACGCGGTACGCAATATCAGAGAAGCTAGTCTCGAGTTCAAGCGACATTTATCCATGTTTTAGGCGGCTGAATGGACTAAGAACGAATTTAGATCATACAGTGTTTACAAATGAGTTTCAACATCGAATTACGATTTATATGTATTAAAGTACAATCAAGATCTTTATCTATGTTGTTCACATGGGTATACAGATAAAGAAATAACAAACCATGAAATAATGAATTATATTAAAGTAAAGATTGTTTATCACAACTGAGTCAATAAAATCCCTAGCCAACAGTTGGCTTGCAAGACATCTATTCTAACAAAGTCAAATTCTAAAAACTTGCAAAGCATGACACACCCTAAATATTAAGCAATACACAAGTTTAAGTGTAAAAAAACGTGTTTAACTTATAATATAATTTTAGCTATCTGGAGCAAAATAACACAAAATAATATGTGAATATAATAAATGCAAAAATTTTACATTCGCATAATATGAATGAGCTGGGTATTTTTCATTGGAAGGATTCCAGATTATTTAAAAGTAACCTAAATATTTTAGCATTTTATTTTATTTTATTTTATTTTATTAAAATATCAAATCTTTTGTATTATTATTATTATTATTATTATTATTATTATTTTTATTATTATTATTATTATTATTATTATTATTATTATTATTATTATTTTTTAAAGTTAAAAGCTCACGTTTTTTTTTTGGAGTTAAGCACACTAATGTAGTCAACCATAGTTTCACTTTTTAGTCCCTCTTTTTTTTTATTTTATCAAATCATTGCATTTTTGTTCGCGCTGTTTGGTAATATAGTTTCAATCTTCGGTCCAAGGTATCAAAGATAAATAGGATGTGCCCATTAAAAACATGTCCATCTTCAATCATCATGAAAAACACAAGATTCTAGACTCGTGAAATATAAAACAATTTGTTAGAAAACAGGTATGACTTTCCCCAAGAAAAAAAAGTAATTTACCAAAGTTCCTAAGAATCCAAACTTAAACATGCTGATTCCGGTAAGCAGAACTGTGTACAAAACTTCATCTGTCCACCAAATAACAAATGAAGGACAAAAAATGAACAATCAATCACTAATAATCTATTCACATTGAAGTATTATATAATCTTCCGGAAGCACACCTTACAGTTAAGAAGTCTTTGTCAACCGTCGGCTGTGTAAAGACGAATAGCGAATTTTCAGGAAAACCATCAAGTCCAAATGCATATGTTACCATTCTTATCCGAGGTAGCCAAAGGTTTCCCAAGATTATTCCATGAACAACCTAACACGGGTGATGTATCCTCCTTTAGAGTGCTAACTATTTTGGTATTTCCTACCAACCAAACTGTTGGATCTCGGTTTTTCTCGTGCCCAAAATACAGCGAAAGTTTTAAAAATTTTATTTTGACATTCAAAATATTATTTGGAGCACTCGTATGATTTCAATAAATAAACATATATAGGATGTTTAGTAATATACCTTTAGTGAATATTTTTAACTTGACTCCAACTACTCCGGTATTAACGGACGTAGCTCTTGTTGTAAATCCCTACGAACATTCTTCGATCTCCTAATCCGGTCCACGACTAGAATATTTGTTCCTCTTCTAAATTGCACTAGAAATTTAGAAAAACTTTTGAGTAGAGATAGAACACAAAAATCGACTCAATACCCAAGCCGAATTTTTTCTTTTCAAAAGAAAGTGTTTCGAGAGCTTTTGAGAGTATCTCCGAAAATATACGGAAGAGCCCAAAGTTAATCAATCCCACTATTCCAACTTTCGGGTGCCTCTTAGTAAATAAGGCAAAAATCCTTATTAATTTTTTCTAAACTTTTATTTACTTAATTAATCATATTAGTTAAGTTAATTGAAGATTCCAAAAATTCATCTCATACCCAACAGCTTTCGGACGATCCTTGTCCAATTAAGAATAATAATATCCTTATTTTAATACTAATCTTTCTTCACTTAATTAATCCAATTAATTAAGTTAATTAAAGATTTTTAATTCATATCTAAACAAGGTAACTCTCGAAAATGACACACAACTAATCATCCAATATTATTTTCTTTCTGTGCAAGTTACTAAAATTATGGTATAATAAATATTTTCATATTACATAAATCAACACCATATTTTATAAAAACTTAATGGGCTATATTTTAACTCAATTAAAATATAATTAATTATTAAAGCCCATTTGAACTTTAATAAATTTACATGATGGGCTTATACTCTTACAAGTCCATGATTCATGCTCCCATTACATTAATCTCATCATAATCCCGATCGATGATCCAACATCATCGATGTGACCATTTCAACTTATTGTTATTATGATGCACACTTTAATTTCGAGATCACCAATGCCAAAATAAGGCAGGTGCACTCCTTTTGATTATTTTAGCAGTCATGCTCTCAAAATTTCTATATGCTTTTATAAACTTTATTTATAAACTTATCAATTGATCATATCAAACTTACTTCTTATAAATTCAACTCATTGAATTTATTATCTCAACGGGAACAAGTAAACCAGTGCTTGTGTGTCCCTCAATGGTTCAGGGATACAGCTAGTCATGGGTTCACAACTCTTTGTGATTCAGGACATAATCTTTTATTAGGTCTTACGCCAATTTGCCCCATTCCAGACACCAACATTTGATCATGAGAATTTCATAAACTTTTTTCTGATTAAACCCATCAAATAATGGTAAGACCGTCTAGTAGCATCGCCCCATGACTCCCTAGTTATCACTGATAGTTCCTGCAAGAACCAGTCGGTTATGATTAACGTACAGTACGGTCCCTTCATCTCATATATCCCGATCGAATCTGCAACCATTGGTTAATCGAGGGTTGCATTATAATTCGATAACTATGTGACACATATGAATAGTGGCATCGCATATACAATTGGAGAACTCCTTCTCCAACGTACATCTCATACTCTGGCCAGAGATTCCACGCACTATTATTTCATCATATCACATAGGATATCCACACCCGTAGGTGAGCGGTGAATCCCCGACTACAATGCACTGGCCCCTATATGTGTCGCAACTGTACCCAACCTCGCCACCGGATGACTCTCCTGGAGCCGGTAAACGAGTCAAAGCACAGCCCTAGCATATAGGGCCTCAGTGTTGTCCCGGGTCGTAAGGACTAATGTTGTACAACCATAACCACGGACTTATCCTCTCGATGAATGATAACCACTTGGAAAGTCCGAGGGAGGGTTGTTCGGTATAATCATCATATGACTACCCATCTGCATGTTTGGACATCTCTATGCCCTTACCAAGAAACGCGGTACACAACATCACAGATGGTAGTCTCGAGCTCAAGCGACCTTTATCCATGTTTTAGGCGGCTGAATCGACTAGGAACGAATTTAGATCATACAATGTTTATAAATGAGTTTCAACATCGAATTACGATTCATTTGTATTAAAGTATAATCAAAGTCTTTATCTATGTTGTTCATATGAATATACATATAAAGAAATAACAAACCATGTAATAATGAATTACATTAAAATAAAGATTGTTTATCTCACTTAAGTCAATAAATTCTCTAGCCAACCGTTGGCTTGCAGGGCATCTACTCTAACAATCTCCCACTTGCCCTAGAGCCAAGAACCCATTAACTTTAATCCTATTGCTTCGCGATGCTACTCAAACAATAGTCCATGCAAGGGCTATGTAAGTGGATCAGAAATATTATCTGCAGAGGGGACTCTTTCGACTGATATGTCTCCCCTTCCCACAATGTCCCGTATGATGTGGAACTTCCTCAGTACACGTTTGGATAGCTGATGAGACCTTGGTTCTTTTGCTTGCGCAACGGCACCAGTGTTGTCACAGTACACCGGGACTTGATCAACTCCATTAGGAATAGCATCCAACTCTTGGACAAAATTTCTCATCCAAACTGCCTCTTTGGCTGCATCAGATGCATCAATGTATTCAGCTTCAATGGTGGAATCCGCAACGGTGTCTTGTTTGGACCCTTTCCAAGAGACACCCACACCATTTAGCATGAATTATAAACCAGATGTCGATTTCGAATCATCTATGCCACATTGGAAGCTAGAATCAGTGTAGCCTTCCAATTTCAATTCTCCAACCCTACAGACCATGAACAAGTTCTTAGTCTTTCTTAAGTACTTAAAAATATCTTTCACGGCCTTCCAATACATTGGACCAGGGTTCACCTGATATCTGCTTGTAACACTCAGAGCGGAAGCAACATCAGGACGTGTCTATATCATACCATACATGATACTACCAATTGCTGACGCATATGAACTACATGTCATCATCTCTATCTCTTCATCAGTTTTGGGACACATAGCTTTAGATAGAGTAACACCATGACACATTGGTAAATATCCTCTCTTGTACTCTTCCATAGAGAATCGCTTCAGAATGTTATCGATATAAGTGGCATGGGTGAGCCCCAATATATTTTTTGATCTATCTCTATAGATTTGTATTCCGAATACATAGGATGGTTCACTCATGTCTTTCACGGAGAATTTATTTACTAACCATACTTTAGTTGATTGCATTAATCCTAAATCATTCCCAAAGAGTAGAATGTCATCAACATAAAGTACTAGGAATGTCATTGCACTTCCATCAAATTTCTTGTACACGCATGGTTTATCAGGATTCTTATCAAAACCAAACTCTTTGATTGTGCTATCAAATCTGAGGTTCCAACTACTTGACGCCTGCTTGAGACCATATATTGATCTTTGACACAAGGCTCATCATGGCCTTGTTCATGAAAAAGCGTGTACCTTGCAGTCGGTCTGATAACCCTATCAAACCTTCTAGGAACGTGCACTTCAACTACTGGTTGTTGGGGATTAGGTTCAACTTTTACAGTTGAGCGAGTATCTCGAATTTTTTATAGTTATATCATCTTGCCTTTTCTATCTAATAGAAATTCTTTTTCAAAAAAGGTGGCATTTCTTGAAACAAACACTTTTGTTTCATTAGGGTGATAGAAATAATATCCAAAAAAATTCGTTAGATATCCTACAAAGTAGCACAAAGTGGATCTACTATCCAATTTGTCTCCCACTGTCTGCTTCTCATAAGCAGGACACCCCCATATTTTCATGTAAGAATATTTGAGAGTTTTTCTCATCCATATCTCATATGGCGTTTTACCCACTGCTTTAGTATGGACATTATTCAACAACATTGCTGCAGTTTCAAGCGCAAAGCCCCAAAACGATGTAGGCAATTCAGTGAATCCCATCATAGATCGAATCATGTCCATCTAGGTTTGATTACGACGTTCAGAAACACCATTCAATTGTCGTGTTGTTGGTGGAGTCCACTGTTAGAGAATCTCATTCTCTTTTAGATAACCTAAAAATTCAGCACGAAAGTATTCTTCACCTCGATCAGATCGAAGTGTCTTAATACTTCTTTCTAGTTGTTTTCTACTTCAGATCTGAATTCTTTGAACCTTTCAAATGCTTCAGATTTTTGTTTCATTAAATAAACATACCCATACCTCGAATGGTCATCAGTAAAGGTAATGAAGTAGGATCGCCCATATTTTGTGCTAACACTTAGCGGGCCACAAACGTCTGTGTGGATCAAATCCAATAGACCATGTGCACGTTCCACGTTTCCATTGAATGGATTCTTTGTCATTTTTACTTTTAGACAGGATTCACAAGTAGGAAGAGAATTTATGTCTGACAAGTCAAACATGCATTCTCTTACTAGTTTGTGCATCCTTCTTTGGGAATTGTGACATAGTCTAGCGTGCCATATTTGTGCGGAATTTGGATCATCTAACTTTCTTTTGTTTGTTGTTGAAATCCTGTTTACTTGGAGATTCACATATCATTTCAAGAACATTTCTAGCGCATATAATTTCTTATGTCCGGACTTCTTGCAGTGAAATAAATATGTTCTGACTTATCGGGCCTTGTAGACCCTTTAAGTGTCCTTCAGAGTTTGCCTCTTATTGGGTTTGTTTTTCTTGTGAGGGGCAAAACATTTTTTTCCCTTATCTTGTGGGCCATGTTTCGTCCTGACAATATGCCCATTAGAAAAACAACATTTTCCTGTTTTACGGTGATCTCATAAGTCATAAGCGTATTGACCAGCTCTTCAAGGCTATCATCTATCTTATTCAAATTTAAGTTCACCATAACCCCGTCAAATGAGGAAGAAAGAGATAACAAATTGATGTTATCTAGTAACTTGTTAGGAATCACATATTCCAGGCCCACCACATTCTCAATAAGCTCAGTCATATATACACCACGCTCATGGGCCAAAGCCCCATCTTGCTTGCGTGTAGTCATGAGCTCCTTGAAAATGTTGTGCTTCATTGTATGAGTTTCATACACCATGCAACTCTTCCACGTGCATTTGAATGTCAGCAGCATTCAATATTTCCTCAAACTGTCCCTACAATTCATTTGACATAAAAGCATGCATGTTACACTTTAACTTGCATACTATGGTCCTATCATCTTTCATGCTTTGTCAGTTCAACAGGACTGAAATTATTGTGGATGCCATTTTCTCTGAATTCAGAACAATTTCCCAACCAGTCTTGAAATTTAGATTCGGTTAGCTTGTTAATAACAGAAATGGATTATGTGACGAAATCGAAAATATACTGATCTGGAAACAAAATAATGATTGCTGATTATTTTAAAATAATTCTAAGATATAAAATATGGATTTTTATTTTATAAATTTCTCTCCCACTATTTTTACATTTCCACCACCCTCTGATGAAAAAGGGAAATCGTATTTCCTTAGTGGGCAAGAAGAGTCCAATTAGCCAATTATAATCCCGAATAATATCATCTAATTATAATTTCTAAAAGGTAGAATCCAATTGCATCCCTATGCAACCTCCGCGTGTTTCGCCTCACGTTTAATAAGGACCCAATAATATGACGCCGTTTATTTTCACGTGTCAAACAACCCCATCAATATTGAATTGTAGTGGACGGTCGCCATGAGTTTCCCCAATAATACGAGCTGAAGTCATGGGAGTTCCACTCAATTCACATCATATGTCCAGTGGAAGTCACAGCTTTCCGGCGTCCAGGCCTCCCCAATAATATGACCCAGACACTGTCCGCGGGTAGCGATCAACATGCAACCACGGTTGATGGAAGGCAAGAATAAATTAAAATCTTTTAATTTTTACTTTTATGGTTTGATATAAATTTTGAATCTTATTCAAAATGAGGAATTTTAATTTCAAAATTGTCTCATCATTTTAATTTAAAATCGCGTGCCATGTTTGTATGTTTGCCGGATTCATGCAAATATATTATTTAATAATATACAAACATGCATACTACTATATATCGCATATATCATAATATGACATTTAACAATAAATAAGGATGATCGATCGCTAACACTAATAGATCCATGTGAGCCAGACATGGATCCAGGTCCAAAACCTAGGTGAATGCAGGGATGCAAATGCAACTTATTACATGAGCTTCCAATATTTTACATGTCTTCATCTTGTGCTTCGGGCCCACCATCTTCCAGTCTTGATCTCACACTATTTCTAATAATTACATTTAAATAGCCATGGCACATAAGGGATACATCTCATGGGGTGAGAACGGGCCATAAACCAAGCCAACTTTAATAATATCAAATATTAATAAAATGAATAAAACATTAAAATATCCTAACATACACCTACCACATTGGTCTAAGCTCTCGTTCATCCTTCATGCATTTAATATCAAATATTAACATCAATTTAATTAAACAAATTTAATTAATTGATAAATCATGTATCTAATAATTTTATTACTAACCACCACAATTATTAAAAATTTTAATAAATTAAATAAACACATTTATTTAATTTCTAATAAATTCAATAATAATTGATTTCTTGTAAAACTCTTTTTTACCATAAATAATTAAAATCATATTCTAATTATTTATTTTATGAGAAAATTATTAATTTTTCAAAAATTAATTTTCAAAAGATAAATTGAACTAATTTTCATAAAATATCAATTTAATCCAAAGTTTCGAAAAATCAGAAAATCGCACCCTAGGCCCAAAAAATTCAAGCCCAATAATCAGCACAGTTCCCGAGACGTTCTCGCACTGCCCGAACGTTTCGGGCAGTCGCAGGCACGCTGTGCGCGCCCGCGGGCGCAGGTCGCGCTCACGCTCCGCGCAGCTCCTGCGTGGGCGCTGCGCGGACGCTCCACGCAGCCCGTGCGCTCGCACTGCGCGCAGGGTCTGCCCGGAACAGTTCCGGGCAGATTAAAAAATATTTTTTTTAAATCTGATAAAATTAAAATTTTTATAGTGCATCAATTTTTTGAAAAAGTTTTCTTGTGTGGTTAGAAATATTATTCAACATGATTTAAAACCATATGATATAGAGAACCTGGCTCTGATACCACTGTTGGATCTTGGTTTTTCTCGTGCCCAAGACGCAGCGGAAGTTTTAAAAATTTTATTTTGACGTTCAAAATATTATTTGGAGCACTCGTATGATTCTAATAAATAAACATACATAGGATGTTTAGTAATATAACTTGAGTGAATATTTTTCACTTGGCTCCAACTACTCCGATATTAGCGGACGTAGCTCTTGTTGTAAATCCCTATGAACATTCTTCAATCTCCTAATCCGGTCCACGACTGAAATATTTGTTCCTCTTCAAAATTGCACTAGAAATTTATAACAACTTTTGCGTGGAGATATAACACAAAAATCGACTCAATACACAAGCCGAATTTTTTCTTTTCAAAAGAAAAGTGTTTCGAGAGCTTTTGAGAGTATCTCAGAAAATATATGAAAGAGCCCAAAGTTAATCAATCCCACTATTGCAACTTTCGGGTGCCTCTTAGTAAATAAGGAAAAAATCCTTATTATTGTTTTCTAATCTTTTATTTATTTAGTTAATCATATTAATTAAGTTAATTGAAAATTCCAAAAATTCATCTCATACCCAAAAGCTTTCGGATGATCCTTGTCCAATTAAGAATAATAATATCTTTATTTTAATACTAATCTTTCGTTACTTAATTAATCCAATTAATTAAGTTAATTAAAAATTCTTAATTCATATCCAAACATGGTAACTCTCGAAAATGGCACACAACTAATCATCCAATATTATTTTCTTTGCGTGCAAGTTACTAAAATTATGGTATCATAAATATTTTCATATTACATAAATCAATACCATATTTTATATAAACTTAATAGGCTATATTTTAACTCAATTAAAATATAATTAATTATTAAAGCCAATTTGAACTTTAATAAATTTACATGATGGGCTTATAATCTTACAAGTCCATGATTCATACTCCCATTACATTAATCTCATCATAATTGTAATGCCCGAGAATTTTATGTTGATAATCTGAGATTAATGATTATGACTTGTAGCGCTTATAGATGGATCAAGTCGCGATCAGAATGGGACATGCACGAGTTAGCCTAAGTTGAAATCCCGTAGGTATCGCGCACATACGCGGCAGAGAGGCGCGCATATGCGCGAGTTCCATGTGCCGAGGTCGAAGGCCTCGCGCATATGCGCGAGAAGCGACGCGCATATGCGCGAGTTGCTGGAATTGATTTATGCGGAGACCGTAGGTCTCGCGCATATGCGTGAGCAGCAGAACAGCCAAAATGCCGAGACCGAAGGTCTCGCGCATATACGCCGGTTGAAGTCGCGCATATGCGCGAGACGTGTAATTCAAAGATGAAGCCATTTGCCCCTTGCCATGCATGTGATATATATAGTTTTATTCATTCTTCCTCATTTCTCCAGCAGACATCTCAAAGCTTCAAGTTTGATTCGTATTGTGATTTCACGCAATCCGACTGTCTGATTTTCAATCCGAGTGTAGATTCATGTTCCTCTCATCATAAGCTTTCAAAGGATGTAAGTCTTAATACATTCAGCATGTTTTGAAGTTGAGATGATTGGGGAAATCAGAGTTTGATTGTTATTAATTGTTCTTGTGATTATTGGGAACGTTTATTCGCAACCGGATCGAAGAACGGTTATGATATGCGATTTTTGTGTAAATTCCAGCATGTCTTGAGTTGAGTTAGGTTGATTTTGAGATGATGGAATATATTTGGGATGATTATGAGTTATTGATATTGATTATTGATAATTGAGTTGACCGGTATCGCGAGATTTCGCCGTTATGCAGTCGAAATTTACCGAGATTAATATTGATCGTATATGTATTGAGTTGAGTTGAGATTGATAGAATGCATTTTGAACATGTCATTTCATATTTGTTGTGACACGCTTCGACATCGAGACCTCGACATTTCTAAAGACTACGACGAGGAAGGTATAAGTCAGTGTTTGATTGGGGAGATACAACTCGAGTTAGAATTGATTCGAGTTTTCCAAAATCACATACTAGATTTATATTCCTTGCTATGTTTGTGCTTTGTTTTGATATATATACAAGAATTAAGCTAGGAGAGTCATTGGCAGATTTGCCAAGTTTCTAGACGTTCGGTGGTATCGAAGCATAGGAGAAGATTGACTCCCATTGTAGATATTCGATACAGACAGGACCGAAGTTTAGGAATAAGACGTACCGCCACCACAATTGGGAGGGTAGATGGGAGACTTGTTACGTCTTATTCACACCGCGATCCCTAGATTAGATATGAATTGAGTCAAAGATATGAGTTTGATTTAGATTGCTTGACTTAATATGATTATGTTTCATATACAATAAGATGTATTGTTGTTGATTTAACTCATGATAGTATGTTCATGATTTATATTGTGTATATGCATGTATACATATTTTATACTGGGATTTGTTATCACCGGAGTATCCGGCTGTTGTTGTGTCTGTATGTGTGCATGACAACAGGTGGGACAGGATCAGGGTCACGCAGAGGATGAGAGATCGAGTTAGCGTGGAGATTTCGGGCGTAGCAGATGAACTAGGAATGTTTACATGTGACATGTAGTTGTGGTAAACTCTAGTTGTATTATGGAAAGGGAATAAGACATGTATTTACCTTTGTTGAAATAAAATAAAGAATGTTGTTTGTGTATGATTTTATACAACTGTTTTTTATATTAAAAGCAAAAATTTGACCCACATTTTCTAGCAAAGATCCACTTAATCCCAAAAATAATTGAGTTAGAGCCCGGGTCCCCACAACAGGTGGTATCAGAGCAGTAGGTTCTGTATAGACTGAGATAGAAGAAAGTGAGCGGGGTAGATCGAGTCGTCTTCCTTGCTTATATCATGCTAGCACACATCATGATTTATTGCTTTCACTATTATATGTTGTATTGTTATCTGAGTTGATTACAGCATCTGTTTGCAAAGACTGAATCAAAACCGATTCTGGATCAGAGGTATATGATCAGAGGAGGACTGAGACAGATTGTGTACTAATCCGTTTGATAATCAGATATGCCTCCTCGACGAGTACCGCAACCAGTAGCAGGTCAGGCACCAGAACAGGGCAGTACATCCAATGATCCGATGGATGTGACCGCTATACCGATGGAGACTTTGTTGAAGCGGTTTCAGTCATTCCGACCAACGACACTGAAGGGCACAGAAAATTCAGTTGAATGTGAAAGTTGGCTCGATGACATCGAGATGTTATTTGAATCTCATGACTACACTGACGAGCGGAGAGTTAAACTTATTGGACATCAACTGCAAGAAGTTGCAAAGAATTGGTGACTTACCACGAAAAGAGCCTTGGAGCATCGTGGCACAGAGATCACTTGGAAAGTTTTCAAAGCAGAGTTCTATCAACGATTCTTTCCCGTGTCCTACCGAAAAGACAAAGGTGCTGAATTTGCCAATTTGAGACAAGGACAACTGAACATCGAAGACTATGTTGCTAAGTTCTCTACACTGCTCCGATTTGCCCCTCATATTGCAGAAAATGATGAGGCCATTGCAGATCAGTTTATTAATGGCTTGAATCCAGATATTTTTACTTTGGTAAATACCGGTAGACCTAAGACCTTTGCGGAAGCGTTGAACCGTGCCAAGGGGGCGGAAGCTGGACTGCTTAGGCAACAAAGCACTCCTTATGTCACTCCGAGTCCAGGACCACCACAATCCTCTTTTCAACCTCCTCCCAGATTCGAGAGCAGTGGTAGGAGCAGTGGGAGAAAAGTCCAATTGAAAGCGAAAGGCAAACAGTTCAAGAGATCAGGGAGTAGTTCGACGAGCTCCAGTGGATCACGACAGAGAGGTCCTGGTCAGAGTAAAGAATATACAGGTGTGTATTGCAGCTCTTGTGGAGCTAGACATGCCACTGAATAGTGTCAGGGCGTGATGGGTCGCTGCAATATCTGCAGGCAGCAGGGACACTTCGCCAGGGTTTGTCCACAGAAAGGGGTACAGCAAACTCAGAGTGTTGGATCATCTGGTTCCGTAAATCAGCCTGAGAGGCAAGCTTCTTCTGTTCATTCCTTTCAGCCAACCCCTACACAGACCCAGCCCTGAGCCAGAGGTAGCCAGACAATGAGCCAGCCTCCTAGACAGCAGGCTCGAGTATTTGCACTGACAGAAGAGCAGGCCCAAGATGCATCAGATGATGTGATTGTAGGTAACTGTTTTCTTTGCGGTTATCCTGCCTATGTTTTGATAGATACAGGTGCATCTTATACATTTATATCAGAACGTTTTGCATTGATACATGCATTGCCTGTCGAGTCATTATCTGCCGTAGTGTCTGTTACTTCTCCGTTGGGAAGTGGTCTTATAGCCGTGACTTCAGTTAGACAGTGTATGCTACAGTTCGAGGGTCACGAGATTGAGTTAGACTGTGTTGTGCTTGGGTTCTCTAATTTTGATTGTATTGTCGGTATTGATATGTTAACAAAGTACCGAGCCACTGTAGATTGTTTCCAGAAGATTGTCAGGTTCAGACCAGAAATGGTTGACGAATGGAAATCCTACGGTATGGGTTCCAGATCTCGGATTCCCTTAGTATCTATTTTGACGATGATACGATTGTTACAGAAAGGAGCAGAAGTTTTCCTTGTATATTCAGTAGATCTACTGAAATCGAGCCTGGCATTGGTAGAGTTGCCAGTGGTATGCGAGTTAGCCGATGTATTTCCCGACGAGATTCCAGGGTTACCTCCAGCTCGAGAGGTAGATTTTAGCATCGATCTCATTCCAAGTACTGTTCCTATATCCCAAACTCCGTATAGAATGGCGCCAATCGAATTGAAAGAATTAAAGACACAATTAGAAGATCTTCTAGCTAAGGGATATATCAAACCGAGTGTTTCTCCTTGGGGCGCTCAAGTGCTATTTGTGCGAAAGAAAGACGGTTCGATGAGATTGTGTATTGATTACCGGCAACTGAACAAGGCAACGGTAAAGAACAAATACCCATTGCCTCGTATCGACGATTTATTTGATCAGTTACAAGGATCCTCTGTCCATTCAAAGATCGATCTACGATCTGGATATCACCAACTCCGAGTCAGAGATGCCGACATACAAAAGACAGCATTCCGAACCAGGTATGGACATTATGAGTTTATTGTCATGCCTTTTGGTTTAACGAATGCTCCAGCGGTGTTTATGGGACTGATGAATCGTGTTTTTCAGAAATATCTAGATGAGTTAGTTATTGTTTTTATTGATGATATTTTGGTATATTCCAAGAGTATGGTTGAGCATGTCGAACATTTAAGAATTGTGTTGCAGACGCTGAGAAATGAGAAATTATATGCTAAACTGGCAAAATGTGAGTATTGGTTGAGACAGGTTGTCTTTTTGGGGCATATCATATTTGGAGACGGTATTTCTGTTGATCCAAGTAAGGTTGAAGCTGTATTCAGTTGGCCTAGACCGACTTCTGTGCCAGAGATACGCAGTTTCATGGATCTAGCAGAGTACTATCGACGATTCATCAAAGATTTCTCCAGTATCGCGAAGCCTATTACCCAGTTGACACAAAAGAATGCGCCATTGGTGTGGTCTGAAGCTTGTGAGTCTAGCTTCTTGGAGTTGAAGAGACGTTTGACTAGTGCTCCAGTATTGACGATACCTTCAGGTACGGGTGATTTCGTTGTATATTGTGATACATCTCACAAAGGATTAGGATGTATTCTTATGCAGCAAGGACATGTGATTGCATATGCCTCGAGACAGTTGAAGCCACACGAGACTCGTTACCCGATTCATGATCTTGAATTGGCGGCTATTGTATTTGCACTCAAGATATGGCGACACTATCTCTACGGCGAGAAGTTTGAAATCTATTCAAATCACAAAAGCCTGAAGTATCTGTTTTCTCAATCCGAGTTGAATATGAGACAGCGTAGATGGCTCGATTTGCTGAAAGATTTTGATTGCGAAATTAAGTACTATCCAGGGAAGTCTAATGCAGCAGCGGATGTCTTGAGTCGAAAGGTATGTGCCTTATCCTTATCGACGATAGGTGTTTCTAAATTGATTAAGGATTGCTGTTTGTCTGCATTATCATTTGACACAGAGAGTAGACCACTGCGACTTGCTACGATTTAATTAGAACCAGATTTGATTGTTCGCATTAAAGAAGCACAGAAAAATAATCAGAATGTTCAAAAGTCGATTCAGATGGTCAGATCGGGACATCACTCAGAGTATCAGGTACATGATCATGTTCTATATGTAAATAACCGTCTTGTAGTGCCAGATGTTTCAGATTTGAAACAACAGATTCTATCAGAAGCGCACTGTAGTCGGTTCAGTATTCATCATGGTGGCAGAAAGATGTACAACGATCTAAAGACACAGTTTTGGTGGAAAAAGATGAAATCAGACATTTCAGAGTTTGTGTCGAAATGTTTGAATTGCCAACAGGTGAAGGCCGAGAGAAAGTAGCCCGGAGGTTTACTTCAGAGTTTATCTATTCCTGAATGGAAATGGGATCACATTTCCATTGATTTTGTCACGAAGTTGCCACGATCATCCCGGGGTTGTGATGCGATTTGGGTTGTGATAGATAGATTGACCAAATCAGCATGTTTTATTCCATACAGAATGACGTATCGACATGATCAGATGGCAGAGATATATGTCAGAGAGATAGTCAGATTGCATGGTGTGCCGAAGTCGATCGTATCAGATCGTGATCCACGATTCACGTCATACTTTTAGCAAAGTCTGTAGCAGGCTTTAGGTACGACATTGCACCTGTGTACTGCTTACCATCCCCAGACAGACGGACAGTCAGAACGGACTATCCAAACCTTAGAGGATATGTTAAGAGCTGTAGTGCTAGATTTTGGCACTAGTTGGCAAGATTCACTCCCTCTTTGTGAATTCTCGTACAACAATAGCTATCAGACGAGCATCGAGATGGCACCGTTTGAGGCTTTATATGGAAAGAAGTGCAGATCTCCGCTGTATTGGGATGACATCTCAGAAGTACCAGAGCTTGGGCCTGATATGATCCGAGAGATGACTGATAAAGTAAGACTGATCCAGAAAAGAATGAAAACAGCTCAGGATAGACAAGCCAAGTATGCGAATGTACGTCGTCGACCGTTAGTGTTTGAACAGGGAGACAAAGTATTTTTGAAGATTTCTCCTTTCAGAGGCATTGTCAGGTTTGGTAAACGTGGCAAATTGTCTCCTAGATACATCGGTCCATATGAGATTCTTGAAAAGATTGGTGATCGTGCATATCGACTTGCGCTTCCTCCCTCTCTATCTTGGATACATGATGTTTTCCATGTATCGATGCTGCGTAAATATATGCCTGATGCTTCTCATGTCATTCAGCCTGATGAAGCCGAGCTTGACGACACTTTGAGTTATATGGAACAGCCAATTCAGATTCTTGATTGGAAATACAAACAGCTCAGAACGAAGACTATTCCGTTGGTGAAAGTTCAATGGAGTCGTCATGGTACTAAAAAAGCGACCTGGGAGACAGAATCAGAGATGAGACAGAAATATCCAGAGCTATTTTCATGACGTGAGTATTTATTTAGCTTTTGAGTATATTGCTTCCTTTACAAGCTTTGATTGATTACCTGAGATTTCGGGGATGAAATCATATCTTAGAGGGGGAGAATTGTAATGCCCGAGAATTTTATGTTGATAATATGAGATTAATGATTATGACTTGTAGCGCTTATAGATGGATCAAGTCGCGATCAGAATGGGACATGCACGAGTTAGCCTAAGTTGAAATCCCGTAGGTATCGCGCACATGCCGGCAGAGAGGCGCGCATATGCGCGAGTTCCATGTGCCGAGGTCGAAGGCCTCGCACATTTGCGTGAGAAGCGACGCACACATGCGTGAGTTGCTGGAATTGATTTATGCGAAGACCGTAGGTCTTGCGCATATGCGCGAGAAGAGTGCGCGCATATGCGCGAGCAGCAGAACAGCCAAAATGCCGAGACCGAAGGTCTCGCGCATATGCGCCGGTTGAAGTCGCGCATATGCGCGAGACGTGTAATTCAAAGATGAAGCCATTTGCCCCTTGCCATGCATGTGATATATATAGTTTTATTCATTCTTCCTCATTTCTCCAGCAGACATCGAGAAAAGTTTCAGAAATTCTCAAAGCTTCAAGTTTGATTCGTATTGTGATTTCAGGCGATTCGACCGTCTGATTTTCAATCCGAGTGTAGATTCTTGTTCTCTCATCATAAGCTTTCAAAGGATGTAAGTATTAATACATTCAGCATGTTTTGAAGTTGAAATGATTGGTGAAATCAGAGTTTGATTGTTATTAATTGTTCTTGTGATTATTGGGAACGTTTATTCGCAACCGGATCGAAGAACGGTTATGATATGCGATTTTTGTGTAATTCTAGCATGTCTTGAGTTGAGTTAGGTTGATTTTGAGATGATGGAATATATTTGGGATGATTATGAGTTATTGATATTGATTATTGATAATTGAGTTGACCGGTACGCGAGATTTCGCCGTTATGCCGTCGAAATGTACCGAGATTAATATTGATCGTATATATATTGAGTTGAGTTGAGATTGATAGAATGCATTTTGAACATGTCATTTCAGATTTGTTGTGACACGCTTCGACATCGAGACCTCGACATTTCTAAAGACTACAACGAGGAAGGTATAATTCAGTGTTTGATTGGGGAGATACAACTCGAGTTAGAATTGATTCGAGTTTCCCAAAATCACATACTAGATTTATATTCCTTGCTATGTTTGTGCTTTGGTTTGATATATATACAAGCATTAAGATAGGAGAGCCATTGGCAGAATTGCCAAGTTTCTAGACGTTCGGTGGTATCGAAGCATAGGAGAAGATTGACTCCCATTGTAGATATTCGATACGGACAAGACCGAAGTTTAGGAATAAGACGTACAGCCACCACGATTGGGAGGGTCGGTGGGAGACTTGTTATGTCTTATTCACACCGGGATCTCTAGATTAAATATGAATTGAGTCAAAGATATGAGTTTGATTTAGATTGCTTGACTTATTATGATTATGTTTCATATACTATAAGATGTATTGTTGTTGATTTCACTCATGATAGTATGTTCATGATTTATATTGTGTATATGCATGTATACATGTTTTATACTGGGATTTGTTCTCACCGGAGTATCCGGCTGTTGTTGTGTCTGTTTGTGTGCATGAAACAGGTGGGACAGGATCAGGGTCACGCAGAGGATGAGAGATCGAGTTAGCGTGGAGATTTCGGGCGTAGCAGATGAACTAGGAATGTTTACATGTGACATGTAGTTGTGGTAAACTCTAGTTGTACTATGGAAAGGGAATAAGACATGTATTTACCTTTGTTGAAATAAAATAAAGAATGTTGTTTGTGTATGATTCTATACAACTGTTTTTGATATTAAAAGCAAAATTTTGACCCACATTTTCTAGCAAAGATCCACTTAATCCCAAAAATAATTGAGTTAGAGCCCGGGTCCCCACAATAATCCTGATCGATGATCCAACATCATCGATGTGACAATTTCAACTTATTGTTATTATGATGCACACTTTAATTTCGAGATCACCAATGTTCAAATAAGGCAGGTGCACTACTTTTGACTATTTTAGCAGTCATGCTCTCAAAATTTCTATAAACTTTATTTATAAGCTTATCGATTGATCATATCAAAGTTATTTTTTATAAATTCAACTCAATGAATTTATTATCTCAACGAGAACAAGTAAATCAGTGCTTGTGTGACCCTCAATGGCCCAGGGATACAGCTAGTCGTGGGTTCACAACTCTTTATGATTCAGGACATAATCTTTTATTAGGTCTTACCCCAATTTGCCCCATTCCAGGCACCAACATTTGATCATGAGAATTTCATAAACTATTTTCTGATTAAACCCATCGAATCATGGTACGAGCGTCTAGTAGCATCGCCCCATTACTCCCTAGGTATCACTGATAGTGCCTGAAAAAACATGTCGGTTATGATTAACGTACAGTACGGTCCTTTCATATCATATATCCCGATCGAATCTGCAACCATTGGTTCATCGAGGGTTGCATTATAATTCGATAACTATGTGACACATATGAATAGTGGCATCGCATATACAATTGGAGAACTCCTTCTCCAACGTACATCTCATACTCTGGCCAAAGATTCCACGCACTATTATTTCATCAGGTCACATAGGATATCCACACCCGTAGGTGAGCGGTAAATCCCGACTACAATGCACTGGCTCCTATATGTGTCGCAACTGTACCCAACCTCACCACCTGATGACGCTCCTGGAGCCGGTAAACGAGTCAAAGCACAGCCCTAGCATATAGGGCCTCAGTGTTGTCCCGGGTCGTAAGGACTAATGTTGTACAATCATAACCACGGATTTATCCTCTCGATGAATGATAACCACTTGGAAAGTACGAGGGAGGGTTGTTCGGTATAATCATCATATGACTACCCATCTGCTTGTTTGGACATCTCTATGTCCTTACCAAGAAACGCTGTACACAACATCACAAATGCTAGTCTCGAGCTCAAGCGATTTTTATCCATGTTTTAGGCGGCTGAATCGACTAGGAACGAATTTAGATCATACAGTGTTTACAAATGAGTTTCAACATCGAATTACGATTCATTTGTATTAAAGTATTATCAAGGTCTTTATCTATGTTGTTCACATGGGTATACTGATTAAGAAATAACAAACCATGTAATAATGAATTACATTAAAATAAAGATTGTTTGTCACATTTGAGTCAATAAATTTCCTAGCCAAACGTTGGCTTGCAGGGCATCTACTCTAACACAAACATGTATTGATCCATCAGCAGATCCAGCAGCAACATAACCATCATCAAGACTAATACAAGATCTGCTCCAATTGGATGCCACTCTATTGCAGTTTGCTCTCAAATTAAAGTGGCACATATTTCAAGAGTACGCACATCAAATAAATTGTGAGAGTTGTCTCTTCCACTGGACAAGATTATATTTCCACTTCTAGACAATGACAGAGATGTGATAGCATTTGCATGGGCGGTAAACCTCGCTCAGAAGTTTCCCAGTTTGAATATCCCATAGTCGGATATTCCCATCCACATGGCCCGAACAAAATGTTTGTCCATCAATGCTAAAACAAAGGGCGTTGCAATTGCTATTAAATATTAGAGTATTGACACAGTATCCCTTTTGAAGATCCTAAACTTTTATTGTACGGTCATAAGCAGCACTCACGACATTGCGGTTTGACACTCGGCTCACATCCAGACCTTGTCTATGTGGCCAGGGAGTGTATGTTGGACCCGACCTGAATTTACATCCCAAACATACAAGTTATTTGCACTACTGGCTGCAACGACAGCTTTGTTATCGTGGGTGACTAAAAGATCAAAATTAGAGCACAGACAACCATAAAGTGTACGACTTAATGATCCTGTATTTGTCTCCCAAATTTTGATGGCTTTGTCCTGACCCCCACTAACCAATTTACAAGAATTATACTCAAAAACTATCGGAGCAACCACCTTTGTGGGCTGGGATTCTTCGCATGTGTTTGGTGGGAATCGCCGACGCAACATAATACTCAGCACCTTCTTCACTTTGACGGACAACACCATCCACTTGTTGTCGGGCAATTTGTTGTATATTGTTTCCCTTCAAGTGATCCAGCATGTTTTCATAAATGACATTCGCCTAATATAAGATTACAAGAAGGGGCATGCTATTAAATATATGTACAGAAGTGTCAAAATCAGTTGGAAGGAAAATAAAACCCTGAAACAAGCAAATAAGTTTAGTATGTTGATCACTGGAACATAAAAATGAACCTTACTAGCTATCAAAACACACAAGTAGTTGGAACAAACTAAGTTTCGATGATAAAAAAAATATTGACTCAGCTGGATGAACCTTGCCTACTGAAATAAGAACAGATAAGTTGAGAACCCAGATATTAAGGACTAAGTAAATAAAGGGGCATAATTGTACAACATTCTGGATGATTAAATCAACTAAAATATCAAGTGAGCAAATATTGATAAGTTCTAGAACAGCTAAGCTACTGCTAAAATAAGATAAAATAAAATTTAATTGATTTATCAGAAAAACCCTGCTGGTCGTATATTCAAAGTCAAAATTAAGGATCTACACCGCAGTTGGTCACTTCTTACTAGCTGTTCGACGTACAGTGTAACAGAAGCCATGGTAACACATATTTAGTAAATCTGCAGTTCTGATCAGAGAGCATTAAATGAGAACAAGTACTATATTTGGAAAGGAGTCAATAAGCATTTTGTGAGGCCTGGGGCCGAAGAGGGACGGGGGTGATCGCCGGTGCCATGAGGTTGCACGGACAATAAGCGGCTCCTGGCAGGCTTCTAAGCGGAGGGAACATGAATGAACCGATCTTACACCGGAAGGAGAGGGATTCCGAGACTGTTCAATGTAATGGACTGTACAGTTGAAGATGGCTTAAAAGATTTGATATGTACTACTCATACCATGAAGGTGCATCTTCTTTTCGGTAGCTCATCACATAAGAACTCCAAAGTTAGGCGTGCTTGACTTGGAGAAATTCTGTGATGGGTGACCTCCTGGGAAGTTTCCTAGGGTGCGTGTGAGTGAGGACATAAGCACGCTGGAAAGACTCGTCTTAGTACAGTGAGGACAGTCGTCGAATCTGGGCGTTACAATTATTCTTGGATGAAATTGATGAAAGACAATTGATTGGACCTGAAATGATACAGGAAATGAATGATAAGGTTCAGTTGATTCGACAGCGGATGAAAGCTGCTCAGGATCGTCAAACGAGTTATGCGAATAAACGAAGACGACCCTTAGAGTTCCAGAAAGGTGATAAAGTGTTTTTGAAAATATCTCCCTTTAGAGGCAATGTTCGATTATGCATGCGAGGGAAGTTATCACCTCGATATGTTGGTCCATACGAAATCCTTGATCGAGTTGGCGATCTTTCTTATCGGTTAGCATTGCCACTAGCTTTATCTGCCATTCATGATGTATTTCATGTGTCTATGTTGAGAAAGTATGAGCCAGAACCATAACATGTACTTGCACCTGATGAGGTTGAACTTAATCCTTCTCTTTCTTATGTTGAACAACCTGTTCGTATTATGGATCGAAAGGAAGATATTGCGTAACAAATCGATTCCTTTAGTTCGAGTGCAATGGAAAGGACATGGTGGGGAGGAGTCAACGTGGGATTTGGAAAGCAAGATGCGAGAATCATATCCGTACTTGTTTGATTCTATTTCACCTGCTCCATTGTATTCAATGTATAATGATCCATTTACTGATTTTAATTTTGATATGTAATATAACTGGTGACATATTATATGTTTGCCAATGTTATGTATATAGAGATGTTTGAGATTTCGAGGACGAAATCTTTTAAGTTGGGGAGAAATGTGAAACCCCGAGAATAAAATAGTATTGATGGTATTTTTATAAATAAGTTGAAAAATATTCAATTTATTTTGATGGCATTTTCGTAAATAAGTTAAAAAATGAATTAATTTTAAGGACAAAATGGTACTTAATGACATATCTTGATCATACGAAGTCCAAATGATTTGAGATTTGGACATAACGTAGAAAACTCAAAGATATAGAAATTTCATTTTTTGAGTTTTGGAAAATTTGATCGTTTGGTTGGTCCAAAGGGATATAACATCATATTATATATTATATTATATTATTATTAATATAATATAATATAATATAAAAAAAAAGAAAAATTGATTTCAATCCACGGCAGCAAAACAGAGGGGTGACGGGAGAGTGAGAGGGAAAAAAAAGATTTCGATTTTTTTCTTTTCCATCGTACGACTTATCGGTTTGTCCAATCGACGAACCGACTTCAGTTCTGGGATCGTTGACACGAGATCTTCGATTTGAGGTATAAATTTTATATTTTTGGTGATGTTTGAAATTCGTCGATTTTTGGAATAAATCCGATAACTTGTTAAATCATACAGAAAGTGAAGATTGTTGAATAGTGTATGATTTTAACGAAGTAGAGAAGATTATAGTGACATTATTTTGAATTATTCCCAATTTATTATCATTAGGGAATTTTAATTGTTGGATTGAGATTTAAGAATTATTTGTCATTTATTATTAATTCTGATAAATATATGTGGTAAAATAACCGACAAGAAACTAAGTTTTGAAGTCGGAATTGAATTATGCTATGATTTGACTTTGATATGAATTTTTGAAGTTTCAAAAGATATTTGAAACTTATATGATTGATTTTGAATTATGGTATTGATTGAAATGAATAAGTTATTGATGTAGATAGATTATTATACTGATATCTTCAAGCTATATCGACTGGAACGAAGAATTGAGGTATGTTGCAAACGGGTAACATACGACAGGTATCTGTATCATATCATATATGTTTGATTGATTGGATTGAGATTACATGTCTATATGCCTTATGTGTTGAGTTGATGTGTCATACATGACATCCACGTTGAGCTATGATCCTTGGATACCCTGATATAATTGGATTTGGTTATGGGGTTTGTGAACACGATGCTATGTTTTATATTATGTGGCCCTTAAAACATAGACATTAGTGGCCCCAATGATTGATTGAGATTTGAGATTTGATAGCTCTTTGCCAACGTTATCATATGAGTATCCCTGATTGAGGCCGGCGTGCCAGCTCGAGCATTGATTTGATAGCGATTCGTTTGATTCTGACATGTGCTCAGTGGATGGGCATTTGACCTGATACCTCCACGACATACATGCATTGCATATCATATATCATCGTTTAGATATCTGTTGTATATATTGTGGTTGCTTCAGACTGAGCTTTGCTCATCTCAGAGGGGGCTGTTGTTGTCTTTGTATGTTGACAATGACAGGTACTTCAGGTTATCAGGAGACCGGAGATGGTACTTCTGGTGGGAGTCATGGTTGATTTGAGGTTTCGTGGTCTTTTCCAGTATATATGTATATGCATCTATATATACCGGGGTATGTCACGAGGATATGAGTTTGTTTGTATGTATTTGATCTGGATTATGTGTGGGCTTGTTTTATATTGTGACATGTTAAGATGAGACTATATTATATACTATTTTTAGTAATATAATGATAGTTGACATGTTTTGGGCTCATTGTAAAGAAAATTTAAACTCGTTTTCCGCTGTAATTAATTAACCATAATCAGATTGCATTGTAATAACGATCAGGAGCTAAGGACCCCACACCAGCACTAGACTAAACCATCCTAGGACCAAGACCAGCTCGTGGACCTCCCCTGGGACCGACCCAACCACGCCCTAAGCCCCCAAACTCGCCAACGTGTACCACAGTTAAAACCACTCCACCTTCAAACCACCCGAGACAACCCGTGCACCAACCTCGTTGAACCACTTAAGGGCCAAGACCAGCAACTACCAGCCTTCACCCAGCCCCGTCACAGACCCAAAAGGGTCGGCTGCTTGGCTGGGGTTGAGCCACATGTGAATGTACACACCACACCTCCGATCTACCCCAATACAAGTCCTATACGAACGCATCTCCCCTAGCTGCCCTTCCACTCGACCGAGCCCTTACTCCAGATCTTAAATCTTCTAACTCATGGCATGATCTGTCCTCTAACAACCAAAACAGGCAGCCCCTTGCAAGCATACATGAAAATGGTGAGAGATGCAAAGATTTGCGCCAAAAACATACTAACCGAACCATGATTTGAAAATCTTTCAGGGACCGAATGTTAAACACTTGAAGCAAACAAAACTGCATGTATATGACGTAAGTGATGAAAAAACGGAGGTAAATTGCGTGCCTTGATGTTGTAAACGCGAGAAGATCAAAGAACGAGTGCCGGAAGAATTTCTTTTGCAAGAAAATGAAGTGGCCGAGACTTTGCAACTGAGGAGATGTTGAAAACCGAGAGGATGAGATTGGAGGGGAAGGTGTCGGCTGATGAGAAGATTAGGTTTAGGTTAAGAGGGTGTTTAAGGGTTAATTAACACTGTAATAATAAAATTGTAGAGTCCAAATTCAGTACACGTATAACTTATTCATTTATTTAATTGTTAAATTATTTATTTAAGTTTAAATTGAGTTTTTAGGCATGCGTGATTTATTTAGATGCATTATTTTAAATTATTCATGTTTATGTGATGCACGTTAAAATGTTTTTCAAGTTTCATGTCCATGCGATTATTCGATACGGGATCGAGGGAAAAGACCGGTGACGATTTTGGCAATTTAAAATGTGGTATTTTATTTTAAGTTGAGGTTGAGTCATTTTAACTAATTTATTAAGTTTCAGCATTTTAAAGCCTAATTTAATTATTAGGTGAATTTCAGAATTTTAAAACTTTTAAAGTTGACCTTGTGCATTTATTTTGTTAAAAAGAAGAATTTTATAAAATTAGTGTGGGTTAACCTTTTATTATCATTTTAATTAGTTAATTTAGCAAGATTTCTCCTAATTAAAAAAAACCCACACACACGTTACACACACTCACACACACTTACATGTTTTTACACACACCAAAAGACACAATACACCATACGCATCTTATTTCAGATTTTTAAAGAGAGAAAACTAGGGTTCTTGGGGTCTAAAGCAGCCGCCCCCTTCCCTCTCCATCTTCCAGAAAATTTTCGTGTATTTTCTTCACAGATTTTAGCGCCACGTTCGTCCCGGATCAATCCTCGCGCCATCTCCGCTTCGGTATCGTCGTTACGGTATTTTCAAATTTCAAAAGGCACATATATTCTGTTTTTCCTGCGTCGATCATGTCATAGTATGTGTTGCGATGTATTTTGTATGAAAACCATGTGAATATTGGGTAGAAGTTTGAGCAAATATGGTTGGATAAATTTTGAAACCAATTTTGGATTTAAAATCACATTTTTTCTGTCTTTTTAAATATTTTGACTTTTCGGTCGTGATTATGAGAAAACGTTCAACACACAAATTGTAGAACTTTTTCATACCTTTGATTTGACAGTAAATTCAAAATAGTTGGATAAAAATTGAGGGAGTTATGGTGTTTTTTGTGGGACTGCTCAAACTACGTTTTTCAGAAAATTATGTATTGTTGCGTTCTTGAAGTTTTATTGTTGCAGGCTTCATTGGGCATCGATGGGTGATCATTGCTGCATTTAAGTATATCGAAAATGATGTTGGGATGATTGTTGGTATTTTGTTTCTTGTCGTTAAGCACTTGGTTGTATTAGAAGTCGTAGAAATTGTTTTGGTGTCAAAGGTCGTGTTCACGGATTGGGTTGCGTTGTTTGTGATGCGTAGTTGTTTTAGAGCGTTTATTTGAGTTTGAATCAGTGCCTTAGCATCCTAAGAATGGGTCTTGAGGTAGGATTAGGTCACAAGTGTAGGGAATTTCGTTTTTTCGCGATTCCAGACCCTACACGGACCCGTAGCCGCACCCTGGCACGCGGTCCGTGCCTTTTTTACTTCAAAATGCGAATTTCCAGCATGTATCCAGACCCATACACGGGGTCCGTGTACGCCTTTAAAAAAAATTTAAAAAAAAAATTTTTTTTTAAATTTACTTTGGGGTTCTATATCATGGTTTAGAACGATAGTTAAAATTTATTTATGTAAAAATATAGGATTTGTTTTGGGATTATTAATATAAAATATAAGATATGTTTTGGGAGTTCTATGTCATGGTTTAGTACGATGATTAAACGAGGTCAAGTCTCGAGCGATTTAGAATGTCATGAGCTATTCAATTACTTCGGTGGTGAGTACGAGTACCTACGTCTAAGCAATGAAAGATAAGGGTTTGAACTCATGTTAGCATGTGCAGCTGTAGCCCCAATCGAGATCCAACGAATCCCTCAACCCCAAGTAAGTATTTTCGACGTGCAAAAGAAAATATTTTAAGTTTTGAGGTATGCTAAATGTCTTGTGACTAAATTATGAACGGGTTTGGAAGCCGGAGAACGTGTCCGAGGACCTCTCCAACTATGAATGGGTTTGGAAGTCGGTGAACGTGGCCGAGTACCTCTCCACCCCGTCAAAGCATGAACGGGTTTAGATCAGGATTGGAAAGCGTTAAATCATGAACGGGAACAAATCCGCCCGTTAAAGCATGAATGGGGATCTCATGTTTGTGGCAGTGGATTCGTCCCTGTCAGCCCAGTACTGTGGTTTAGACTTATCATGCGATTATGTTATGGGTCACTTGCTTTGAAACATGCCTCTATGCAAAAAAAAAAAAAAAGAAGATTATGTTATGTATGCTCATGTATGTATGAAGCAATCATGTTTATGAAAGGTTCTACGTTGATGGCACGTCTATGTATACATGTACGTTCAAGTTTTGATGTATGTTCAGTTTCAGTATGTACGCCATATTTTAAAGTTGCATGTGGTTTTATTATGTATTACTCATTACTTATAGTTTATACGTGTTGAGTCTTTAGATTCACTAGACTTGATCGATGCAGGTGAGGATGACTTCGAGGAGACTAGGGGTGGTGATCATGGAGCAGGCTTTGACTGAGCGGGAGGCAAAACTCGAGGACCGCCATGTTTTGAAGTTTTAATGATATTTGAAATGTTGAAAATACTCTGGATTTTTATGTTAAGATTTTGAGGTTCAAGCAAATTCTTTTTGCAGACATTGTGTTGAGACGTACAGTTTATTTTACCAAACTTTGAAGGTTCATTAATTAATCAAAAAAGTTTTTAATTCTTCCGCAAATTTCAAGTCTTAAAAAGTACGGTACGTTACAACTGGTATCAGAGTGGTGTTCTTGTAAAGGGTTATGCCTACTGCCAGTTGCAAGAAGCTCACGAAGTCACACCTCAAGTCTGTAAGTTTTAAAGTTTTAATTATGTTATGTCGTAAGCATTGAATCATGATTTCAGCATGTGCATATTTTAAAAGTTCAAATTTCGTGCATCTATTGCTATTATCATTATGTTCATGCATGTGGGTTTACATGTTGGGTAAATTATTGGAACAGTATGCCTCATAGACGCGTGATTAATCGGGTAGTAAGAGAGGAGGTACTAGGGATAGGTCCAGACCAGAAGTAGTCTATGAGAGGTTCAGAAGGATGAACCAAAAGGAGTTTTCGGGGACCACTGACCCGATGTTAGCGGAGGGGTGGATAAAGTCCATCGAGGTAATTTTTGAATTTATGGAGCTTACAGATGCTGATAGAATCAGTTGTGCCACGTTCCTTCTGACCGGAGGCGCCAGGCTATGGTGGGAGACTGCGTCAGTGTCAGTGAATTTGCGAATACTGACTTGGGATGGTTTTAAAGAGGTGTTCTACTCCAAGTACTTCACTGAGGAATTACGATCTAGGTTTACTAGGGAGTTCATGGCGTTGAGACAGGGAGACAGCAGCGTAGCCGAGTTTGTACAAAAGTTTGAAAGGGGGTGTTACTTTGTGCCCCTAATAGCTAATGATGCCCGAGAAAAGTTGAGGCATTTCATGGATGGATTGCGGCCGATCTTACGCCGTGACATCTGAGTTGCTGGTCCTACTACTTACGTGGTTGCCGTGTCAAGAGCTTTGGCGGCAGAGCAAAATCAGAGAGATATTGAGAATGAAAAGCAGGGCAAGAGGCCCTATCAAGCTCCACAGCAGCAGCGACCTCAGTTTAAGAGGCCGTTCCAAGGGCAACAAGGGATGAAGCCCTATCAGGGACCACCAAAAGGCAAGGGTCCTATCCCACAGCAGAAGGCTCCGCAGAGGCCCGGTAATTTCCCAGTGTGTCAGAAATGCAATCGCCAACACCCGGGACAGTGTCTATGGGGATCAGGGAAATGCTTTAAATGTGGAGCCAGTGACCACATGCTTAAGGACTGCCCACAGGGGGTGCAGCCAACCCAGGGCAGGGTGTTCGCAATGCATGCACAGAAAGCTAACCCAGACACGACGCTGTTGACTGGTAAATTATTTAATTCAGTACAGTATTAAATTGTTGCCTTGCATGATTGTTTTTTATTTGGAATTTATAGAGTGCTAGTTGGCATTTTGGTGTCGTTTGTTGCATAAGGCTAATAATAGATCTTTGGGGATATAAGTTGTGTTGTGCTAACATCTCTCAGAGAATATTTTCATTAAGATATTAGCTACTAAGGCCTTGATAGATTCTGGGGCCACTCATTCATTCATCTCAGAGTCGTTTGCTAGTCATTTGGACATCAAGTCCATCGATCTTGACGTGAACTACTTGGTGACAGTCCCATCAGAGGAAGAACTGTTAGGTACCAGTGTGGTCAGAGATATCGATCTAGAACTACAGGGCCACCTAGTATACGCTGACCTGATAGTATTGCCGATGCCAGAGTTCGACATTATTTTGGGAATGGACTAGCTGACGAGGAATAGAGTTTTGGTCGATTTCCAGAAAATGTCAGTGTTAGTAAGACCTATGGGTATGGAGCAGTTTCTCTTTGAGCTAGCTAGATGGAGGAGTTTTTCTCGCATGATCTCTTGCGTGCAGGCGCAGAGACTTATTTCTAAGGGGTGTCAGGCCTTCTTGGCCAGCGTTATTTCTGCACCTGATGCGCCCACTCCATCTATATCAGATGTGCCAATAGTCAGAGACTTCCCAGACGTCTTTCCTAACGACATCGCAGGCCTTCTACCAGATAGAGAGGTGGAGTTTTCCATTGATCTTCTGCCAGGCACAATGCCAATTTCTAAGGCACCGTACCGCTTAGCTCCAGCTGAGATGCTAGAACTTAAACAACAGATACAGGAACTTCTTGACAAGGAATTTATTCGCCCTAGTTTCTTGCCATGGGGCGCGCCAGTGCTTTTTGTAAAGAAGAAAGATGGGAGCATGAGGCTGTGCATCGATTCCCGAGAGTTGAACAAGGTAACGACCAAGAATAAATACCCTTTACCAAGGATCGATGACTTGTTCGATCAGTTGCAATGAGCTACAGTGTTCTCTAAGATAGATCTTCGATCGGGATATCACCAGCTGAAGGTGAAAGATACGGATGTGCACAAGACAGCCTTCAGGACCAGGTATGGGCATTACGAATTCTTATTAATGCCATTTGGACTGATAAATACTCCAGCTATTTTTATGGACCTCATGAACCGAGTATTTCAGCCTTACCTTGATCAGTTCGTCATAGTGTTCATTGACGACATTCTCATATACTCGAAGAGCCACGAGGAGCACATTCAGCATTTGAGGACAGTTTTGCAGATCTTGCAGAGTCGCAAGCTGTTTGCGAAGTTTAGTAAGTGTGAGTTTTTGTTGGAGAAGGTAGCGTTTTTGGGCCACATAATATCTAGCAGTGGTATTGAGGTGGATCCAGCCAAGGTAGCAGCAGTAAAAGAATGGGTTGAACCGAAGAATGCGTCTGAGATTCGCAGTTTCCTAGGCCTAGCAGGCTACTACAGGAAATTTATTCAAGGGTTTTTTTCGATAGCAGTGCCACTCACTTCACTGACAAAGAAGAATTCAAAATCCGTGTGGAGTGATGAATATCAGAAGAGCTTTGATACTTTGAAGCGAGCTTTTATTTCAGTGCCGGTATTATCCATGCCATCAGGACAAGGAGATTTTGTGTTATACACCGATGCATCTAAGCTCGGGTTAGGCGCAGTGTTGATGCAGCATGGTCGGGTTATAGCTTATGCTTCCAGGCAGTTGAAGGTGCATGAGAAGAACTACCCGACTCATGATCTTGAGTTAGCTGCCGTCGTTTTTGAGTTGAAGATTTTGAGACATTACTTGTATGGCAAGAAATGCCAAATATTCACTGATCACAAGAGTCTCAAGTATTTCTTCACGCAGAAAGAATTGAATATGAGACAGAGGCGGTGGTTGGAATTGATAAAAGACTACGACTGCGAAATTAGCTACCATCCGGGAAAGGCTAATGTTGTCGCAGAAGCCTTGAGAAGAAAAGTGGCAATTGTAGCACAGTTGTCAGTGCAGAGACCCCTTCAGTCTGAGATTCAGAAGTTTGGCCTAGAGATTTATCGTAAGGGCAGAGCTCCCAGACTATCTAATCTGACAGTCAGATCCGATTTGCTAGACCTAATCCGTAGGGGACAACATTCAGATGAGCAGTTGCAGAAATGGAGACTGAAGGACGAAGCCAAGGGCAATGTACTCTACACAGTGTCAGATGGTATTGTGAGATACAGAGGGAGAATGTGGGTGCCTAACTTTGATTCAATCAGAGAAGATATCTTATCAGAGGCACATGCATCTCCGTATACAATCCACCCAGGAGGTACCAAGATGTACAAAGACCTGCAGATCTTGTATTGGTGGCCAGGTATGAAGATAGACATCCGTCGGTTGTGTCTGAATGCCTCACTTGTCAACAGGTGAAGGCAGAACACCAGAGGCCAGCAGGAATGCTTAAGCCGCTTCCGATCCAAGAGTGGAAATGACAGAATATTACCATGGACTTCGTCGTTGGGTTGCCAAGATCAGTCAGAGNCGTTGGGTCGCCAAGATCAGTCAGAGGTTTTAATGACATTTGGGTTATAGTGGATCGACTCACTAAGTCAGCGCACTTCTAGCCAGTGAAGACGACTTTCTCCATGACGCAATATGCGAAGCTTTATATCAGGGAGATAGTTCGATTGCACGGAATCCCAGTTTCTATTGTGTCTGATAGGGACCCGAGGTTTACATCGTCCTTCTGGAAGAGCCTACATGCAGCCATGGGAAAGAAGCTGCAATTCAGTACAGCTTTTCACCCGCAGACAGATGGTCAGTCTGAGCGTGTGATCCAGATATTAGAGGATTTTTTGAGAGCCTGTATGATCGATTTTCAGGGGAGTTGGGAATCTAAGCTACCTTTAGTGGAGTTTACATACAACAACAGTTTTCAAGCATCTATAGGTATGGCTCCCTATGAGGCATTGTCTGGAAGGAAGTGCAGATCACCGATTCATTGGGATGAAGTCGGTGAAATAGCAGAACTTGGCCCGGAGATAGTTCAACAGACTGCAGATGTGGTGGTCTAGATTCGAGACAAGATGAAGACCGCCCAGAGTCGCCAAAAGAGCTATGCTGACAAGAGCAGGAGAGATCTCGAGTTTGCCGTAGGTGATCACATTTTTGTAAAAATGGCACCTATGAAGAGTGTTATGAGATTTGGGAAAAGAGGCAAGCTGAGTCTGAGATTCATTGGACCTTTCGAGATTCTGGACAGAGTTGGGACACTATCCTATCGTGTTGCCCTTCCGCCAAATCTGGCCGGGGTACACAATGTATTCAACGTCTCAATGCTGCGGAAGTACCTAGCTAATCTTTCGCATTTATTGAGCTATGAACCGTTACAGTTGGCTCCAGACCTGTCTTATGAGGAGAGACCTGTCCAAATCCTAGACAGACAGGAGCGTAGTCTTAGGAACAAGGTGACCAAGTTGGTCAAAGTCCGGTGGTTGAACCAATCAGTGGAGGAGGCCACTTGGGAGTCCGAGGCAGATATGAGAATTCGCTACCTGGAGTTATTCGGTAAGATTTAATTTCGAGGACGAAATTTATATAAGTGGAGGAGGAACTGTAGAGTCCAAATTCAGTACACGTATAACCCATGCATTTATTTAATTGTTAAATTATTTATTTAAGTTTAAAATGAGTTTTTAGCCATGCATGATTTATTTAAATGCATTATTTTAAATTATTCATGTTTATGTGATGCACGTTAAAATATTTTTCAAGTTTCATGTCCAGGCGATTATTCGATGTGGGATCGAGAGAAAAGACCGGTGACGAATTTGGCAATTTAAAATGTAGTATTTTATTTTAAGTTGAGGTTGAGTCATTTTAACTAATTTATTAAGTTTCAGCATTTTAAAGCCTAATTTAATTATTAGGTGAATTTTAGAATTTTAAAACTTTTAAAGTTGACCTTGTGCATTTATTTTGTTAAAAAGGAGAATTTTATAAAATTAGTGTGGGTTAACCTTTTATTATCATTTTAATTAGTTAATTTAGCAAGATTTCTCCTAATTAAAAAAAACCCACACACACGTTACACACACTCACACACACTTACATGTTTTTACACACACCAAAACACACAATACACCATACGCATCTTATTTCAGATTTTTAAAGAGAGAAAACTAGGGTTCTTGGGGTCTAAAGCAGCCGCCCCCTTCCCTCTCCATCTTTCAGCAAATTTTCGTGTTTTTTCTTCAAAGATTTTAGCGCCACGTTCGTCTCGGATCAATCCTCGCGCCATCTCCTCTTCGGTATCGTCGTTATGGTATTTTCAAATATCAAAAGGCACGTATATTCTGTTTTTCCTGCGTCGATCATGTCATAGTATATGTTGCAATGTATTTTGTATGAAAACCATGTGAATATTGGGTAGAAGATTGAGCAAATATGGTTGGATAAATTTTTAAACCATTTTTGGATGAAAAATTACATTTTTGCTGTCTTTTTAAATACTGCGACTTTTTGGTCCTGATTCTGAGAAAAATTTCAACTCACAAATTGTATAACATTTTGATACCTTCGATTTGACAGTAAATTCGAAATATTTGGATAAAAATTGAGGGAGTTATGGTGTTTTTCGTGGGACTGCTCAAACTACGTTTTTCATAAAATTATGTATTGATGCGTTCGAGAAGTTTTATTGTTGGGATGATTGTTGGTGTTTCGTTTCGTGTAGTTAGACACTTGGTCGTATTAGAAGTCGTATAAATTGTTTTGGTGTCAAAGGTCGTGTTCACGGATTGGGTTGCGTTGTTTGTGATGCGTAGTTGTTTTGGGGCGTTTGTTTGAGTTTGAATCAGTGCCTTAGCATCCTAAGAATGGGTCTTGAGGTAGGATTAGGTCACAAGTGTAGGGAATTTTGTTTTTTCGCGATTCCAGCACCTACACGGACCCGTAGCCGGACCCTGGTACGGGGTCCGTGCCCTTTTTATTTCAAAATGCGAATTTCTAGCATGTACCCGGACCCATACACGGGGTCCGTGTACCCCTTTAAAAAAAATTTTAAAAATTTTTTTTTAATTTGCTTCAGGGTTCTATATCATGGTTTAGTACGAAAGTTAAAATTTATTTATGTAAAAATATAGGATTTGTTTTGGGGTTAGTAATATAAAATATAGGATATGTTTTGGGGGTTCTATATCATGGTTTAGTACGATGATTAAACGAGGTCAAGTCTCGAGCGATTTAGAATGTCATAATCTATTTATTTACTTCGGTGTTGAGCACGAGTACATACCTCTAAGCAATGAAAGATAAGTGTTTGAACTCATGTTAGCATGTGCAGTAGTGGCCCCAATCGAGATCCAACGAATCCCTCAACGCCAAGTAAGTATTTTGGACGTGCAAAAGAAAATATTTTCAAGTTTTGAGGTATGCTAAAAGTCTTGTGACCAAATTATGAACGGGTTTGGAAGCCGGAGAACGTGTCCGGGGACCTCTCCAACTATGAATGGGTTTGAAAGTCGGTGAACGTGGCCCAGGACCTCTCCACCCCGTTAAAGCACGAACGGGTTTAGATCAGGATTGGAAAGCGTTAAATCATGAACGGGGACCAATCCGCCCGTTAAAGCATGAACGGGTATCTCATGTATGTGGCAGTGGATTCGTCCCTGTCAGCCCAGTACTGTGGTTTAGTCTTATCAGGCGATTATGTTATGGGTCACTTGCTTTGGAACATGCCTCTACGCAAAAAAAAAAGATTATGTTATGTATGCTCATGTATGTACGAAGAAATCATGTTTATGAAAGGTCCTACGTTAATGGCACGTCTATGTATGCATGTACGTTCAAGTTTTGATTTATGTTCAGTTTCAGTATGTACGCCCTATTTTAAAGTTGCATGTGGTTTTATTATGTATTACTCGTTACTTTTAGTTTATACGTGTTGAGTCTTTGGACTCATTTGACTTGATCGATACAGGTGAGGATGATTTCGAGGAGACTAGGGGTGGTGATCATGGAGCAGGCTTGGACTGAGCGGGAGGCAAAACCCGAGGACCGCCATGTTTTGAAGTTTTAATGATATTTGAAATGTTGAAAATACTCTGAATTTTTATGTTACGATTTTGAGGTTCAAGAAAATTCTTTTGGCAGACATTGTGTTGAGACGTACAGTTTATTTTACCAAACTTTGAAGGTTCATTTATTAATCAAGAAAATTTTTAATTCTTCCGCAAATTTTAAGTCATAAAAAGTACGGTACGTTACAAAAATATTGGGCCCTTAGTTGATATTTAAAAAGTTTACCAAGTGTCTTAGGCCTACCAAGCTTAAAATGGGCCCAACAAGTCCAAACACACCCCCGAAAAATATTTCGTTCTGGTAAGTTTTTGAAAATATTATTCGAACCCTCAAAAAGTCTCTCGTTTCGATAAAATTCGCGTACCGCTGAAGAAACATGCTCTGGCGGGTAAAAATACCCAACAAAACTCATTTCTTGAAAAATACATTTAAAACATCTTATATTAATTAATCAAAATTAATCATGTAATAAAAATAATTTTCATGATAATTCTCCGGTCTCCGTTCCTCGTTCGAGCGCGAAATTCACCTAGAAACCCTAATGCATGAACTCTTAAAATTTCATGAAATAAATTCTCTCATGCAATAATTATGCATAAAAATAATTAAACACATAAATAATTAAAATCCTAGATTGCATGCACTCAGGTTATGTGAAGTAAATTCATGGACCTTATAACTCTCCTCTCCTTAAACAAAATTTCGTCCTCGAAATTTAGAACGTACCGAATAACTCCGGGTAACGACTCCTCATCTTGGTCTCGGTTTCCCATGTGGCCTCCTTCTCGGAATGATTCAGCCACTTGAGCTTGACCATCTAGATCACCTTGTTTCGGAGCCTCTTCTCATGCCTGTCGAGTATCTGTGTGGGTCTCTCCTCGAAAGATAGGTGCGGGTCAGCTGAAGTAGCTCATAGTTAAGCACATGTGAAGGATTCGACATCTACTTCCGCAGATAAGAGACGTGGAACATGTTATGAACTCCCACCAGATTCGGCGTTCAAGCAACTCTGTATGCTAGTGTCCCCACTCTCTCTAGGATCTCGAATGGTCCGATGAATCTAGGGCTGAGCTTGCCCTTCTTCCTGAACCTTATCACACCTTTCATCGGTGTGACCTTCACGAAAACATGATCCCCTACTGCGAACTCAAGATCTCGCCGGCTCTGATCAGCATAATCTTCTGGCGGCTCTGAGCAATCTTCATCCTGTCCCGAATCCTGGCCATTAAATCTGCTGTCTGTCTAACAAATCCGGACCCAACTCATCTCTCTCTCCCACCTCATCCCAATAGACTGATGACCTACACTTCCTCTCATAAAGTGCCTTGTACGGAGCCACACCTATCGATGCCTGATAACTGTTGTTGTATGTGAACTCCACAAGAGGTAACTCTAACTCCCAGCTGCCCTGGAAGTCGATCATGCAAGCTCGGAGTTGGTCCTCAAGAATCGGAATCACCCACTCCGACTGACCGTCATTCTGAGGATGAAAAGCAGTACTGAACAGTAGCTTCGTACCCAACGCCTGATGGAGACTCTTCCAGAATGCAGACGTGAACCTTGGATCCCTGTCTGACACGATGGACACTAGAATCCCATGCAGTTTGACTATCTCTCTGATGTACAACTCTGCGTACTGAGTCATGGTGAATGTCTTCCTGATCGGTAAGAAATGAGATGATTTACTGAGCCGATCGACAATCACCCAGATGGCGTTATATCCTCCAGTAGTCCGCGGAAGCCCTGTCAGGAAATCCATGGTGATATTTTTCCATTTCCACTCGGGAATCGGGAGTGGTCTTAGATTCCTTGTAGATCTCTGATGCTATGCCTTGACCTGCTAAAAAGTCAAAATCTCGGACACGAATCGCAGAATATCTTGATTCATGTCCGGCCACCAATAAATAGTCTGTGGATCCTTATACATACTCGTACTCCTTGGATGGATGGAGTACGGGGTGTTGTGGGCCTCGCTCAAGATATCTGCTCGAAGGGTATCACTGTTAGGAACCCATAGCCGGTCCCTATGTCTGAGTATACCGTCCACAACTGTATACAGTCTCTGGCCATTAGTCTCGTCCCTCTGTATCAACTTCTGCAACTGCCCGTCAGAAGTCAGCCCTGCCCGAATTTTTTCCCTCATAGTCGGCTGTACTGTCAGAGTAGCAAGACTCGGGGCCTCGCCCCTGGCATAAACTACAAGCTCAAATATCTGAATATCAGCCTGTAGCGATCTTTGCACTGACAGATGAGCAATCACGGCGTGCTTCCTGCTCAGAGTGTCTGCAACCACATTAGCCTTACCCTGATAGTAGCTAATTTCTCAATCATAATCCTTCACCAGCTCAAGCCACCTCCTCTGTCTCATATTCAGCTCCTCTGTCGCATATTCAGCTCTTTCTGTGTGAAGAAGTACTTCAGGCTCTTATGATCTGTGAAAATCCTGCACTTCTCCCCATACAGATTGTGTCTCCAGATCTTTAGGGCAAATGCCATTGCTGCTAGCTCGAGTTCATGAGTCTGATACTTCTTCTCATGAACCTTCAGCTGTCTGGACGCATAGGCTATCACTCTATCCTGCTACATCAGAACTGCGCCCAAACCAAGCTTCGATGCATCTGTATAGACCACAAACTCTCCCTATCCTAATGGCATATCTAGTACTGGTGCAGTAGTCAATGCTAGCTTCAGTCTTTCAAAGCTCTCCTGGCACTAATGTCCAAAGATAAACTTGGCATTCTTCTTTGTCAAGGAGGTCATAGGCACCGCAATAGAAGAGAAGCCCTGGATGAACTTCCTGTAATTGCCTGACAATCCCAAGAAGCTACGGATCTCTGTCGCGCTCTTAGGAACTGGCCAATCTCTGACTGCCTCCACTTTGCTGGGGTCGACCTCTATGCCATCTTGAGATACAATGTGGCCCAAGAATGCGACCCGGTCAAGCCAGAACTCACATTTGCTGAACTTGGGATACAGTCGTGTGTCTTGTAGAGTCTGTAACACTGTCCTCAGATGCTGACTGTGCTCATCTCTGCTCTTCGAATAGATCAAGATATCGTGAATGAAAACTATGACGAACTGATCTAAGAATGGCTGAAACACGCGATTCTTGAGATCCACGAAGATTTCTGGCGTGTTCGTCAATCCGAAGGGCATCACCATAAACTCATAGTGTCTGTATCGCGTTCGGAAGGCTGTTTAAACGTACAGTATTTTGAACTACTTGAAATTTGCAGAAAAATAAAAATTTTCTTAAATAAAAAATAAACTTTCAAATTGAGATACAAATAATCTGCTCGTCTAAAATATTTGAAATAAAACAACTACAATCAAAGTTTGAAGAAGCACTTTTTTAAACATCATAAAGTAATCCCGTGAAAATCAGAGTATTTGATACGTGCATAAAAATTTCTTAAAACGTAAGCGGTCCTCAAGTTTAGCCTCCGCGCAGTCCTTGCCAACTCACTGATCCCCACCTCTCGTCTCCTCGTACTCTCCTCACCTGTATCGATCAAGTCTAGTGAGTCTAAACACTCAACACGTATAAACTGGGCATAACGAGTAATACATAATAAAGCCACTTGCATTTTTAAAGTAGAACGTACATATTTGAAACTTGAACTTACTAACATAAACAAAACGTGTCATCATCATAAAATTTTTCATAAACAAACTTGCATCATACATACTTGAACATACATAACTTCATCATTTTCTGTAGAGATATGTTTCAAAGCAAGTGACACGTAACTTAATGCGCCTGTTCAGACTAAACCACAGTACTGGGCTGGCAGGGATGTCCACTACCATATACATAAGTTCCCGGTCATACTTTATCTGGTGGATTGGTCCCTGGTCATACTTTACCGCTTTCCAATCTTGATCAAACCCGGTCATACTTTACCGAGGTGGAGAGGTCCTCGGTCACGTTCACCGACTTCCAAACTCGTTCATAATTGGTCACAAGACATTTAGCATACCTCAATAACATAAAAATATTTTCTTTGCACGTCGAACATACTTAAAAACGTCAAGGGATTCAAAAAAATTACGAATTTAATTTCAAATCAAAGATAACACAAAGTAATACAAATCATATGTTGAAAACATTTCCAGAAAACCAACCTATAAGTCTCAGAATTTAAAATAACAGAAGGTGACGGATTTTGTGACGCAGAAATTTTTACCGCTTGAGCAATCCTACAAAAATTATCATAACTCACTTGTTTCTTGTCCAAAAATTACGAATTTACTATCAAATCAAAGGTATCAAAAATTCCTACGTTTTATATGTTGAAAGTTATTCTAGAAAATAGACCAAAAATTATCAGTATTCAAAAAGACAGAAGACTCAGTTTTTAGGATCCAAAATCATTTTAAATATTTTTGCTCAAACTTTTGCATAACATATACATGTTTTTCATAAAATATACATCAAAATAATTATTATGATAAGATCGATGCAAAAACGAAAGAATATACATGCCTTTGATCTTTAAAACTCACGATACGGAAATTAACAAAACGACGCAGTGCAGAAAGCGATCCGGACTACTTGAGGCACGATTTTTCTACTAAAATCAACTGTGGTTGCTGAAATTTTGAAAGAGAAAGGTGGAGATGGGGCTGCTGAAGAAAGAGCCTAAGAACCCTCCAAATTCTCTTCAAAAAGATATGAAAGGGTGCAAGAGATGTGTGTATGTGTGCAAAGGCCAAGTGTGTGTGTATATATGTGCATGTGTGTGTGAATGTAGCGTGTGTGTGTGTTAATGGGGTGATGGGTTAATGGGTTAGTGGGGTATTAAGCGTTTAATTGATAATTAACTTGCTAATTAAGAATACTAACCCCCTATTAACTTAAATAAAAATCCCATAATTTAGAATAAAATACTCAAGTGATAACTTTGAAACTTTAAAATCTTAAAAATCACTTAATAATTAAATTAGGCTTTAAAATACTTAAAACTTCATAAATCATTTAAAACAATAATTTTATTGACTTGAAATAAAATACCACATTTTTCGTAAATTGTCTAAATCATCGCAGTCTCTTTTCCCGATCTCATATCGAATATTCGGCTGAAACATGAAACTCAAGAAAATATTTTAACTTGCATCAATAAACATAAATAATTTAAAATAATGCAAATCATAAGTCATGCACCGTTAAAAATCATTTTAAACTTAAATAAATAATTTAACAATTTAAATAATTGCATGGGTTTTACGTGTACTGATTTTGGGCTCTACAGCTGTCTTGTGCACGTCAGCCTCTCTCACCTTCAGCTGATGGTATCCAGATCGAAGATCTTTCTTGGAGAACATTGATGCTCCTTGCAGCTGATCAAACAAATCCTCGATCCTTTGCAACGGATACTTATTCTTGACTGTGACCCTGTTCAGCTCTCGGTAGTCAATGCATAGTCGCTTGCTGTAATCTTTCTTTTTGACAAACAGAACTGGTGTGCCCCATGTAGAAAAGCTGGGGCGAATGAAACCCTTGTGTAACAGATCCTAAATCTGATCCTTGAGCTCTTTCATCTCTGCAGGTCCTAATCGATAAGGTGCTTTAGATATTGGTATTGTGCCTGGCATGAGCTCAATAGAGAATTCCACCTCTCTGTCTCGTGGAACGCCTAAAACGTCGTTAGGGAAAACACTAGAGAACTCACTTACTACATCCACATTATCCAGCCTCTGACTGATTGGCTCTGTCACTGCTACAATACTAGCTAGGAATGCCTGGTAGCCTCTCTTCATAAGCTTCCTCGCACACAAGCAGGAAGTGGCGTGCGACATCGGCTGATGTCTAGCTGCCTAAAAATTAAACGGCTTCCCACTAGACGGTCTGACAGAAACTAACCTCTATCGAAAGTCTATGACTGCACCATGAGAAGATAGCCAGTTCATTGCCAAGATGATGTCGAACTCCGGTAGTGGTAGCACTATCAAATCTGCGTGCATCGTATATTTCTGTAACCGAAGCTCCAATCTCTTCACTATCTGAGAAGTGAACATCTGATCCCCGGATGGGATCGATAATCTAAACCCTGAATCTATCGCTACTGGTATGATTCCTAGTCGCTTGACGAAGGATTCGGATATGAAAGAATGTGTAGCCCCTAAATCTAGCAATGCATGCGTGGCTACACCAGCAATATATATCATCCCTGCGACAAAACATATCATCAAATCTAATATTGTTGAACTTAAGGAATCATCATTAATCATTCATCATTCATCCTTGAGTGAATTCAGTTCATTAGAGGTGACTATCGCACATCATCATTTACGATGGATCCATCATACATAGAATCGCAGTAACCGGCGGCTGTCGGACATCAGTGGCAGGATTACCCATCCACTGTGCCTGGGCCTCATCATCATCATTTAAATATACTTCTTATTCATTTACATATATTTCGATAGCCAACACTAATTTCCATCATTCAAAACATCATCATTTTCATCACTTATAAAAATCATGTACATATGCAATTTTCTTTAAATCCAAGCAGGCAACGTATATTTTCATAAAATATTAAAAATCATGATCATGATGCATAAACATTTAAGATATGGTAAATTTGTGCTCAGGGCGTTGCAAGGACAAAAATCTCACCCCGTGTACAAAATGACCATTTTGCCCCTGGAAACCCAAAATTTTCGTTTTACCCCTAGACCTCTAAAATTTGACTCGAAGCTTACCAAACTCCTTAAAATGTCTCAAAACATATTTAAAAACATTCTTAGATGTAAACTCGAGTCCAAAATCAAACTTAATTGATTTGTTTTAAAACTTAGACTGTGGTCTCGGTTTTAACCTGATTCGACTCGAAACTTAACCAAAACTTTCCAAACTTAAAACATGTCTTAAAACTACCCCACCAACCTTAAAACAAACAATTCCAGACCCCTTATGACCCATTAATCAAACCCAAATGTTGCTGGAAATTTCCAGCACACTCGCTTCCAACCCTAACACAACAAGGCTCGACTATTTCCTTGCTAGCTCGGCTCCGGGCTGGACCAGCCCTGGACTAAACCATCCTAGGACCAAGACCAGCTCACGGACCACCCCTTGGACCGACCCAACCATGCCCTAAGCCCCCAAACTCACGGACGTGTGCCACAGTTCAAACCACTCCACCTTCGAACCACCCGAGACAACCCGTGCACCAACCTCGTCGAACCACTTAAGGGCCAAGATCAACAACTACCAGCCTTCACCAAGCCCCGTCACAGACCCAAAAGCGTCTCCTTGGCTGGGATCGAGCCACACGTGAATGTACACACCACACCCCCAATCTACCCCAATACAAGTCCTATACGAACGCATCTCCCCTAGCTGCCCTTCCACACGACCGAGCCCTCACTCCAGCTCTTAAATCTTCTAACTCATGGCATGATCTGTCCTCTAACAACCGAAACAGGCATCCCCTTGCAAGCATACATGAAAAACGTGAGAGATGCAAAGATTTGCGCAAAAACCATATTAGTCGTACCATGATCTGAAAATCTTGCATGGACCGAATGTTAAAAACACTAAGCACGAAAAAAAACATGTATATGACGTGAGTGATGCAAAAACGGAGGTAAATGGAGTGCCTTGATGTTGTAAACGCCAGGAAATCGATGAACGAGTGCCAGAAGAATTTCTTTTGTAAGAAAATGAAGTGGCCGAGACTTTGCAGCTGCGGGGGTGCTGAAAACCGAGAAGATGAGAGTGGAGGTGAAGGTGTCGGCTGATGAGAAGATTAGGTTTAGGTTAAGAGGGTGTTTAAGGGTTAATTAACTAGGTAATAATAAAATAATGGGCTCTTAGTTGATATTTAAAAAGTTTACAAAGTGTCTTAGGCCTACCAAGCTTAAATTGGCCCAACAAGTCCAAACACACCACCGAAAAATATTTCGTTTTGGTAAGTTCTTGAAAATATTAGCCGAAGCCTCAAAAAGTCCCTCGTTTCGATAAAATTCGCGTACCGCTGAAGAAACATGCTCTGGCAGGTAAAAATACCCATCAAAATCCATTTCATGAAAAATACATTTAAAACATTTGATATTAATTAATAAAATTAATCATGTTATAAAAATAATTTTCTTGATACTTCACCGGTCTCCGTTCCTCTTTCAAGCGCGAAATGCACCTAGAAACCCTAATGCATGAACTTTTAAAATTTCATCAAATAAATCCTATCATGCAATAATTATTAATAAAATGCATAAAAATAATTAAACACATAAATAATTAAAATCCTAGATTGCATGCACTCAGGTTATGTTAATTAAATTCCTGGACCTTACTGCAGTTCTTTTCATTACTGAACTGATACAAGATCGAACTGATCCTCTTTATTTTCAGTTATTCAGTTAATACAAGTTAAAAGGCTTTCAAATTAGTCATCTTTCTTAACAAAAGATTACTTCGAGTGTTTTTCGCATGATTTAAACACCAAACTAGATTTAATTAATCGATGTTTACATTATTATAATACAAGCTATTAAAGGTCATTGAGAATATTTTTGTTGAAGCGCCTTAGTAGGTGCCCGAACCGATCCCAACAAATACATCAGTATGAGGTCTGACAGTGTTTTTATAAAGTGGATTTTAGAGGCTCAAAAGCAGGAAAGACATTAAAGAGTATTTAATGAAAGCTGCAGTACATGACAGCGATATGTCCATATACAAAGAGTTGTTGAAAGAGAAAAAGAACTCCAGTACTATATATAGAGAATGAAATTAAAAATTCAACAAAGGAAACAATAAGATAAAACACATTCGAAACAAAATTCAAAAAGCTTGTATACTCAAAGATTTCTGAGTAGACTTCTTACACACACTCTACAATGCTCAACATGAAACGTCCACTACTCGTTTTTCTTTAAAATATACTAGAATTTTTTTTAGAAACTTTTGGCCATATATGTTAGAGTAGGTGCACGTCGAGCCAAGTGTTGGCCGAGTGTTCACAATGAAACTCTATGTATAAACAGTCTTTATTTTAATAATATTTAAAATTATTGTTTTGGCACTTCTTTATCTGTATACCCATGCTAGTTGCATAGACAAAGTCCTTGAATATACAAAGAGTAGAAATAATATGAGATGCTCATATGATGAGTATCATGAAACTTATATTTGGAATACTGTATATTCTAAACAGTTCCTAGTCGATTCAGCCGCCGCTAAGAAGGATATAGACCGCTCGAGTTCGAGACTAGTATCTGCGATGTGAGTACAATGTTTCATTGGTAGGGGACATTGTGATGTCCGAACATGCAGATAGGTGCTCCTTGTAGAGTGCACTGAACAACCCTCCATAAAGGATTTTCCAAGTGGTTCTCACTTATCGAGTGGAAAAGTCCTAGTTTATGGTTGTACACCATTAGTCCTTATGACCCGGGACAACATTGAGACTCTATGTGCTAGAATTACACTTTGACTTGTTTACCGACTCTCAAGGGGTCATCAGGTGGCAAGGTTGGGTGTTCTGTCGAAACATATAGGAGTCGATGCATTGTAGTCGGGGATTCACCGCTTACCTACGGGTATGGATATCCTATGTGTTTTTCATGTATATGTAGTTTGAAATCTCTGATCAGAGTATGGTGGTAATTATGAAAGGGGTTTCATAGATTACACCATCGATGCAACTATGACATGATACATAGTTTCGATTCATTGACAACTCTCGATAAACCAATGGTTGTCGAATCGGTCGGGATATATGAGATGAAGGGACTGTACTGTACGCTAACCACAATTGAGTGGTTCTTGCAGGTACTATCATTTGATACCTAGGGAATCATGTAAGCGATGATGCTAGGCATTTAACATGATTGGTTGGGTACTATCAGACTTGAGTTCTAATGTTCTTATTATCAAGGAGTTGATAAGTAAGAATGGAGTAATTGGGGTATGCTCAAATAAGGACATGTTTAGTCTCGAATCACATGGAGATGTGAACCACTGCTAGTTTTATCAATGAACCATTGAGGGCCACACAAGTACTCGCTTTCTAGATCCCGTTGAGAAGTAAAATAGTTCAATGTGTCGAACGGCTTATAAAGGAGTTTATAAGCGTAAACAAAATAGAAGTATGACTTCTAAAAGAGGAATGTAACTTTTAATTTGTGGAAGTGTTCCTAAATTAAAAGTTGGCAAAATAAATAATGTATTTGAAAACTGTGATTTTCATAAACATTATTATGAACTAAATTAAATGAATTCAAGTGTTGAATTAATTAAACACTAGTGGGCCTAGTAGAGTCCAAATAATTGAGCCCAATAGAAAATAATTATTCAACTAATGGGCTTGAGTAAAATCAAGTAAAGTTTAGATGGTCTCAAACATGTTTGATATATTTAAATAAAAGTCCATGGGCCTTGTAATTGTTACAAGCCCAAGTAGAAAGCATGCAACGGTGGTGAAGGATTAGAGGCAACTTTTGAGTTAATGACATGGCATGCACATGCTACTTTGTTGGAAACTTAATTTCGGATGTTTGACAAACCGATTATTTATTGGAACTAACTGATCAAATATTCGATCTATACAGCTTGCCTAACTGAACAGTATCGCGCATATTATCTAAGGCAACCGAACCCAGCTGAATTGAACTTTCGAAGAAAACCAACTAATCAGTGCTGACTGATCAGTTGGAAACCGATCAGTTGATATATTCAGCCGTATGCTTCCTTCAACTAAACGTGTCTCGGGAAAGAACATTCAACCGACAAAGAGACATAGAATATTGCAACTAAATACAAAACGCCGCACTTCAATCAATATAGCTTAGAACAACGCATTTCGGCTAAAGCCATTAAAACGCCGCATTACAATAAACGAAGTAAACAATGCCCAAGGAATGATGAAGTGGCAATCAACGGATACAAAGATTCAAATATATCTCAAGTTACCGTTGGAAAGGAAGATTATAAAAATACGACAGAAGATCAGCAAAAAAAAAAAAAAAAAA
>NC_133320.1:13674900-13682079 GCF_012295235.1 Primulina huaijiensis | reverse complement strand
GATCCTATCAAGTGGTATCAGAGCAGTTGAATCTTGTTATTGAATACTTTTGATCTATAAACTTGCTAGCATGACTTCATTCAACAAAATTCCTATGTTCTCCAGAGAAGAATTTGATGATTGGAAAATCAGAATGCAGGCTCATTTAGCTGCACAAGATGATGACATGTGGTATGTCATAACTGATGGACCCATGAAGATTCTAAAAACAAATACAGCAGTTGCCATAACAGAAGGGGCACCACAAAGAGTAGAAAAGCCCAGAGATGAATGGACAACTGAAGATAAAAGAAAAGCAAATCTTGATAATGTGGCTAAAGAAATTCTATACAAAACGCTGGACAAAGTAACCTTCAGCAAAATAAAGATGTGTAAGACAGCCAAAGAAATTTGGGAAAAGCTGATCCAGCTGTGTGAAGGAAATGATCAAACCAAAGAAAATAAACTTTCTGTTGTTGTTCAAAAGTTTGATAACATCAAAATGAAAGCAGGAGAATCAATGCACGAGTATGATGAAAGAGTAAGCAGTATCATCAATGAGTTAAATGCACTTGAAAAAGTGTATACCAACAAAGAGATTGCACTAAAGGTAATGAGAGGTCTTCCCAAGGAATGGGATGTCAAGACCATGGCAATGAGGCAGTCCAAAGATCTGAACCAGATTGAACTTCATGATATTTTTGCTGATTTAAAGGCTTATGAATTTGAGCTGCAGACCAGAGAAAGAGAACCATCTACCCCTGCAGCCACAACTGCTCTAGATGCTGTCAGAACAGAACCAATAAGTTCAGTCGAGAAATCAGTTGATCAGTTGAGCAGTGATGCTATGTCATTGTTCATCAAAAAATTTGGAAGGTTCATGAGAAAGAATCAAGGAAACTTCCAGAATGTAATGCCCGAGATTTGATTACCGTAATCTGAGATTAATCTGAAATGATTTATGGATTAATCAAGGTAATTATAGACGGAATGTATTAGACCGGGAAAGTCGAGAAAAGACGCGAAATATGTGCGAGGGCGGTGCTATTCGCGCACATGCNTCGGGAAAGGCGAGAAAAGACGCAAAATATGTGCGAGGGCGGTGCTATTCGCGCACATGCGCGATCGGATGCGCACGCATGCGCGGAATGGGCAGAAGACCCCACGCATATCCGTGCATATGCGCGGAGTGATGGCGTGCATATGCGCGAGGTATACAGTAGCTAAAGTATGAATTCCAGAGAACCTCGCGCACATGCGCGGAAGTGAGGCGCGCATATGCGCGAGTGGCAATATGCCGAGACAGTAGGTCTCGCGCATATGCGTGAGTGTCAGTGCGCGCATATGCGCGAGCAGTCCAGTAGCTCAAATGCCATGTCCAGAGAACCTCGCGCATATGCGCCGGGCGATAGCGCGCATATGCGCGAGCTGCTGAGAAGCTTATTCCGAAGACCAGTAGGTCTCGTGCATATGCGCGAGACGTGTTTTAAAAAGGGCAAGCCACCTAACCTTTACATGCAACTTGTGAATATATATACATACAAGCCTTCGTTCAGAGGAAAGAAAAGATGGAAAAACGGAGGAACGAAGCCAACTCACATTCTTGATTTTAGATTTCGATTGTGCAAGATCTGTCCGTTAGATTTTGACTCCGACTTCGGTACTGTGTTCCTATCGACGCAGGATACAACAGGATGTAAGTTTTGTTACGTTTAGATATGATTTGAAATTATGATATTGCAAGAATTGAATATGAATCAGATATGGTGTTTCTGATACAGTAGACATCGTATATTTGAAGTCAGATCGAAGAACAGACGGTGTATATAATTGTTATTATTTTTCAGAATTGATATGATCGAGATTTGTACAGATTTGAGATTATAATATGTTATTACCGAGATTATGAGTTGTATTGACACTGATTATGAGTTCTGGTGTTATATCCGTGATGTTGAGATTGACGGGGTTATTGAGATTGTATTATTATGCCATCGAAAAATCAGTAGATTGAAATTGATCAGATTCAATATTGATTGAGATTGTATCGTACTTTATTGACATTGATCAGAGTATGTCTTGATTTGAATATTGATCAGAACAGGTCTTAAATTGATTTGTACATTGATATTGTGCACATTGATATTGTCATTGCCAGATTGGGTATGGACAGATTGGAGTGCAAGACTTCGTCTTCGTCAGACCTAGGAGACAAAGGTATAAATCAATGTGAATCGGGAGATCGACTTAAGTCAGATTGGACTGTAGTTTCCCTAAATCACATACTTGTATGTTTTTGCTTTTCATACATTTGTATCATTTGAATGAATATGCTTTGTTTATTGATTTATAGAAAAGCATAGAGTAGTAGATAGCTATTGAGTGAGAGTCACTGACAGAAGGGCCAGATTAGGACAGAGTTGTTAATGGCCCATTGCACATTGTCAGAGTTAGAGTTTAGGTAGATATACCTAGTCTTTGGTAGAATAGCCAAGACACCGGACGTTTGGTCGTATCGAAGTGCTTATGAGTATAGCAACTCCTGTCACAGATATTCGATATAGACAGGGCCAAAGTCCGTAATAAGAACGTACCGCCACCACGATCGGGACAGTAGGTGGGAGATTGTTGCGTTCTTATTCAGATCGGGATCCCTAGATTAGAAATGAGTCGAGTTTGAGTCTGAGAGTCACAGAGTGTGATTTCTTTATTTGATATTGAATTATGTTCCTGATTTTGGTACTTGTTTAGAGTATTGATTCATGTTTTGATTTCGATACATGTTATGTATATCTGATGCATGCTTTTATATTGTTTATATGAATGCATGTATATTTGGTTTATACTGGGAATTTAATTCTCACCGGAGTTATCCGGCTGTTGTCTTGTTTGTATGTGTGCATGACAACAGGTGGGACAGGATCAGGGTCATGAAGAGAACGAGACAAGACTAGTTAGCGTGGAGATCCGGGCTCAGAAGTAAATTAGGATTCATCACTGATATGTAGTTGAACCTAGTTGAATTATTATAGATACTACAAGATTTGTAGGTTTATGTTTAATATGTATTTCGGATTGATTTACATTACGTTTCCGCTTTGTATTTTAAAAAAAAAATTTTAGACCCTGTTTATTAGAATTGATTAAATTGTCCCAATGATGTTTAATAACATGATTAGCGTCCGGGTACCCACAACAGGTGGTATCAGAGCATTAGGTTCTAGAGCAGTAAGTTCTAGAGCATTAGGTTCCTTAGACTGAGATAGAAGATAATGAGCGGGGTAGATTGTGTTTTATTTCCTGCTTTTGATTGCTAGCATGTGACTTATTATAATGTTGAATGACATTTTGTATGCTAGCATGATATTGTGTTTTACTGCTTTTCAACACTTGTTACCTGAATATCTGAGTTGATTTGGTAATGTGTATTATTTGAGAATGAATTAGAACCGATTCTTGATCAGAGGTAAGCTGATCAGAAAGGGACTGAGACGGATTTGTCTCGTGTGATTGCTAACTCTGGTGATCATCAGATATACCTCCTCGAAGAATTCCAGAAAGGGGTAGTACTTCGACTAATCATATGGATATGTCAGAAACTCCGATGGAAATACAGTTGAAACAGTTTCAGTCATTTCAACCGCCGACTTTGAAGGGTACTGAGACATCTGAGGATTGTGAGAATTTGCTAGATGATATAGAGATACTGTTTGATTCACTTGATTATCCAGATGAACGGAGAATTAAACTAGTGCCCAATCAATTACAAGAAATTGCAAGACTTTGGTGGATCGCAACCAAAAGAGTATTAGCACAGCGGGGTACAGTGATCACGTGGAAAGTTTTTAAAGCTGAATTCTATCGAAGATTTTTCCCAGGATCGTATAGGGAGGACAAAAGAGTAGAGTTTGAGAATTTGAAACAGGGCCAACTGAATATTGAAGAATATGTTGCTAAATTCACTACCTTATTGCGTTTTGCTCCTCTTATAGCTGGGAATGATGAAGCTGTAGCGGATCAGTTCATCAACGGATTGAATCCTAAGATATTTGCCTTGATGAAGGTAGAGCGACCCCATCATTTTGCTGATGTTTTGAATAAAGCAAAGAGAGTTGAGGTGAGTCTTATTCGACAACGAGGTAGGTTGGATGTGATCCAACCACCGACACAGCAATCCCCTCTCAGAATTGATAGTGGTAGTACGAGTGGGAAGCGGGATTTGCTGAAAGTTCGGAAGAAACAGTTTAAGAAGTTAGGAAGCAGGCCGAGCGGTGCATCTAGCTCCAGTGGTTCTAGCTCGAGTTATACTGGAGTTTATTGCAGAACCTGTGGAGGGAGACATCCCACAGAGCAATGCCAGGGAGTGACTGGTAGTTGCCGTATCTGCAGACATCAGGGACACTTTGCTAGAGTTTGTCCACAGAGAGGTTCCCGAAGATTTCAAGGAGCAGAATCATCTAGTTGTAGTGACCGAGGAACAGCCCAGGAGGCATTTGATGATATAGTAACATGTAGCTGTTCTTTTATGATTATCTTGCGTATGTATTAAGAAATATTAATACATCTTATACATGATTTTGTATGAATTGCATTGAGACATGCTTTATCTATTGGGTCCGTATTTACTGTAGTATTGATCTCTTTTCCTTTTGCGGAGAGGATTAGAAATCAGTGAGGTTCGGTTACATCTTGTATACTGTAGGAAGATGAGAGTGAAATTGAGTTCGACTGTGTAGTACTTGTGTTGTCTGATTTTGACAGCATTATTGATATATTAGACAAGTACAAAACTATTGCAGATTCTTAACAGGAGATGGTAAGATTCGGACCTGAAATGGCCGAAAAATGAACGATGTACGGTAAGGATTCTCGATTTTGAATTCCTGTGATATCCGTATTGTATATGACTCGATTGATACAGAAAGGAGCAGATGGAATTGATAAACATAAAAATTATACATTAATTAAATGTTTTAAAATAAAATTATATAGTTTTTGTTTTATTAAATGTTTAAATATTATATGTTTTATAATAAATTGTATAAAATATAAGTTGTTGTGTAATTACAAGTTTTTACTATTTTTTACAGGTTCGATAAAACAAGAATAAACTTGGCATTGCAAATGGGATTAAGATGATTCTTGGACATGTAGAAAGTTGATTATAATATCTACAATATTGTTGACAAGCATGAGATAAAAATCCTCTCACAATTGGGATCAAATTAAGCAACAAATAAAGTTACCAAAGGAGTGGCAGTTTTACCATGCTCTAGTATTTTGACCATATCTCTCAAATTACTTCGTCAAATGGTTTGGAAAAAATTCCACAACTAGACAACTGAATTATCCACATGTTTCTTTTTATGTGAAGAAGCAAATTCGGAGAAGAAGATTTTCAAAAGTGATGTGTAATATAATATAATATCTTGGAACACCAATGAAGACTTATGTGTAAAAAAATAATATTTTATTTGTGGTTGTCTCCCCAAATTTGGCTATAAATAGGGGTGCATTGTAATGTATTGAGATATCCCTCATTCTATGAACAAACCTTTGAGTTCATAATATTTCTCTCTATATTTTTCCTTTATTTCTTCATTTAAATACAATTAGCATGTTAATTTCATATTCAAAGTTTTACACTTTGAATAATGAATAGCTAACTTCCTAAAGTTGAGATGATAAGGTGAAACTCTTGGCATGATAATAAGGTTATTAAAAGGTAAGAATCTATGTTTTATATTATTTAATCATTATTTATTGTTTATGTTATATTTATTTCTTTAAGCATTTTTATACCCTACTTATAAGTGGGAGTTTTGATTTATTGTTGCTATATGTTACACTAAATTCTTGGAACCATTTAAATGTTAGTTTGGTTTTACCAACCATTTAACTTGGATTCCTTGATTTATTATATATGAATATATCATAGTATTAATTTATTGGTACCATTTAAATGTTTGTTTGGTTTTACCAACCATTTAAAGTGGGAACCTTGATTTAGTGTTTACAAATATATATAGCACAATAAATACTTGACCACATTTATAAGTTTTGGTATATATTATATACTTATAAGATAATAATTTATAACATAATATAAATATGATTATTTAATATATTGGAACCATTTTATTAAGTGGATTTCAATATTGTTCGTTAATGTTAACTTTATTAAAATACCAAGAGTGGATCCTTTAATCTCAACTACTTAAATTAAAATTTGAACAATTAAAATTTACCCATTAAAGATTCAAACAATTAAAATTAAAAAGAAACAAAAACAAAAACAAAACAAAAAGACATTGTAGTGGACTTGTAATTACCTTAGCTTCCCTGTGGATACGATATCGGACTCACCGAATTATACTATTTGTGGACAACCTGCTCTTGGGAGTGCAACAATCAAAGTGACAACAAGTTTTTGGCGCCGTTGCCGGGGAAGTATAATTTAATTTCAAGTCTATTTAATTTTGTTTATAGTTTATTTTTCTTTATTTGAATTTTTATTGCTTTTGTGTGTTTTTATTCTTTTGCATTTGCATTTACATGAGCATTATTTGGTCACGTACACTTAGTGGTCGACTCAATCGAAATAGCCCTTGATTTTCACAAAACATGGCGGAAGAACCCATCCAAGAAAATGAAGATGAAATTCAATATCAACATGATCATGATAGACGAAGAACACTAAGAGATCACATGAATCCTACACGTACTAGTGCACCTTCATGTCTAGTTTTTCCCCCTGATGCATCTCATTTCAATTTTAAGCCTGGTATTATCCAACTTTTACCCAACTTTCATGGTTTAGATTCTGAAAATCCATACATGCATTTACGAGAGTTTGAAGAAGTGTGCAATACATATAATGATCTAAATTGTAGCATGAACACCATTCGACTTAAGCTTTTTCCTTTTTCTTTAAAAGATAAAGCTAAAACTTGGCTACAAAATCTTAGATCGGGATCCATTCGAACTTGGGATGAATTGCAACAACAATTTTTGAAAAAGTTTTTTCCATCTCATAGAACAAATTCTTTCAAAAGGCAAATCATCATTTTCACTCAAAAACAAGGAGAAACTTTTTATCAGTGTTGGGATAGATATAAAGAATTGCTTAATCTTTGTCCACATCATGGTTTTGAAATTTGGAGAGTTGTTTCTCAATTTTATGAAGGCTTAACACCTAAA
>NC_133320.1:13670980-13671981 GCF_012295235.1 Primulina huaijiensis | reverse complement strand
GTTAACAGTTTTTTCCAAAATTTGCTTTATCTCCCTATTAGCTAATTCAACTTGTCCATTTGTTTGAGGATGATAAGGAGTAGTTACTTTGTGAGTAATACCATATTTTTTCATTAATGAAGCAAATGGTTTATTAACAAAGTGAGTTCCCCCATCACTTATCATGGCTCGAGGAATTCCAAATCTACTAAAAATATTTTCTTTTAAAAATTTGATGACGATTTTATGATCATTTGTTCGGCATGGAATTGCCTCTATCCATTTGGAAACATAATCAACTGCAACTNTCCATGTCGAACAAATGATCATAAAATCGTCATCAAATTTTTAAAAGAAAATATTTTTAGTAGATTTGGAATTCCTCGAGCCATGATAAGTGATGGGGGAACTCACTTTGTTAATAAACCATTTGCTTCATTAATGAAAAAATATGGTATTACTCACAAAGTAACTACTCCTTATCATCCTCAAACAAATGGACAAGTTGAATTAGCTAATAGGGAGATAAAGCAAATTTTGGAAAAAACTGTTAACTCAAATAAAAAAGATTGGTCTCTGTGACTTAATGATGCACTTTGGGCATATCGAACAGCTTTTAAAACATCATTGAACATGTCTCCCTATAGGTTGGTTTATGGAAAACATTGTCATTTGCCTGTGGAATTGGAACATAAAGCTTATTTGGCGATCAAAACTTTAAATTCAAGCATGGATGATGCCAACAAATTGCGTAAATTGCAACTTAATGAACTGGATGAACTCAGAAATGACGCGTATGAGAATTCAAGGATTTATAAAGCAAAAATCAAATCATTTCATGATAAAACAATTCTTAGAAAATCTTTTGAGATTGGTAAAAAAGTTTTGCTTTATAATTCTCGACTTCACATATTCCCAGGAAAATTACGATCAAGATGGACAGGCCCATATGTTGTAAAGCATGTGTATACTTATGGAGCTGTGGATATTGAAAATCCTAAAAATGGTGATGTTTTTAAAGT
>NC_133320.1:13667346-13667617 GCF_012295235.1 Primulina huaijiensis | reverse complement strand
TAAATTCTTGGAACCATTTAAATGTTAGTTTGGTTTTACCAACCATTTAACTTGGATTCCTTGATTTATTATATATGAATATATCATAGTATTAATTTATTGGTACCATTTAAATGTTTGTTTGGTTTTACCAACCATTTAAAGTGGATGTCTTGATTTACAATATATAAATATATCATAATATTAATTTCTTCGTACCATTTAAATGTTAGTTTGGTTTTACCAGCTATTTAAAGTGAGAACCTTGATTTAGTGTTTACAAATATATATA
>NC_133320.1:13657125-13666924 GCF_012295235.1 Primulina huaijiensis | reverse complement strand
AAAAAAAAAACAAAAAGACATTGTAGTGGACTTGTAATTACATTAGCTTCCCTGTGGATACGATATCGGACTCACCGAATTATACTACTTGTGGGCAACCTGCTCTTGGGAGTGCAACAATCAAAGTGACAACAGGAATCCTTATGTATTCAGTAGACGTACTGAAATTGAGCCAGTATTGGCAGATTTGTCAATGATGTATGAGTTGCTAAAGTGTTCCAGATGAGATTCCTGATTTGCCTCTGATTCGAAAGATAGACTTCAGCATGGAATTGATATTAGGTACTGTTCTATTTTTAGAATCTAGTACAGAATGACACTGAATGAATTGAAAGATCAGTAAAAGAGTACTGGCTGAGAGTTACATCTGATTAAGTGTTTCTCTTCAGTTCTGTATATGGGTTGATGAATCTTATATCTAGAAGTATTCTGATGATCTTATGCTCGTTGTATCTATGATATCTCGATCTCTTCACAGCGTATGACTGATTGAATCGAATAGTTGAAATTTGTATTGAATATTTTGAGAACTGAGATATGATATACAGAAATTGTTCAAATATGAATATTGATTGAAACAGATTGTATTCAGGGTATGTGATATCCGATTATAGTATACCGATTGATTTTAGCACAATTGAAGTCGTGATCAGTTGGCTGAGACTGATAGCATTGTCAGAATTACAGTTTTCTGAGTTTAGCAGATCAGTATGGATGAATGATTTTTTAAATCTGATCCGATATTGCTGTAGTTCTGAATCCGTGTTGATACAGATTGTGGTAAACCGTTGAGATTATTTACAGTTCAAATCGAATAAGAGCTGAATTTGAAAATTAAAGGAGTTCGGAAATTTAATTAGAATGTTCAAAACTTGATTTTGATAATCAGAGCAGAACATCGATCAGAGTAACAGGTATGTGATATTATACTGTATGAAAATAATTGTCTTGTGTGCCGAATATTTCGAATCTGAAATGATAAAGAGGATCAGAATCGCACAGTAGTCGATTCAGTATGCATCCTAATAGCAGAAAATGTTTTGATAGAAATAGAGGAGATTAGATATGGCAGAATTTGTACTGAAATGTCCAAATTGCCGACAGAGTAAAACAGAAAGATAGAAACCAGAAGATCGATTACAAAGTTAGTCTATGTCGGAATAGAAATGGGAATACATTTCTATAGATTTTGTGACAAAACTATCGAAATCTTTCTAAGATGGTAATGCGATGTAATTGTGATTGACAGATTGATCAAATCGGCATATGTTAGTTTGTACAAAATGACGTACAAACCTGACCAGATGACAAAGATCAATGTCATAGAAGTGGTCAGATTGAACCGAATGCCAAAGTGGATCATATCAGACTGTGATTTTGATTGGTTTTGTACTTTTGGCAGAATATAAAATGAGCTCTTTCACACATCATCCTCAGACTGAAGGATAGTTAGAGCGGACTATCCAGACACTGGAGGATATCTGTTGAGCTGTAGTGCTAGATCTTAGTACTAGTTGACTTGATGTATTGTCACTTTGTGAATTATCGTACAACGATAACTATCAGATGAGTATTGAGATAGCTTCAGTTGAGGCATTATACAGTGAGAACTGTAGATTCCATTCGTATGGAAATAATATCTCGGAGATAATTGAAACTGAATCTGATAGAATCAGAGTTATGATAAAGAAACTGAAGACAGCTCAGAATAGATAGTCTGAATATGCCAACGTCGGACGATGACTGTTGGTATTTGAGACCAAAGATTGAATATATCCTTGACTGGGATAAATGGATGTTGTAGCAGATGCTGATATTGATTTATTATGAGCTGTTGATTGGTATATACGGATGTTGTATAGCCAGTATTGTGAGATTGATCCGGTCAGAGCCATTTCGAGTGGTATTATGATGTTAAACTTCTTGAATTATTATTCCAGATTTGAATTAGAGATCCGTGGAAGAACGATAATTCAGACCGAAGGCTATTCTTCTGTTAAAAATACAGTAAAGTTGATAGGGTATTAAAGACACTACCTGAAAGACAGAATCTGATATAAGACAGAGATTTAAGGATGCTTTCATTGCGATGAGTTCTATGATTAACATCTATTATACATTTCTTCCTTTATCGGATTTGATTACCTGTGATTTCGGGGACGAAATTGTATCTTAAGGGGGGAGAAATGTAATGCCCGAGATTTGATTACCGTAATATGAGATTAATCTGAAATGATTTATGGATTAATCAAGGTAATTATAGACTGAAAGTATTAGACCGAGAAAGACGAGAAAAGACGTGAAATATGTGTGAGGGCGGTGCTATTCGCGCACATGCGCGACCGGATGCGCACGCATGCGCGGAACAGGCAGAAGACCCCGCGCATATGCGCGAGGTATACAGTAGCTAAAGTATGAATTCCAGAAAACCTCGCGCACATGCGTGGAAGTGAGGCGCGCATATGCGCGAGTGGCAATATGCCGAGACAGTAGGTCTCGTGCATATGCGCGGTGTAAGTACGCACATATGCGCGAGCAGTCCAGTAGCTCAAATGCCATGTCCAGAGAACCTCGCGCATATGCGTCGGGCGATGGCGCGCATATGCGCGAGCTGCCGAGAAGCTTATCGCGTAGACCAGTAGGTCTCGCGCATATGCGCCGGTTGAGGTCGCGCATATGCGCAAGACGTGTTTTACAAAGGGCAAGCGACCTAACCTTTACATGCAACGTGTGAATATATATACATACAAGCCTTCGTTCAGAGGAAAGGAAAGAGGGAAAAATGGAGGAACGAAGCCAACTCACATTCTTGATTTTAGATTTCGATTGTGCAAGATCCGTCCGTTAGATTTTGAATCCGACTTCGGTACTGTGTTCCTATCGACGCAGGATACAACAGGACATAAGTTTTGTTACTTTTAGATATGATTTGAAATTATGATATTTCCAGAATTGAATATGAATCAGATATGGTGTTTCTGATACTGTAGACATCGTATATTTGAAGTCAGATTGAAGAACAGACGGTGTATGTAATTGTTATGATTTTTCAGAATTGATATGATCGAGATTTGTACAGATTTGAGATTATCATCTGTTATTACTAAGATTATGAGTGGTATTGACACTGATTATGAGTTCTGGTAGTATATCCGTGATGTTGAGATTGATGGGGTTATTGAGATTGTATTATTATGCCGTCGAAACATCAGTAGATTGATATTGATCAGATTCAATATTGATTGAGATTGTATCGTACTTTATTGACATTGATCAGAGTATGTCTTGATTTAAGTATTGATCAGAACAGGTCTTAAATTGAGTTGTACATTGATATTGTGCATATTGATATTGTCATTGCTAGATTGGGTATGGACAGATTGGAGTGCGAGACTTCGTCTTCGTCAGACCGAGAAGACAAAGGTATAAATCAATGTGAATCGGGAGATCGACTTAAGTCAGATTGGACTTGAGTTTTTCTTAATCACATACTTGTATGTTATTGCTTTTCATACATTTGTATCATTTGAATGTATATGCTTTGTTTATTGATTTATAGAAAAGCATAGAGTAGTAGATAGCTATTGAGTGAGAGTCACTGACAGAAGGGCCAGATTAGGACAGAATTGTTAATGGCCCATTGCACATTGTCAGAGTTAGAGTTTAGGTAGATATACCTAGTCTTTGGCAGAATAGCAAAGACACCGGACGTTTGGTCGTATCGAAGTGCTTATGAGTAGTGCAACTCCTGTCACAGATATTCGATATAGACAGGGCCAAAGTCCGTAATAAGAACGTACCGCCACCACGATCGGGACAGTAGGTGGGAGATTGTTGCGTTCTTATTCAGATCGGGATCCCTAGATTAGAAATGAGTCGAGTTTGAGTCTGAGAGTCACAGAGTGTGATTTCTTTATTTGATATTGAATTATGTTCCTGATTTTGGTACTTGTTTAGAGTATTGATTCATGTTTTGATTTCGATACATGTTATGTATATCTGATGCATGCTTTTATATTGTTTATATGAATGCATGTATATTTGGTTTATACTGGGAATTTAATTCTCACCGGAGTTATCCGGCTGTTGTCTTGTTTGTATGTGTGCATGACAACAGGTGGGACAGGATCAGGGTCATGAAGAGAACGAGACAAGACTAGTTAGCGTGGAGATCCGGGCTCAAAAGTAAATTAGGATTCATCACTGATATGTAGTTGAACCTAGTTGAATTATTATAGATACTACAAGATTTTTAGGTTTATGTTTAATATGTATTTCGGATTGATTTACATTACGTTTCCGCTTTGTATTTTAAAAAAAAAATTTAGACCCTATTTATTAGAATTGATTAAATTGTCCCAATGATGATTAAGAACATGATTAGCGTCCGGGTCCCCACACAAAAGCCATACCAAAGAATAGTTCCAAAGATGAATCAAATGCCTGCTACAACTGCGGCAAATCAGGTCACTTTATGGCTGATTGTCCTAAACCCAAGAAGGACATTCAAGGCTCAACTGATAGAAGAAAGAAATCATATGAGCACAAAAGAAGACCCAAGGAAGATAAGAAGTCCTTCAGAAAGAAACATGAGGTACTCTTAGCTGAAGAAAACAAATCTAAATGGTCAGAAACTGACAGTGAGGAGTCAGAACCAGAAAGCTCATGCAGCTCTAGTGATGATGAAGAAGTCAAGTGTTTAATGGCTAATGATGCAGAAGAAGAATCGTCTAGCCAACAGGTATTTGATTTCAGCTCAACTGATTTCACACGAGAAGAACTCATTCTAACACTACATGACATGGTAAATGAGTATCAAAAGCTTGCATCATCATTTGAAAAAATCAAAGCAAAGCAAACTGATCCCACATACAATAAAACCAAAACTGATGAATCAGTTGATGGTTTGAGTCTAAAAAGGGAAATTGCTGAGTTAAAAGCAGAAAGAAACAAAAATCAGTCATTAATCCAGAAGTTGTTTCTTGAAAACTCAAAACAGACTGAGCTCATTCAGTCTTGGAACAAGTCATCTACTGCACTGAATGAGATGCAGAATTCACAAAAATCAGTTTCTGATAAAACTGGTTTAGGGTTCAACACTCAAGGAGAAATATATCCAAATGATACTCAACCAAAGCCAAAAATAGACAAAGGGAAATACATTCATTTTGTCAAAACAGCAGTGATACAAGAACAAATTGAGCCCAGTAAACTGATTGAGCAACCTACTGAGAATATGAACAAGTCTAGAAGATATGGGATTGGTTATAGTCAAAACTTCTCAACTGATTCACAAATTCAATCATCAAAGAGGTCTCACAAGAACCATTCGAATAGCTATTTCAATTACTATAACTGCAAGCCATTTCAGAAGAGATATAGACTGAACAATCAGTTGAATAAAACTAAAACAATTATTGTATCATCTGTACACTACACACCAAGCACACAAAAGCCGAGAAAAACCATTTGGAATACAGCTACTGGAAAGTCTGTTAGACTAATCCAACTGTGGATTCCTAAGGGACTAATCAGTTCAGGAACCAAATAGATATGGGTACCAAGTTATATTATATGTGTGATTGTAGGTAACAGGTACAAACAAAAACTCAATATGGTATTTGGACAGTGGATGCTCGCGACATATGACAGAAGATGCAAGTGCATTATCCCAACTGATCAAATACACTGGTCCAAACATCAGTTTCGGGGACAATTCCAAAGGTAGAACTGTGGGTAAGGGTAAGCTTATCCATGGTAACTTTACTTTTAAAGATGTTATATTAGTAAAAAAACCTGAAGTATAACTTGATTAGCATCAGTCAGTTATGCGACAGTGGACTCTCAGTACAATTTGACAAAAAATCATGTTTAGTCAAAACTTCAACTAATGAAATCATTCTAACTGGCAAACGTTGTGGGAACACATATAAAGTCAGTTGGAATTATCAAACTTATGCACCAGTTTGTTTTATTGCTTCCAAATCATCTAAAAACTGGTTGTGGCATAAGAGACTAAATCATTTATACTTTAAATCCATTGCCTATCTGAGTAAACATGAACTTGTAACTGGTTTGCCCAAAATAGATTTTTCAAAAGAAAAACTTTGCTCAGCATGTCAGTTTGGTAAACAAGTACGATCTTCTTTTAAAAACAAGGGATGTAAATCTTCTTCCCGATGCTTAGAACTGCTGCATATGGATCTATTTGGTCCAATACCAATCATGAGCTTAGGGGGAATGAAATACACCTTGGTGGTCGTAGACGATTTTTCAAGATTTACTTGGGTTATTTTTCTCAAATCCAAAGACCAAACAGCTGCACAACTGATAAAGCTCTTCAAAAGACTTTTAAATGAAAAATCAGTTGGAATTGATCGAATCAGATCTGATCGAGGAACTGAATTCATCAATCAAACCCTTTCAAACTTCCTAGAAAATGCTGGAATTAAGCATGAGCTCTCAGCAGCCAGAACTCCTCAGCAAAATGGTGTAGCTGAGAGAAGAAATCGGACTCTTAAAGAAGCTGCCAGAACAATGCTTGCTGATTCTGGTATTTCTCAAAGATTTTGGGCAGAGGCAGTAAACACTGCGTGTTATACTCAGAACAGATCAATGATTAATAAGAATCATATGAAAACACCATATGAGATCTGGCATGGAAGAAAAAGTATAATTACTTATTTCAAAATATTCGGCTGCAGATGTTTTATTCTTGATAATGGCAAAAATTATTTAAAAGCGTTTGATGCTAAATCTGCAGAAGGAATATTTCTTGGATACTCATCAGTTAGTATAGCCTATAGAGTCTTCAACAAGAAAACCCTAAATGTTGAAGAATCTGCTCATGTTGATTTCGATGAAACTGAACTAACTAATAAGCCAACTGATCAAGTTGAGCTAGTTGATCGATTTACAGATATCTGATTGGAAGATGATGACACAGATGAAAGTCATGGATATCAAAACATACTTCAAACACCTGAACCAGAAGTACTGGACCAATCAGATGTGCAGGAAGTCGTTGCTGATAACCAGTTGACAGAGCATAATGATAACATTCAAATACCAGTTGACGAAGCACCAACTGAAACTGGAAACTGTGTTCAGTTACCAACTGAAGAAATTGCTGATACAACAAATACTGAGTACAGATGGAGAAAATCACATCCACCTAAAATGGTAATAGGAAAATCCATCTGATCCAGTAAGAACTCGCAATCAAATGCTAAATTTATTTATCTATTCAGCTTTTGTTTCACAACTAGAACCGAAGACAACTGATGAAGCTCTTTCTGATCCTAACTGGGTGAATGCAATGCAAGAAGAGCTCAATCAGTTCACTTATAACAATGTCTGAAACTTAGTTCCAAGACCAATTTCAAAAGCTATTATAGGTACAAAATGGGTATACAGAAATAAACTGAACGAAGATGGTTCAGTTGTACGCAACAAAGCAAGATTAGTGGCACAAGGATATAGGCAAGAAGAAGGAATTGACTATGATGATACGTATGCTCCAGTTGCAAGACTAGAAGCAATCAGAATCTTTCTTGCTTATGCATCACATAAGAAATTCAAGGTATATTAGATGGATGTAAAGAGTGCATTCCTGAACGGTCAACTACAAGAGGAATTATATGTTGAACAACCTCCATGTTTCATAAATCATGTTTTTCCTGATCATGTCTACCATTTGAACAAAGACTTATATGGTCTGAAACAAGATCCCAGAGCTTGGTACGAAACTCTTTCAAAATTTCTAACTGATCATGATTTTTCTGTAGGATCAGTTGATAAGACCTTGTTCAAATTTGCTAAGAATGATCACATTTTATTAGTTCAAATTTATGTTAATGATATCATAATTGGGTCAACTAACCCCAAATTATGCGAAAAGTTTGCTAAGCTAATGCAGGATAAGTTTGAAATGAGCATGATGGGTGAACTGACATTCTTTCTTGGACTTCAAGTGAAGCAACTGGAGAATGGTATATTCATCAGTCAGACTAAATATACAAAGGAGCTGCTGAAGAAATTTGGCATGGAATCATGTTCAACTGCAAATACTCCCATGAGCTCATCAGTAAAATTGGACACTGATCAAGGGGGAATATCAGTTGAGGCGACATTATATCGAGGTTTAATAGGTTTATTGTTGTACCTAACTGCCAGTCGTCCTGATATTGTATTTTCTGTCTGTATGTGTGCTAGATTTCAAGCAAATCCTAAGCAATCACATTTCTCAGCTGCTAAAAGAATTTTGAAATATCTTAAGGGTACACAAAATGTTGGGTTATGGTATTCTAAAGACTCTACTTTCAATTTAGTTGGATATTCAGATGCAGATTATGCAGGATGTAAGCTTGATCGCAAAAGTGCAAGTGGATCTTGTCAGTTTCTAGGAGACAGACTGATCTCTTGGTTCAGCAAAAAGCAGACATCCATAGCTACCTCAACAACTGAAGCACAATAACTTGCTGCTGGTAGTTGTTGTGCACAACTGATCTGGATCCAGCAACAACTGAAAGATTATGGAGTAATTACAAATGAATCGCCCATATTCTGTGATAATAAGGGCACGATTGCTATCACGTATAACCCAGTTCTTCACTCAAGGACCAAGCATATAGATGTCAGGCATCACTTCATTAGAGATCGTGCTTTGAAGAAGGACATCAGACTGGAGTATATTTCAAATGAGCAACAAGCAGCTGATATCTTCACCAAACAATTACCCGAGACTAAGTTTTCTTATTTTCGCAATATTCTTGGTTTAATTGACTTGTCTTAAAATTATTATTGATGCTATTTTACTAATAAAATTATTTGCAGAAAATAAGAACACAACAACAAATTGGAAATGATACTTTATTAAGAATAAAATCGATTCCATGTTACAGAAGATAACTTAGAAACAACTGAATTCTGCCATTGTGTAATCCAATTATTCAACTCGTAAATTCGGATTCTAGAAAATGATTCAGTTGACATCACTTTCCTGAAGACATATTCCTCCATTATTTTCTTCAACTCTTCTAAATATGGACTTAATTGTTCAGTAACTTGAACATGAGTACTGCTGCATGCATCAGAATTACTTGAATCCGACATATTGAACTGTTATTATCTCACATTGTATCTCTATCGTCTTTCTTATAGACAGATGACATTAAATGTTGAAAAAGCTAAAGAGTCTCGAGTCAACCAAAGCGTTTTTCTCATTTACCCAAGCTTCTTAATTATCAGTTGTTCATTATCAACTGATATCAGTTTGTTATTTATTACATAATGCTTAACTGATTTCAATTCATAGTCAACTGATAAAAGTTAGTCTTTCATCAGTTCATCTGTTTAAAGTTCGCAATTCATATATATATAACAACTGATGAAGTTTATCATTTGCAGGAAAGAGAAAAACAAAGTTAAGCTAATAAATACTTCATTCAATCATAAACGTTTGCACGGATTACATCATCATATTTTTCCTCTACAACAATTATCCACATTTTCAACCAAGCGGATAAGGGTGCGGTAGATGTCTTGACAAAGCTATGAGAACCAGCTATGTGCTTAAGGATTTTCAGTTCCTTTCGAAGCATTAGCTGATAGATATGACCATCCTTAAAGACGTCCACCCACACAGCTATGTTCAAGTGCTCCCGCAATTTGTTCAACTCTTCCATCAGTTCACGAGTGGTAGCCTCCCCAGTATTATACAGAAACTCAAGCTTCTGTAACTTTTCCCAGTAACGAAGACTCTTATAGAAGACCTCATCTTCCATAGCAGCCTTCCTGG
>NC_133320.1:13656535-13657025 GCF_012295235.1 Primulina huaijiensis | reverse complement strand
AAGTTTTATATGCTGGAATTAAGTGAGCATGGAGGATATGTAAGTTTGCGACAGTTGTTCCAATGAGGAAAGTCTAAGGATCTTAGGCCTCCACTAAATTGTAATTGGAAAGGAAATAGTTTAAGTATATAATTGGGACTTGAAGGGCTTTAAAATATAGGTAGAAGATCGATATTGTATATTTGGGTTTTATGGATTAACACTACTCGAATTATAAGATTTGCAACAATTTTACAACCGGAATGTACTTGTAAATAGTAAGTTACGTAAGTTTGGTGCCATGAGATAAAGATTCAATTCAAGGGACTTAGGCTAATATTATTATGGGGTTGAGATAAGGTTTAACTTTTAAGTGCATTAACGAGGATAGAAGTCGATTAGTAACTTTTGGTACTAAGATTTCATAAGTTGAACAGCATGAAGGACAATGTAATAGGTTAATGAACAATATGAGTATTGCATAAGCAAAATAAAGTGCGATAAGTCGGGA
>NC_133320.1:13635070-13652246 GCF_012295235.1 Primulina huaijiensis | reverse complement strand
GTTGAAGAGCTGAAGACCAACTACATTCCTACGAATCCAACTGCCTACAATGAACGAGCAGTGCTTACTCAATTGGATTCAGATCTTACCTCTTTGCACTTACAGATAAAATTTTGGGAAAGAGATCAGGAATTGGTCATTCATGGAGGGCCTTCCGAAGAAGAAGAAGAAGAATCCACATCACCGAATAAAGAACAAGCTCAGGATATGCCTCGATCCTCTGTTGATGATCCTCAAATGTACTCAGAAGCTGACTTGACACTCGCCAATATTGATGAAATTATTCAGTCAGTAATTCAAGAATCTCAAACGGAGGAACTTGTTTCTGTATCAGTTGATCACTCAACTGATCGAGCAGTTCTAGAGGATCCCGTCTTACCTGAAGAGCTTGTTCAGCCTACTGATGTGCCAGCTCAGCCACCTGGTCAAGAAACTAATGAAAATGTGGAGGCTCAGTTGCTACATTCTGAAAATATTCCAACTGACGAGCCAGTCCTCGTTTCAATTGAATCTCCAGCAGAAGCACCAGTTCTTGATGCTCCGACTGAAGATACCACAAATTTTCCTATTCAGCCGGACAATTCAGTTGCTACTCATGATCCATTTTCTCCTCCCCCAGATCAAATTGGAGTTGCTGAAATAATTGTTCCAGAACAGACCATTGCAGAGACAGTTATAACTGACAGGACCTTAGTGGTTTTTGATCCAGTCTCCGAAGGACAAGCACCTGGAACTTCTGGACATTCACCACCTCATTCATCTAATGATCTTGAATTAGTTCTTGAAGAAATTCAAGATATTCAGAATAATATGCATAAAATTCTCTCTGCCATCTCTAACATTCAGCATACTCAACTCGCCCATTCTCTGAAACTGGAACATGCAGAAGTATTTAACTCAGAGAAACTGAAGGCAGTTCAAGCTACCGTGACCTCTCTTTCCTTTGCAATTGCTGAAATAAAAAAGAATAGAGGTATAGCTGAAAGTCTCTCAGCGACTCAAGACACTATCAGCAAAAGAGTTGATGCGGTGGAGACACTCATATCAAGAAAGATAGATTTCATGCAAACCACTGTGCTCAATGCAGTCGCAGACGTAGCCACTTCTGTCAAGATTCTTTCAACCGATGTTAAGAGATTATCTGTCAGAATGGAGGCGTTTGACAAAAAGGGAGAATAGATCATCAGATCAGCAGTTCAATGGAGATCAGCTCAATAGATTTGATACAATGTAGCTACAGATTATTTCATTCTTTCATTGTACGAATCCGTATACAACAATTGATTATTTTATCTACAATGAATTTGAAGATCATATAAGCTGCATTGATCAGTTATTAGTTGTTTAGTTTTGTTAAACACCAAAAAGGAGGAAATTGTTGGAAACTTAATTTTGGATGTTTGACAAATCGATTATTTATTAGAACTAACTGATCAAATATTCGATCTATACAGGTTGCCTAACTGAAGAGTATCGCGCATATTATCTAAGGCAACCGAACCCAGCTGAACTGAACTTTCGAAGAAAACTAACTTATCAGTGCTGACTGATCAGTTGGAAACCGATTAGTTGATATATTCAGCCATATGCTTCCTTCAACTAAACGTGTCTCGGGAAAGAACATTCAACCGACAAAGAGACATAGAATATTGCAACTAAATACGAAACGCAGCACTTCAATCAATACAGCTTAGAACAACGCATTTCGGCTAAAGCAATTAAAACGCCGCATTACAATAAACGAAGCAAACAATGCCCAAGGAATGATGAAGTGGCAATCAACGGATACAAAGATTCAAATATATCTCAAGTTACCGTTGGAAGGGAAGATTATAAAAATACGACAGAAGATCAGCTAAAAAAAAAAAGAAGCGCACAAACTCTCTATTCAAAGCTTGCTGTTACTCTGTCAAAATTTCATCTCACACTCACTTGATTTATTCGTAGCAGTCAAGGCTACAATTTGAGCTCACTAGCACTTTGTAATAATTGTTAAATTCAATAGTGCTAAGATCAGTTATGCACTGAGAACATTCTGTAATACTAAGAGTTTCAGTTTTTGGCAGTGATAAGTCCAAACTGAAGTGGGTCAGTACAAATCTTGTATTCGATCAAAGTCTTTTAGTGGAAATCCTATCTTTGAGATAGAAGGGGTGACGTAGGAGTAATTGAAATCTTCGAACATCAAGAAACAATTCTTGTGTCTTTTATTTCAGTTTTGTATTCTATCTTTCAGTCAGTTAATTTTCAAAACTACTTTAGTTTAACTGATTGTCATTGACCAACAAGATTCCGAGAACAGTTTCTCACCAAACTGAACTCAAAACTGGAAAAGATCAATTTTAATTGTGAGTGTTTATTCAACCCCCCTTCTAAACACTTTTGTTTCGTTAATCGATCCTACCATACTTTTAACTTTAACTTTTTACACAACTAAAAAAAGCCTTCCTCCCCCCTCCCAAGTGAGATGGCCGAAATTTTCCTTGCATTTTTCTCTCCAATTTTTCTTCTTCAATTGTGAAGGAAAGAAAAGTCTTCTCAAAGAAAAATCCTCTAATTTTTCTAGTGCAAAATTAGAGGGGATCTACCTAGTTGATGGTGGGCTTAATTTTTGAGCTAGGAGTGCTCAAAAGAGAAGCTTGTAAAAGGTCTTGCCATTGAAGAGCTTAGTTGCTTGACAACTAAGTTGGAGCCATTAGGTATATTTCTTAAACACACTATGTATGACACATTTCGTGTTTTGCATATTTGCTACACTACTTTGTGGGGTGCTCGGTTTTTTGTTCTTGTTAAAAACAATTTTGAACTTCCGTTGCGCAACCGAGCACCGTAACCGATCCCCTTTCAAGTGGTATCAGAGCTAAGGTTACAATTTTAGTGTAGCAAATACATGATATTATGTTGAGGTCAATTTCTAACCGCATGAGACAATCAAAACAACACTTCGATGGCCGGTTTTGGGGCGGTTTTGGAGCAGCAAGTTGCTGCACATTTCAGGCAGCTTGGGCAGCCCAAAACGGGCAGCAAGGGCAGCCCGAACAGCCCCTTCTTTTTAGATAAAAAAAATTTGTAAGTTGGCCTGAATCCGGCGACGGCGATGACGACTAGGGTTTCCAAAAGTGTTTTGGATTATCAAAGTGTCATGGGCCTTGAAATTGTTGGGTCATTAGATGGCTAACATATTTGTGAAATTTTAAATGGACCAAAATGTTTTTGGTGAAAAATGATTTTTTGGGCCCTTAAGTTTAAATTTACAAAAGTTATACATATTTTCTCATAAAATAAATAATTGAAGTTGGACTTTAATTATTTAGAGTAAATGGTGATTTACAAGAAATTCGGTTATAAATAAATTAATTTGAAAGTAGAAAAAGGAGTTTGTATACTTTGTTAATTTAGTTTATAATCGTGACAGTTAGTGATTGGATCAAGATATATAATATTGGATCAATTGATTATTGTGATAATTAATTGATGGTGTATGATATGTGATATTATGCATGAAGGATGATCAAAAGCCCAAGCCCAATTTGCTAGGTGTATGCTAGGATATTTTGTGTTGAATGATTGTAATAATTATCAATTTATAAAGTGGGCTTGATTTATGGCCTGTTCCCACCCCATGAGATGTATCCCTATTTGCCATGGATATTTATTTGTAAATATTAGTATAGGGGAAGATCAAGAGTGGAAGATGGTGGCCTTGATGATTATGAAGATCGAAGACATGTAAATATTGGAAGCTTATGTAAAAGTTGCATTTGCATCCCATGCATTTCCCTAGGATTGGACCTAGGCCCGTGTTTAGCTCACACGGGCCGTTAGTTTCGGGGCGATTGATCATCCTTGTTTTGTTTACTGTTTATAATATATGCATGATATATTATATATAATGAGTATGTGCGTTATTATTATGATAATAACAAAGTTGCATGAATCCGGCAAACATACGATCAAACATGGCGAGTTTTTAAATAAAATTAATGATGAGACCTTTCAAAATTAAAAACCCTCATTTTGAATAAGATTCAAAAATAATATCAAGTCTGAAAAGGGAAATTATAAAGTTGTTTATAATTTCCATGTCTTCCATCGACAACGGGTGCATGATGAACGCTACCCGGGATCCGGACTCGGCTCATATTATTGGGGGGGCCTTGGACACCGGAAAACTGTGACATCCATTGACATTGTGATGTGAACTACGTGGAACTCCCATGATTTCGGTTCATATTATTGAGGGAACTCATGGCGACCGTCCATTAAGGTTCAACATCGATGGGTAAGGCTTGACACATAAAGATGAACGACGTCATATTATTGGGTCCTAATCAAACGTGAGACAAAAGTTTACGTAGAGGGTTGCATGGTGATGCAATTGGAAAAAACATTTTAGGAATTATGATTGGCTGATATTATTCGGGATCATAATTCGCTAATTGGACCTTACGTACCTACTGAGGAAAGGAGTTTCCCGTTTTCACTAGAGGGTTTTGAAAAATGTCAAAACAGTGGGAGCAAATATTTATGAAGTAAAAGTCCATACTTCATATCATACTAAATATTTTAAAATAGCCATCAACATTTATCTGTTCTTACTTTTCAGTAAAAATTGACAATGTCTTCGATACACAACCTGTTATCTGCAATACTTGACAAAGACATATTAACCGGACCTAATTACCTCAATTGGATAAGAAATCAGAAAATTGTTTTGAATTCGGAAAGGATAGCATATACACTGACTGAGTCGCCCCCTGTTGAGGCTCCAACTGACTGCACTCCTGAGGAATTGCAGACTTACAAGGAATGGTGTGACCATGACTTGAAAGCCAGGTGTTATATGCAGGTTTTTATGAATTATGAACTGCAGAAGCGTTTTGAGGATGCAAAGAGTACTGCTGACATTCATTTGCATCTCAAGGAGCTCTTTGGTGAGCAAACACGGCCTCTTAGGTATGCTACCGTCAAAGAGCTAATCACTTTACGAATGCGAGATGGGGCCTCAATCCATGAGCATGTCCTAAAGATGATTGGGCTCGTGGATAAGCTCGTTGGCATGGATCTGATGTTGCCTTTGGAGTTGACCACTGACGTGTTGCTCTTGTCATTGCCTAGCTCATTTGATCTTTTTGTGGTGAATTTCAACATGAACAAGCTGGTGCCTACCCTTGAGGGGTTGGTGAATATGCTTGTTACATTTGAATCCACCATCAAGAAAGAGAAGTTGGTTCTTTATGTGGGTTCTTCATCTGGGACAAAAATTTATCCACATGGGAAGGGAAAAAAACGTTCTTTCCAACGTCCCAAGAAGAACGTGCCCTTGATGAGGCAATCTCCGAATCCCGTTGTGGCAGCCACACCAGTTAAGGCTGACAAGACTGTTGATGTATGTCATCACTGCAAGAAGCCTGGATATTGGAGGCGTAAATGCAGATAATATCTTGCCCATAAAGGTTCTGGAAATGGTATGTTCTATATTGAAGTAAACATTTCAATTAACTCTACTTCTTGGGTATTGGATACCGTCTGTGGCTCACATCTCTGTAATAATTTACAGGTGATGGGAAGAAGTAGGAGACTAAGGGAAGGTGAGACCTTCTTGAGGATGGGAAATGGGGCAAGAGTTGCTGCTAAGGCTGTTGGAGATGTTTTTTTATTGGTGAACAATAATTTTAAGTTAATTTTAAGAGATGTTTTGTTTGTACCTGATTTGGTGAAAAAAAAACATTGTTCCCATTTCAATGCTGATAAAGATGGATATTCTTGTTTATTTAGCAAAGGTGTTTGCAATATTTAGAAGAATGAATGTTTGATTGGTACTGGTGAACTTGAAAACGATCTCTATAACTTAAAATTGAAAGATATTCCACTAAATGTCCATTCAAAGGCAGACATCATATGGGATATGGATGGGTAAGCCTGCCAAATATTCTTATCTTAGAATATGGGGGTGCCCAGCTTATGTGAAGCAGGTAGTGGGAGATAAATTGGATATTCGATCCACTTTATGTTACTTTGTGGGATATCCAAGAAATTCAGTTGGATAATATTTCTATCATCCCCAAGAAACAAAGGTGTTTGTTTCTAGGAATGCAATCTTTTTGGAAAAGAAATTTCTATTAAATAGAAAAGTGGAGATGATAGAACTCGAAGAAGTTCGAGAGACACCCACAATTATAGAACCCACACCCGAAGAGCCAAGAGAGGAGATACAAACTCCTAGAATATCCGAGAGAGTCTCGAGACCACCTATGAGGTATGGTCTGCTTCTTGAAGAGGGCCATGATGAGCTTAACCATGGATGTGATTCAAGGACCTTAAAAGAAGAGTTATCTGATGCCGATTCATCCAAGTGGATTGAAGCAATGGAATCAGAGATGAATTCCATGCATTCGAACCAAGTGTGGAACCTTGTGGATCCAACTGACGGAACCATTTCCATAGGGTGTAAATGGATTTACAAGAGGAAACTTGGGCCGGATGGTAAGGTATTGACCTTCAAGGCGCGATTGGTAGCAAAAGGATATACTCAAAGACAAGGAGTTGACTTTGAGGAAACTTTTTCTTTGGTTGCAATGTTCAAGTCTATAAGGATATTGCTAGCAATAGCTGCATGGTATGACTATGAGATATGGCAGATGGATGTCAAGACAGCCTTTCTTAATGGGGATATTAAGGAAGAGATTTACATGTCTCAATCTGAAGGGTTTACATCTATAGGAAGTGAGCATATGGTATGCCAACTTCAGAGATCTATTTATGGTCTAAAGCAGGCATCTAGGAGTTGGAACCTCAGATTCGACATTACAATCAAAGAGTTTGGTTTTACTAAGAATCCTGAGGAACCCTGTGTGTATAAGAAGGTCAGCGGGAGTGCTGTGACATTCCTGGTGCTTTATGTTGTTGACATTCTACTCATTGGGAATGATGTAGGGATGTTGCAATCAACTAAAATATAGTTAGCGAGTAAGTTCTCGACGCAGGACTTGGGTGAAGCATCTTTTGTATTGGGAATACATCTCTATAGAGATAGATCGAGAAGATTGCTTGGTCTCACCCAGTCCACATACATTGATACCATCGTGAAGCGGTTCTCGATGGATGAGTCCAAGAGAGGACATCTACCAATGTGTCATGGCGTGTCCCTATCCAAGTCTATGTCTCTCAAGACTGATGCAGAGATAGCGGTGATGACAAGCATTCTTTATGCAACTGCGATTGGTAGCATCATGTATGGGATGATATCTACACGTCCTGACGTGGCTTTCGCACTAAGTGTAGTGAGTAGATATCAATCTAACCCTGGTCTTCCACACTGAAAAGCTGTGAAAGACATCCTTAAGTATTTGAGAAGGACCAATAAGTTGTTCTTGGTCTATGGGGGTGGAGAACTAAAATTGGAAGGCTATACCGTCTCTAGCTTCCAAAGCGATATCGATGACTCGAAGTCAATCTCTGGGTTTGTATTAATGCTCAATGGTGCTGTTGTCTCTTGGAATAGTTCCAAGCAAGACAGTACTGCGGATTCCACCACTGAGGCCGAATACATTGCTGCATCAGCTGCAGCAAAGGAGGCTGTTTGGATAAGGAATTTCATCCAAGAGTTGGGCGTCATTCCTAATGGAGTTGCTCCTGTCCCGGTGTTTTGTGACAACACGGGAGCTATAGCTCAAGAAAAGGAGCCAAGGTCTCATCAGAAGTCCAAACATGTATTGAGAAAGTACCACATCCTCCGAGAGATTGTGGAAAGAGGAGAAGTGTCGATTGACAAAGTCAGCTCCGCAGATAATGTTGCTGATCCACTAACTAAGCCTTTACCTGGACCATTATTCGAGAAGCATCGCGAATCGATGTGTTTGAAACATATGGATAGTTGGCTCTAGTGCAAGTGGGAGATTGTTAGAGTGGGTGCACGTCGAGCCAAGTGTTGGCCGAGTGTTCACAATAAAACTCTATGTATAAACAGTTTTTATTTTAATAATATTCGAAATTATTGTTTTGGTACTTCTTTATCTGTATACCCATACTAGTTGCATAGATAATGTCCTTGAATATACAAATGGTAGAAAAAATATGAGATGCTCATATGATGAGTATCATTAAACTCATATTTGGAATACTGTATATTCTAAACAGTTCCTAGTCGATTCACCCGCCGTTAAGAAGGATATAGGCCGCTCGAGTTCGAGACTAGCATCTGCGATGTGAGTACCATGTTTCGTTGGTAGGGGACATTGTGATGTCCGAACATGCAGATAGTTGCTCCTTGTAAAGTGCACTGAACAACCCTCCATAAAGGACTTTCCAAGTGGTTCTCACTTATCGATTTGAAACGTCCTAATTTATGGTTGTACATCATTAGTCCTTATGACCCGTGACAACATTGAGACTCTATGTGCTAGCATTGCACTTTGACATGTTTACCTACTCTCATGGGGTCATCAAGTGGCAAGGTTAGGTACTTTGTCGAAACATATAGGAGTCGATGCATTGTAGTCGGGAATTCACCGCTTACCTTCGGGTATAGATATCCTATGTGTATGTAGTATGAAATCTCTGATCAGAGTATGGTGGTAATTATGAAAGTGGTTTCATAGATTACACCATCGATGCAGCTACGACATGACACATAGTATCGTTTCATTAACAACTCTCGATAAACCAATGGTTGTCGAATCGGTCGGGATATATGAGTTGAAGGGACCGTACTGTACGCTAACCATAATTGAATGGTTCTTGCAGGCACTATCATTTGATACCTAGGGAATCGTGTAAGCGATGCTGCTAAGCGTTTAACATGATTGGTTGGGTACTATCACACTTGAGTTCTGACGTTCTTATTATCAAGGAGTTGATAAGTAAGAATGAAGCAATTGGGGTATGCTCAAATAATGACATGTTTAGTTCCGAATCACATGGAGATGTGAACTCACTGCTAGTTGTATCAATGAACCATTGAGGGCCACACAAGTACTAGCTTTCTAGATCCCGTTGAAAAGTAAAATAGTTCAATGTGTTGAACGGCTTATAAAGGAGTTTATAAGCGTAAACAAAATAGAAGTATGACTTCTAAAAGAGGAATGTAACTTTTAATTTGTGGAAGTGTTCCTAAATTAAAAGTTGGCCAAATAAATAATGTATTTGAAAATTGTGATTTTCATAAAGATTATTATTAACTAAATTAAATTAATTCAAGTGTTGAATTAATTAAAACTAGTGGGCCTTGTAGAGTCCAAATAATTACATTAATTCAAGTATTGAATTAATTAAATAATATCGAGTCTTGTAGAGCCCAATAGGAAATAATTATTCAACTAGTGGGCTTGAGTAAAATCACGTAAAGTTTAAATGGTATCAAATGTGTTTGATACATTTAAATAAAAGTCCATGGGCCTTGTAATTGTTACGAGCCCATGTAGAAAGCATGCAAGGGAGGTGAAGGGTTGGAGGCAACTTTTGAGTTAATGGCATAGCATGCACATACTACTTTTAACTTTAACTTTTTACACAACAAAAAAAAGCCTTCCTCCCTCCTCCCAAGTGAGATGGCCGAAATTTTCCTTGCATTTTTCTCTCCAATTTTTCTTATTCAATTGTTGAGGAAAGAAAAGTCTTCGCAAAGAAAAATCCTCTAATTTTTCTAGCACAAAATTTGAGGGGATCTACCTATTTGGTTGTGGGCTTAATTTTTGAGCAAGGAGTGCTCAAAGGAGAAGCTTGTAGAAGGTCTTGCCATTGAAGAGATTAGTTGCTTGACAACTAAGTTGGAGCCATCATCAATCTTTTAAGATTGATAGGTATATTTCTTAAACACACTATGTATGACACATTTCGTGTTTTGCTTATTTGCTACACTACTTTGTGGAGAGCTCGGTTTTTTTTTCTTGTTAAAAACAATTTTGAAACTTCCGTTGCGCAACCCGGCACCGTAACCGATCCCCTTTCAATATATACATATGAATATAATTTTGCCATTTAAAATAAACTCTCTAACTAATTATTTGAAAATCCCAAAACGTAATTCAAAACATAAACTCGTAAACTTCAACTAAACCTAAAATTAGCATTTTACAAAGTAAAGCATACACTCTTAAATCCCTTAAAACCGCTCAAAAACATCATGCTCAACTAGTTCAACCATCAAGTCCACCATCATCAATAACATCATGCTCACTTACATCGATCACACATAGTGAATCAATTGACTCAGCAAATCTTAACAATGATATCAAGTAATACATATATGTCATATATTTTGTTAAAATAAATATTTTTATTCATTTATTTATTTATTGTTATTATTATTATTATTTAAATGCATTAATTAAATTTTGACTAAACAACTGAAAATTTTGAGATATTACAATATTTGTTTTAGATAAAAACAAATAATCAAGCGAAAAGGGTTGTCGAAAAAAGATTTATTTTATACATTAAATATTAAAAAAATAAAAAAATAGATCCGAAACCGGACCGCTCAAATATTTATCCAATGCGAAAACACCAAAAAAGTTTTAGAGTTAAGAAGAAATGGAACAGGAACCTATATCAGGTTCCTGAATTTTGGGTCCGGGAACATTAAGCACGTCTACATTTGGCTAAAGCACTTTCAGAAAAAAAAAAAAAATTTGTAATGCTCGAGATTTTACCATCGTGATTAGACATTGATTAATTGACAGAATTGAGATTTCGGGAGCTAAAATAAGATGTGAAAGGGGAAGCCGGGCATTGGTGTATAACAAGCCCAGACTTTGGACAGAACTTCTGGCGCCCGAGCGGTAGAAAAGAACCTCCCGAGTGCCAGTGTCCCACAATAATAGGATTGGGACAGAACATGTGGCGCCCGAGCGGTAGAAAGTTACTGCCCGAGCGCCAATGGACAATAGCTAAGCATCCTGGCAGAACATTCCGCGCCCGAGCGGTAATGTTTAACCGCCCGAGCACCACTTAAGTTTGGTGAAATTGTGCCACGTTTCAATTGCATGCAACCGGATGTATATATATATACATATATATATGTGTGTGTGTGTGTACAAATCGATTGTTCCTTCAGTAATTGGAAGAAAGAAGCACCGAGAAGCTTTGAAGAAATCCTTACGCCTTTTCTTTTATTAGATTTGTGATTTGCGAGAAATCCGCCAGTCCGATTTTGAATCCGACTTCAGTACTGTGTTCCTACAAACGCAGGCTACAACTGGACGTAAGTTTTGTTACATTTAGACATGATTTGAAATTATGACATTGTCAGAATCAGATGTGATTGATATATAGTGTTCTTGACACAGTAGACATCGTATAATTGAAGTCAGATCGAAGAACAGATTGTGTATGTAATTGTTATGATTTTCGGAGTTGATTTGATTGAGATTCGATATCAGAGTTGTATTGTTATTGATTATGAGTTTGGTTAGTATATCTGTGATGTTGAGAGTGACGGGGTTATCGAGACTGTATTATTATGCCGTCGAAACATCAGTAGAATGATATTGATCAGATTCAGTATTGATTGAAATTGTATTGTTGTATCGTGACATTGATAAGATTGTGTTTTGATTTGAGTGTTGATCAGAAAAGATATTGAATTGAGTTGTATATTGATGTTGTACCTATTCGATTGTCATTACCAGATTGGGTATGAACAGAGTTGAATTTGAGACTTCGTCCTCGTCAGACCTAGAAGAGAAAGGTATAAATTAATGTTGAGTTAGGATTGCACAACTCGAGTGAGGTTTGACTCGAGTTTCCCTAAATCACATACTTTATTTTATTGAATTGATATTTGCAATTAATNTCTGAGAATCACCGAGAGTGATTCATTGCTTGATATTGAATTATGTTCCTGATTATGGTACATCTTTAGAATATGATTTATTATTGATATTGATTCATGTTTCGGATTTCGATACATGCGATGAATATTTGATTCATGTTTCTGATTTTGATACATGTTATGAATGCCTGTTATATGCTTTTATATTGTCTGTATGATTGCATGTATACATGGTTTATACTGGGAATGTAATTCTCACTGGAGTTATTCGGTTGTTGTCTTGTTTGTATGTGTGCATGACAATAGGTGGGACAGGATCGGGATCAAGAAGAGAACGAGTCAGGACTAGTTAGCGTGGAGATCAGGGCTCAGAAGTAAATTAGGATTCAACATTGATATGTGGTTGAACCTAGTAAATGTATTTAGTACAGGACTTGTACTTTTAGATTTATATGTACATTACGTTTCCGCATTGCATTTTAAGGAAAAAAAATTTATATCCCACATTACTTAATTGTGTATTTAATATTCATAACGATTAAGGAAATGAATTAGCGTCCGGGTCCCCACAATTTTGGTAAACAACAAACCAAATTTAAGGTTATGTGTTCGATTATCATGTAGTGCAAAAAATCTAATTATTAAATGATGATTGTTGGTGTGCAATAATGACTCTTTATCAGAGCATATGAAATGTAAAATTGTATAACATACTAAAAATAAAGTTGTATAATTATCACTAAATATTTCTGTTAATAAATGGATAAATATTCGATGCTATAATAAAATTTCAATTTATTAATAAATATGATTATATTTCTGTTTTGAAATTTTTTCTATTCTAAATCCCACCAATTTCCAATGAAATCCCATGCCCAAAGTAATTTTTATTTTTTTGTAACCAAATCCCTATATTGGGGGTGTCAAAATTAGACACGACTCATCAAACGGAAAAAAATTAGGTTAGAGTTTGAGGTTTGAGGGTTCGGGTCAGATCGAGTTTGTGGGGCCCTTAGCTCCTAATCGTTATTACAACACAATTTGATTAGGTTTAATTAATCACAGCGGAAAACGAGTTTAAAATTTCTTTACAATGAGCCCAAAATATGCTATTTGAATACTAAAAAATAGTATTTCATCTGACATCATAAAATCTGCCCACACATAATCAAAACAACTCATACAACAATAAATCATATCCTCGGGACATGCCCCGGTATATAGATACATATATATACTGGGAAAAACATAAACCTCAGCTCAAACTGTGACTCCCTCCAGAAGTACCATCTCCGGTCTTCTGATATCCTGGAGTACCTGTCATTGTCCACATGCAAAGACAACAACAGCCCCCCTTGGGGGTGAACAAAGCCCCGTATGNGATTCAAACACATGCGCACAATTCATTTGTGCCTATTCAAGTGTACACAAGACTCAATCGAGCATTCCCAGCTATGCTCTGATACCACTCCGTGTGGGGCCCTTAGCTCCTAATCGTTATTACAACACAATTTGATTAGATTTAATTAATCACAGCGGAAAACGAGTTTAAAATTTCTTTACAATGAGCCCAAAATATGCGATTTGAATACTAAAAAATAGTATTTCATCTCACATCATAAACTCTGCCCACACATAATCAAAACAACTCATACAACAATAAATCATATCCTCGGGACATGCCCCGGTATATAGATACATATATATACTGGGAAAAACATAAACCTCAACTCAAACTGTGACTCCCTCCAGAAGTACCATCTCCGGTCTCCTGATATCCTGGAGTACCTGTCATTGTCCACATACAAAGACAACAACAGCCCCCCTTGGGGGTGAGCAAAACTCCGTATAGAACAACCAATCATATATATCACAGATATCTAAACAATGATATATGGGATGCAATGCATTATGTCGTGGAGGTATAGGGTCAAATGCCCATCCACTGAGCACATGTCAGAATCAAACGAATCGCTATCAAATCAATGCTCGAGCTGGCACACCGGCCTCAATAAGGGATACTCGTATGATAGCGTCGACAAAGCGCCATCAAATCCCAAATCTCATATCCAATCATCGGGGCCACAATTGTCTATGCTTTACGGCTCATATAATACCGGCATAGCGATTGTGTTCACAAACCCCAGAATCCAATCAAATCATATCAGGGTATCCAAGGATCATAGCTCAACGTGCATGTCATGTATCGATGTATGCATCAAACGATGTGTGTTAACAAAACATTTATTTTATACATCGATATCACAATCTCAATGTCATATATGCCACATCAATCAACAAATAAGGCATATAGACACATAATCTCATTCCAATCAATCCAATCAAACCGACATATATCATATAATATAGATACATGTCGTATGTTACCCGATCGCAACATACCTCAATTCTTAGTTCCAGTTGATGTAGTCTGAAGACATCGGTATAATACTTTATCTACATCAATAACATACTCATCCCATTCAATAACCTAATCAAAAATCATTAATATGAGTTTCAAATATCATTTGAAACTTCAAAAATTCATATCAAATTCAAATCATAATATAATTCAATTCCGACTTCGAATATGAGTTTCTTGTCGGTTATTCTACTACATATAAGAAATTCAACTTCAAATACACGCTATTCCAGCACTTTAATATTTAGAGCTGCTGGAACTAAAAGAAAATTACCTCAGTCAAAAGCCCTCGACGCGACGATCACAAATATATAGTTTGTTTCGTATTTAGACAGCGTTTCCAAGTCGATTCGGACGAAAGAAAATCGATTTCTCTCGTTTATTATCGAAGCTGCTAAAATGAAATGAAGAAAAAGAAGAAGAAACCCCGTTCTTATCTCCACCGCTTCGGCGCTCGGGCGGTAGAATTCTCGCGCCCGAGCGCGAGACATTCTGCCCCCGAGTTTTATTTGTTCCGCGCTCGAGCGGTCAAAAACCACCGCTCGGGCGCGGAATGTTCTGTCCGAGCACAGGTTTAATCCCTCACTGGCGCTCGGGCGCTAATAACCACCGCTCGGGCCCCACATGTTCTGTACCGAGATATTGGTTTTGTACTTATTGGCGTCCAGCTTTTCCACTCGAGCTCTTACAACGTCAATTCATATTCGATACTTATTTCTCAATTTCATTGTCATGATATACATCATGTACATAATCACATGAGAATTTCATAAATTATCGATAATCACACAGGATTTACGATAATACGATACACTGTCCTGACATTTCTCCCCCTCTTAAAAGATTTCGTACTCGAAATCTCAAACATCTCTATATACATAACATTGGTAAACATATATATGTCACCAGTTATAATACATATCAAAACTAAAATCAGTAAATGGATCAGTATACAGTGAATACAATGGAACAGGTGGAATAGAATCGAACAAGTGCGGATAGGATTCTCGCATCTTGCTTTCCAATTCTCATGTTGACTCCTCTACACCATGTCGTGTCCATTGTACTCGAACCAAAGGGCTCGATTTATTACGCAATATCTTCTCCTTCCGATCCATAATGCGAACAGGTTGCTCAACATAGGATAGTGAAGGATCAAGTTCAACCTCATCAGGTGCAAGTACATGTGATGGATCTGGTTCATATTTTCTCAACATAGAAACATGAAACACATCATGAATGGCAGATAAAGCTGGTGGCAATGCCAATCGATACGCAAGATCACCAACTTGATCAAGAATCTCGTACGGACCAACATAACGAGGAGATAATTTACCTTGCATGCCGAATCGAACAGTGCCTCTAAAGGGAGATATTTTCAAAAACACTCTGTCACCTTTCTGGAATTCCAAGGGGCGTCTTCGTTTATTCGCATAACTCGTTTGACGATCTTGAGCGGCTTTCATCCGCTGTCGAATTAACCGAACCTTATCATTCCTTTCTTGTATCATTTCAGGTCCAGTCAATTGTCGTTCACCAATTTCATCCCAGAATAACGGTGATCTACATCGTCTCCCATATAGAGCTTCAAACGGTGCCATACCAATGCTCGTCTGAAAGCTATTATTATAAGAAAATTCAACCAATGGTAAGGCATCTTGCCATCCAATTCTGAAGTCCATCACAACCGCACGTAACATATCCTCTAACGTTTAAATTGTACGCTAAGTTTGGCCATCAGTTTGAGGATGATAAGCAGTACTCATAGCCAAACGCGGACCCATCGCTTCTTGGAAACTACCCCAGAATTTAGAAGTAAATCTGGGATCACGATCTGATACAATCGATACGGGCACACCATGCAGTCTCACAATATTCTCGATGTATAAACGGGCCATTCTCTTATAAGGATAAGTCCGGTCATACGGAATAAAGTGTGCAGATTTCGAAAGCCGATCAATAATAACCCAAATAGCATCACAGCCCTTGGGCGAACGAGGTAAATGAGTCACAAAATCCATAGTAATATGTTCCCAATTCCACTTTGGGATTTCGAGACTATGGAGTAATCCTCCCGGTTTTATTCGTTCGGCTTTCACTTACTGGCAGACTAAACATTTCGAAATAAATTCAGCAATGTCCTTCTTCATACGTCTCCACCAAAAATGAGGTCTCAGTGTCAAATACATTTTCCGACCTCCGGGGTGAATACTGTATTTGCTACAATGTGCTTCACGAAGAAGGGCAGATTTCAAATCAGAATCATTAGGGACTACCAGCCGACCATTCAGTCGTAAAGAACCATCAGAAGAAATCTGAAATCCAGACTGATGTCCTGTAGACACAAGTTCTTTCGACTTCTGAATCTGCGCATCGCTTCGTTGGGCCTTTCGGATTTTAGATATCAAGTTCGTCTCAATTTGCAATGCTGAGACAGTGACAGAATTCCAATTCGAGTGAAAAGTCCAGCCAGAAGTACATATATCTTCGTGTACTTTGGCGACATTGACAGAAGCTAACACAGACTCATACACTTTACGACTCAGGGCATCCGCAGTAACATTCACCGATCCAGGGTGATACTGAATCTCACAATCAAAATCTTTCAGGAGATCCATCCATCTACGTTGCCTCATATTCAAATCAGATTGAGAAAAGAGATATTTCAGACTCTTATGATCTGAATAGATAACAAACTTTTCTCCGTACAAATAATGGCGCCAAATCTTCAAAGCAAACACAATGGCAGCCAATTCAAGATCATGAACAGGATAACGTGTTTCATGAGATTTCAATTGACGAGACGCATAAGCAACCACTTTGCCATGTTGCATCAGAACACAGCCCAAACCTTTACCAGACGCATCTGTACACACTACAAATCCTCCGGTACCTGAGGGAATAGTAAGCACAGGTGCTGTGGTCAATCTCGTCTTCAATTCAAGAAAACTAGCTTCACATTCATCTGACCAAATGAATCG
>NC_133320.1:13611807-13634445 GCF_012295235.1 Primulina huaijiensis | reverse complement strand
GAGGATACCAATGGAATTTTGGCTTGGGAACCCTTGCCATAAAAATTCCACTTGGGTCCATCAACCGGTCGAAATCGAACCACTCTATGAAAACAATTAACAGTAGCTCGATTTGTCGTCAAGATATCCATGCCAACAATACAATCAAAGTCGTGCATTGGGAGGACAATCAAATTCAAGAACATCACATTATCCTCATATATCAATACACAATTATGCACAACTTGCTCAGACAAAATAATCTTCCCTGCTGGCGTGGGTATCGACAAAGTATCGTACAATGGGGTACACTCAATATCGTGGGATGCAACAAATGCATGAGATATGAATGAATGAGATGCTCCTGTATCAAATAAAACACGTGCAGGATAATCGCAAAGCGTGCAAATACCTGCAATCACACCACCAGGAGCTTCTCTCGCCTGATCCTCAGTCATAGCATACACTCTCACTTGAGGAGGGACTTGAGCAGTCTGACCACCCGGTCCTCGATATCGTGGAACATTCGACTGCTAGAAAGAGGGAACAGGAACAACAGGTTTCATCATACTGGGGCCACCCCTAAATCCAGGCTGGGGTTGAGCAGAAGTCGTACCCCTGTTCGGACATACTCGAGAGAAATGGCCTTCCTGCCCACACTGATAACAAGTACCAAACATACCTCGACACTGCTCGATAGTATGTTTACCGCCACAATAACTACAGTAGGGAGCAATCACAGAACTCCCTCGCTGTGATCCACTCGAACTCGAAGAAGACGAAGAACCAGAACAAGTCTTCTTGAACTTCTTACCCCTTGGACGCAATGCAGGCTGCTAAGCTGACACTGGTGGTGGAGGAGTATACTGTAGACCTCATCTCCTAAGTCCAGCCTCGGCTGCCTTGGCTCGTTCAACTGCCTCTGCGTAGCTGGTAGGCAATCCAAAAACAACAAAAGTATATAAAGCAGGGTGTAAACCATTTACAAACCTGTAATATTTTGCCCTCGCATTCCCGGCTACGTGAGGTGCATACTTCAACAAAGTAGAAAATTTTGAAGCATATTCCGCAACAGTCATCGTTCCCTGCTGCAGACTATTGAATTCATTCTCCTGAGCAGTATAATAAGAAGGAGGAGAATACTACTCCAAAAACTGGGCCTTGAAGACATCCCATGTGACTTCAATCTCGGCCTCTTTCAATCCAATCTCAGCGGCTTCCCACCAAGATTTAGCTCGGTCTTTCAACTGATATAAAGCGAGTTTCAGTCTCCGAGCATTGGAATACTCCACAATATTAAACTGATGCTCAATATCCTTCAACCAGGCTTCAGCTCTTTCCGCACTCTCAGTGCCAAAGAACCTCGGTGGTTTTAAATCCTGGAATCAAGCCATCACTACATCCATGGACAATCCTTCAAATTGTCCAGCAATCCTCTCAGTACTGCTACTCGCAGTTTCATTTGTGGGATCCATCTACAAATCATATGATGAATATCACAATTTCATATCAATTTCATAATCTCATCATCTCGTATCATCAATCTCATCAGATACTTACTCAAATCAAATCAAGTAAGAGCAAGTAATACAAATGATTCAAACACATGCGCACAATTCATTTGTGCCTATTCAAGTGTACACAAGACTCAATCGAGCATTCCCAGCTATGCTCTGATACCACTCCGTGTGGGGCCCTTAGCTCCTAATCGTTATTACAACACAATTTGATTAGGTTTAATTAATCACAGCGGAAAACGAGTTTAAAATTTCTTTACAATGAGCCCAAAATATGCTATTTGAATACTAAAAAATAGTATTTCATCTCACATCATAAAATCTGCCCACACATAATCAAAACAACTCATACAACAATAAATCATATCCTCGGGACATGCCCCGGTATATAGATACATATATATACTGGGAAAAACATAAACCTCAACTCAAACTGTGACTCCCTCCAGAAGTACCATCTCCGGTCTCCTGATATCCTGGAGTACCTGTCATTGTCCACATACAAAGACAACAATAGCCCCCCTTGGGGGTGAGCAAAGCTCCGTATAGAACAACCAATCATATATATCACAGATATCTAAACAATGATATATGGGATGCAATGCATGTATGTCGTGGAGGTATCGGGTCAAATGCCCATCCACTGAGCACATGTCAGAATCAAACGAATCGCTATCAAATCAATGCTCGAGCTGGCACACCGGCCTCAATAAGGGATACTCGTATGATAGCGTCGACAAAGCGCCATCAAATCCCAAATCTCATATCCAATCATCGGGGCCACAATTGTCTATGCTTTATGGGTCATATAATACCGGCATAGCGATTGTGTTCACAAACCCCAGAATCCAATCAAATCATATCAGGGTATCCAAGGATCATAGCTCAACGTGCATGTCATGTATCGATGTATGCATCAAACGATGTGTGTTAACAAAACATTTATTTTATACATCGATATCACAATCTCAATGTCATATATGCCACATCAATCAACAAATAAGGCATATAGACACATAATCTCATTCCAATCAATCCAATCAAACCGACATATATCATATAATACAGATACCTGTCGTATGTTACCCGATCGCAACATACCTCAATTCTTCGTTCCAGTTGATGTAGTCTGAAGACATCGGTATAATACTTTATCTACATCAATAACATACTCATTCCAATCAATAACCTAATCAAAAATCATTAATATGAGTTTCAAATATTATTTGAAACTTCAAAAATTCATATCAAATTCAAATCATAATATAATTCAATTCCAACTTCGAATATGAGTTTCTTGTCGGTTATTCTACTACATATAAGAAATTCAACTTCAAATACACGCTATTCCAGCACTTTGATATTTAGAGCTGCTGGAACTAGAAGAAAATTACCTCAGTCAAAAGCCCTCGACGCGACGATCACAAATATATAGTTTGTTTCGCGTTTAGACAGCGTTTCCAAGTCGATTCGGACGAAAGAAAATCGATTTCTCTCGTTTATTATCGAAGCTGCTAAAATGAAATGAAGAAAAAGAAGAAGAAACCTCGTTCTTATCTCCACCGCTTCGGCGCTCGGGCGGTAGAATTCTCGCGCCCAAGCGCGAGACATTCTACCCCCGAGTTTTATTTGTACCGCGCTCGAGCGGTCAAAAACCACCGCTCGGGCGCGGAGTGTTCTGTCCGAGCACAGGTTTAATCCCTCACTGGCGCTCGGGCGCTAATAACCACCGCTCGGGCGCCACATGTTCTGTACCGAGATATTGGTTTTGTACTTATTGGCGTCCGGCTTTTCCACTCGAGCTCTTACAACGTCAATTCATATTCGATACTTATTTTCTCAATTTCATTGTCATGATATACATCATATACGTAATCACATGACAATTTCATAAATTATCGATAATCACACAGGATTTACGATAATACGATACACGGTCCTTACAGAGTTAGACTCGATAGCTTATCCGAAAAATATGATCGGGTTGGGTTAGGTTCGGGTCAACTGAGGTTGACCCGAGTTGAATCGAAAATTTGAAATTTTTTTAAAAAATATAATTAATAAATAATTCCAATATTTTTATATATTGTATGTCGTAAAAAATATTTATTGTATATTTATATCATAAATTTTTCATATTTTAATATTTATTTTGAACATTTTTTATTCTTTAAACAATTGTGTATTTGATTTAGGAGTAGGTCTCTTGTGAGACGGTCTCATTAATCTTTATTTGTGAGATAAGTCAACTCTACCGATATTCACAATAAAAAGTAATACTCTTAGCATAAAAAGTAATATTTTTTCATGGATGCTCTCACAAAATACGACCTGTGAGGCCGTCTCACACAAGTTTTTGTCTTAATTTATTAAATATATTTTATTTTTCTACAATTATATTTTAAAATTTAAATCATATATATGTGTGAGATTTTGTTATTATATGTTTAATTAAATTTTTATTTTTAAAAAAATAAAAATCGGATTGATCGAAATGATCAAGTTGATTCAAGTTCGAATTCGAGTTTAATATTTTCATATTAGCTCGGATTCAAATTAGATTCGAGTGAAACCATTTTTAAATAATACTATCTATCATTCATTCATACCCATCCTACCTAATTGACATAGCTCTCTATATTGTCTTCTCCGGCTCAGCCTGGCACCTCTTCAACCCCAATGGCGCATCTAAGCCTGCAGCGCCGGTACTCCGTTTCTTCCTCCTCCTCGTATATTTCGCCACAAACGCCCTCCTTCAGAACCCATAAACTCTTCCCAATACCAAAACACCTCCTAAACCTCCGAAAAACCTCCGTTTCCATATCCTTTTCCTTTCCCGCTGCCATAATATATTTTCTGAACAATCAAAAGGTTTCCACTCAAGCTTCTTCCTTTTCTTTTCAAGAAGAGGAAGAAGGTGAAAATCGTTTAGAAGAAGTAAGAGAAGCTATCAGCGAGTATTTGGAAGAAGTTGGAGCTTCTAGAGATGACGCCTCTGTTATTTCTTCAAGCTGCCCTGGTTATTTGAACTCTTTGATTGAATCCATTGATGATCTCGACGATTGGAATTCATGGGCCGCCGCTGATTTCACTCAAGAAATTGTTTCTGCGAATGTTTTGGAGTTCAAGAAGAAAGTTCGCCAAATGGCGAAGCGAAAAGGCGACAGGGGTGCTCTTCCCTTTTTGGAGAGCCTTGGTCTTTCTCTCTCTTCCGCTACCAACTTAGCCCGCTATCTTTTCGCTTCGCATACTCTTCCCCAGCTCATTCACAAGGTATTTTAATTCATATGATTCTTGTTAATCTATGTACGCAATATTATCCGAACAGGTTACTCCTTGTTTTTGGCCGTCAAGATGTCTTTTCCTTCCCCTCATGTTGCGTTGTTCCTGTGATTATAGGTTAAGTTTGTGAAGAAAATATTATTTTCTGGCAGTGATGATCTTGGGGTTACTGGGAAAAATGCTCTGCGCATGATGGCAACCCTCTCCATCCCCGCTGATGAGGATGTGCAACAAACTTTGGCATTCTTTGAGAAGGTTAGAACATCGATTGAGTATTAACTAACACCCCTATTTTCTTGATTTCTTTAGTTATAAAGTTTATATGTAGCTCTATGTATAATGGGAATGTGGTGCTTTCTCCTATTGTAGATTCAAGCAAGGCGTGGAGGTTTGAATCTTTTAGGTTCCAATGCCTGCTTCCCGTATTTTATTGAAACATTTCCATGCCTTCTATTTCTACCCCTAGAGTCGCGCATACAGTCTATTATGAAGTTCTTGGAAGATATTGGAGTCCCCAAAGGTTACATAAGAAACATTTTTCTGTTATTTCCTCCCATCTTATCGTATGACATTGACAAGGACATTAAACCAAGACTCCAGTCATATGCGAAGGTATAATCCCTTCATTTTTGTAATGCATTCAAGATTGCATACCTGCAATTCTCTTTTTATTTGTAGAACGGATCATACCAATCTATAGTTGAAAAATGTGGTGATCTCTATCTACCTTCATTAGCTTAAAACCGTAATTCTCATTAATAATATTTCTAAAATTGAGTGTTTGAACTTGGCACCATACTTTGTCCTCGTAAACATTCAGTTTTAGAGTTATAGGGGAGGACCAGGGATAAAGCACTACTTAAAGATTACATAATGCCAACAATTCTACGAGCTTCAGATGGTTGACTACCCAAGATTGATTAACAACTTCTGCTGATTAGGCCTCAGGGATAAAACCAGTGGCAAAGTGGTTTGAAACATTTCTATTTGAGGCAACTTTTGTGTCTTTTGTAAGAATGTGTAATAGAAAACGCTGGATGTCTTCCTGTCTATTTGTTTCTTACATTTCTTGTACGTTTTTAATGGATCATTGTTGGTAGATTTTTTGTTTTGATCTTAGAAACTAATAATTTTTCTTTCGGGGCGTCTTGTCTTGTAGGTTGGTGTAAAAGATTGTGATCTTGGCAAGATGCTGGTGAAGTATCCCTGGATTCTTTCAACTAGTATTCTGGAGAACTTTCAGAAATTCATAGACTTCTTTGATGGGGAGAAGGTAACCGCCATTAGCAGATAAGTTCTATCTATCACCTATATAGCTGTGAGTTGTTGTGGTGTCGTTGCTATGTAAATGATGTACCTGTCGTAAATAAGCAAATTTGAATGGGTTGGTTCCTACATTCCTTCAATGCAGAGTCTTGCTTCTTAACATTTGTTGACAAGTTATAGATTTTCAATTCTTTTTCAGGTTCCAAAGATCTGTTCGTCAAATGCAGTAAAAAATTGGCCCCTTATTTTGTGTTGTTCTGTGAACAAGTTGAACTGGATGGTGCATCAGTTCAATGAAATGGGAATAAGCAATAAGAAGTTTGGCCAAATTATTGTTACAAGTCCACAGCTATTGCTTCGCAAGCCCCAGGAAATTACTCAGGTTGGTTAAATTCTTCTAGGAACTGCTTTGGATTGAAGCTTCTTGACAATTAAAATGGTGCATTTTGTTTACTTTGACTTGACAACCAGGTGATATCCTTCTTCAAAGATGTCGGGCTGGATGAGGACGCCATTGCTCGTACACTTGGTCGTTGTCCCGAAATTTTTGCTGCAAGCACAGACAAAACTCTCAAGAAGAAGCTGGAATTCCTCTCCAGTGTCGGAATTTCCAAAACCTACCTTCCAAGGGTTATTAGAAAATATCCGGAACTGTTTGTTTGTGATGTTGACCGAGCATTACTTCCTAGGTAAAGATGCTACATTTTTTTGTGTTCCTGATAACAGTAGCCAATTATTATGTTCGAACTTTTCTGTGACATTTTTTTTTCCTAAAATTCTTGTTACAGAATGCGATACCTGAAGAAGATTGGGCTGTCTATGAAGGATATCAGATCAATGGTGAGCAGGTTTTCACCATTGCTCGGTTACAGTGTAGAACAAGTTTTGCAACCCAAAATAGAATTCTTAGTGAACACCATGGGATTCCCTTTAAGTGAAGTGGTCGAATATCCAAGATACTTCAGCTACTCGTTGGATAAGAGGATAAAACCCAGATATTGGGTTCTAAAAGGTAGGAACATCGAATTTAACTTGAAGGATATGTTAGGTAAGAATGACGAGGAATTCGCTGCTGAATATTTAGGTGTGGCGGAGATGCTTGTTCCTCCTCCCTCTTGACAAAAGCTTTTTGTGCCGGAGCATTATTTTGGTGATTCAAATGTTCTACTGCACTAATATCCTGAATGCTCGTGTAAGGTTCAAAATTAAGTCGATGTAATCCAACTGCATGCAAATATAGGGAATATGAAAAATGGTTAATTAAATGATTTTAATTGCTAAATTGATTATGTGACATATTGATATAATGTTTTAGTAGTTTTTCTACTAACATGCATTAAAATGTATTTTTAAGGGTTATTCGAGTTGCGATCGAAGAATGGAGACTGATGACTGAAAAATGGAAAATGTTTTTATTAAATAATTGTTTTTAATTATTCAAAATATGATTGATGTTTTTTCTTATTTTTTAAAATAAAAAGGTTTTGAGATGATTTTATACTCCGGAACGTAAATTTTATCGGTATGGATTTTCAAAAAAAATACGAACGTGTTAGCAACTCGACTAGTAAATTCACAAATTTTTCTACTCAAAATAATTTTTAATATTTCAATTTAGCTCAATGGACTTAATTAACCTCCTTAATGAGCCTAAGCTTTATTAATGGATTAATTAAGTATACAATATACAAATTTCACCTCATAAACCTTCTTAACCCCACGCCCCACTCCCCAATTCAATACAAACTTTCTCTCCAACAAATCACACGGCACACACATCAAACTTCAAGAGAAAATTCGAAAGTTGCAAAGATATTCAAGCCAAGATTGTTCGTCTTCGTTCTTCGCAATCGTCAACGTTTATTCGTGCGTAAAATACGCAAAGGCATGCCATATTCTTCCCTTCAAACATCTATCACACCATAGTAATTGTCTAAGCATATTTTGAAGGAGAACATGGCACACAATTTGTTATTTTCGTAACTATATGCTTATATGTTCTAAACTTGTGATTTTTTATTCTAAAAACATGTTTCTATGTTGTCAAAGGGCTGCCATGTCTAGGGGATTGATCAGGGATGTTTTACACGAGTTTTAGAGTCCTAGAACACAACCAAAACGCTGCACAAATGCGAAGAACGAAAGCTAGAACTGATCATGTATATGTGTGTCTTGAAGGCTCGGTTAAGGGGAGACTTGGTGCATGGCTTGGCTTGGCTAGACCAGGGCTGGGCTAGGGAGGAGTCCTAGCAAACTAGGACTCCCACCCGAGAAGAACAAGTGCAGCGCACTTGATGTGCAGCCGCGCAGGATGAGCACGGCTCGGCCCGGGAGCTTCAGGATGGGCTATGGTGGTTCACTAGGGTCCTAGGAAGGTGCAGAAGGGGTTGGTTCAGGGTCTGGCTCGATGGCTAGGTCCTAGGCGCGAGATTGAGGTGTCCATGCCAAGTGGGATTCTCGGCCACATCTTGCACTTGGGGGTGTGGCTTCGGTTTCGAGCTAGGGGTCGAGTCCTTGGGTGCTTAGGGTCCAGGGGGAGGCTGGCTCGTGGTTGGCTCGTGAGGGCTCGAGCTTGGCTTGATGAAAAAGCTAGATGGCTCGAGAGTGGCTTAGTCGAGGACCTAGGGTTTTCTTTGTGAAAATAAAATCAAAACATGGCTAACGGGGGTCGAGTCATGGTTCACGAGGGCCAAATAATTATTAAAAGTCTAATTTTTGAATTTTGGAATTTTATATTAAAGTTTGAAATTTTTCGGTATTAAAACGTCTTAAAACGAATAATTAAAGATTAATTAAAAAGTCTAGTATTTAAGCTAAATATAATTATGAGAAAATTAATTTAAGCTTCAATAATTATTTGGGACATGTTAGAGTCCATGAAATTAAGAAAATGTCAAAAACGTGAAATTTTATGTTTAGGAGTAAAACGGTAATTTTACATCCTGAAATTAGTAAACGTCATGACAGTGTCCCGAATGCTGTTTTATATGCTAATATGATTATTTTCAATGAATATGAATGTTTATGAACTTTTATATGTTAAAATATGATTTTTAAATGTTTATTGATTTTTATGGTTTAATATGGACATTTAAAAAGTATGTTGCATGCTTGGTTTAAAAGAAAAACGAATATTTTATGCATGTTTTTATTAAGTGATAAAAATACGAAATGTTAATTGATCTGAAGGGATTTAGACTAATACGATGATATGTTAGAGATATCGTGAAGGTGAAGGCCCAGTGGGAGCCCGACGATCGTGATTCCATGGATACGAATACGATGATATGTTAATACGTTGGCCAATGCTCAATTGACGGGTGAGAGTGTCGATGATGTCCCCGCCGCCCAGTACTGTGGTAAGATGTAGATGGATCCATCGCCCAATACGAATACGAATACGAGTCACAATCACGATCTGAATTCAACGAACACGAATCTGAATATGCATATGAATATGTTTATGATGAATATGAATATGTTGAGATGAAAATGTTTATGAAAATGTTCACAAAAATGTTTATGTTTAAAGTTTAGGCATTATTAAGAAAATGTTATTTTAAGTACAAGTATTTTTCACTGTTGTATGTGATCTGTATATGTATTATGTTGTTATCAAGAATATGATGTGTTGAGTCTTTAGACTCACTAGGTGTCATTGATGCAGGAGATTATGATAATAATGGTAATGGAGGTCTTGATGCCTGATCTGACTGGATTGAAGGTGCACATGACCCGAGGACCAGCGCTTTTCTATTTTTCCGCACTTATGACTTACGTTTTTGTTTATGATTTAAGATGTTTTTACGACTTTTATTTATGCTTTGTGTGGTTTCTGAGAGGTTTTATTATGAGCTATACTTTTCAAGTTATTTCTTTTTAGGTTTGATAAAACGTTTGACGATTACATGTTTTAACTATTCCCTTTGATTTTCATACTAGTTGGTTGTTTGATTTCAAAAATGGTGCAAAAATATTTTATATATTTGTATGAGTGTTCGGACGATGCAATAGTTTAGGATTTAAAAAAAATTCTAGTATTTTTTAAGCAAAACGAATAACAGACGTTTCAGTTGGTATCAGAGCCATGGTTCTGCAAAGGGTTGTGCCACCATCTGCGCCGAAAAGATCAGTTTTCAAGCCTCAATCTGTAAGTTTACATGCTTTATATGATTTATTATAATGTTACCTGCATGATTACATGAATAATATGTTTACTAGCTTTTTTAGAATATATGCTTTATATGCTTAAATTGCTAAAAATGAATTAGAATATGTTACATGATTAGAAAACTTAGATTTAAATACATGTTGGTTACATTAGAATTTGGAAAACATTCAGATATAATGCCTCCTAGATGCGCTCCTATCGATAGACAGGCAGAGACTACTGAGGATCGTCGTGATGATGCACCCCCACCTCCTAATGGGGATGCTGCTACAAGCGCATTAGAGGAGATGGCTCGTTTTTTTGAACAGCAGTTACAGCAGCAACTGTTATAGCAACAGTTACCGTAGTTATAGCAGGCACTTAGGCCACAGCATGACGTGTATGATCAGTTTCGGAGGCTAGGGCCTAAGGAATTTTCTGACACCACCGATCTCTTTGTTGCTGAGGCTTGAATTCATGCACTCGAAGTGCACTTTCGTTATATGAATATGGGAGATGTTGATCGTGTGAGGTGTGCCACTTACCTGTTTAGGGATGATGCTTTTTTATGGTGGGAAGGAGTCGAGCATGGTGTTAATCTTGCTACACTTACTTGGGCTCGATTAAAGGAGATATTCTACGAGAAATATTTTACTGCTGATGTTAGATGGCGATTGAAGAGGGAATTTATGACTCTCCGTCAGGAAGATGCTTCTGTTGCTGAATTTGTGAAGAAATTTGATAAGGGTTGTCATTTTGTACCCCTTATTGCGAGGGATGCTGCAGAGAAGCTTAGACACTTCATGGATGGTCTACGACCTACCATACGAAATAATGTGATGATAATGCGTCCTTTTGATTATGCTACTGCTACTACTTATGCATTTCAAGCTGAAAATTCTTTAAAAGACATTGAGTTTGAGATGCAGCGCAAGAGAGAGAAACATCAAACTAATAACCAGCCAAACAAGAAGTCATATATGGGTCCTCCTAGACCTCAAGGGCCTCAAAAGCCCAAAGGTTAAGTCAAGAAGCAAGGACCGCAAAAGCCGCCACAACCTGCAGCACCAAAACCTGCAGAGGGACTACCATGCAAGAAATGCAATCGCCTGCGTTATGGTCAGCGCGTGTGGGGAACTACTAAGTGCTTCATATGCCAGGAAGAAGGGCACAAGGCTGCTGATTGCCCGAAGAAGAATGCACCTACTGTGGGGAGAGCATATGTTATGAATGCAGAGGAAGCGGAGAAGGAGCCAGACACGACTCTTATCCCGGGTAACCTAGTAATTTAACATTTTTATATTGCTTTTATTGCATGAAATGTTAAATTGGTTATTAGATTTGGATTTGGAACAAGATTAACTTACTGAAAATTAGGTTGCATGCTCTACCTTAGTTGGAATTAAGATATGATTTTAGAAACCATAGAATTGGTATTAATTTTGTGCCTTAATTTATGCAAAGGATGAAATAATTCCAAATAAAAAGTTTTATGGCCAAAAATTAAAGAACAATCATAATTAAAGGTTTCTAATTCTTTGAGGGGTCTAAGTGAAATTTTTGAAAGTTAAAGGACTTAGATGTGATTATCGAAAAGATAAGGGACTTGGTGGAAATTATCGAAAAAGATAAAGGACTTAAAATTCAATTACCGAATTCGTAAGGATCAAAAATGTAATTTTCGAAATTTAAGTGACCAAAAAGTAAAATTTTGAAAATATAAGGATCAAATTGCAATTATTCAAAAAATTTGGAGACTAAAATGCAAATTTTGAAAAATTGAAGGGCTGAAATGCAATTTTTCAAAAAATGCTTAAGTTCAACGCGTAATCTTCATGTAATTTTGGGAAATTAACGATAGAAATTCCTTAAGCTTCAACACGAAAAGATTCAAAAGACATTTTCACCATAGGGAGGATTATCATTCAAGGTGTAGCTACCTATGCACGCTAGATTCAGGAGCTACACATTCGTTCATATCTGAAACTTTTATCAAGCGAATGAATATTATTCCTGAGGATATGGGTTTGAGTTTCAAAGTTTCTATTCTTTCCGGTGATCTAATGCTCACTTCTAAAATCGTCAAGATTCTGGAGCTTTGTTTATTCAAAGATGTGGTACGGGCATATCTTGTTGTACTTCCTATGCCCGAATTTGATATCATACTTGGTATGGATTGGTTATCAGCAAATGGAGCTTTGATTGATTTTCGCCAGCGATCAGTGTCTATTCAACCACCTAGTGGTAAATCTTTTGTATTTGAGGCGACGAGAAACAAGCAAATGCCGCACATTATCTCTTGTCTTTGCGCGAGGAAGCTTATTAGACGTGGATGCCAAGATTTTTTAGCATGAGTCACTACCGCACATGCTCCTATCAGTCAGAAATTATAAGATGTTGATATTGTCAAAGATTTTCCTAGTGTCTTTCCCGAAAACGTTTCTGGCATGCCACCCGATCGTGAGGTTGAATTCTCGATTGAACTAATGCCGGGCACATTACATGAAACGTCTGCTTAATCATTTTCTTAAAAAATACAATAATTTTTTTTTAAAACCTCTTCATAATTTCGACCATTACATATACAAAAAATACTTTTGCCATCCTTTTAAAATAAAACGACCCACTAAAAATTAAAAATCCAAAGGAAAATATTTTGCAAACGTTTTACCAACCTAAAAGTATTTTTTGAAAAGTATAGCTCATACTATAACTGAGACGTCCTACCCTTTTTATTGCTTTAAAACTACTAGAAATTTTTTTTTCCTCTATGATTTTCGGCTTTTCCAAAATAGTTTTATAAAATATTTTTCTCTTTTAAAATAAAATACCAACCATCTAGCATTTTAAAAATCAAGTGCAATAGTCATAAAATGAAATCGTCGCATGTTTACCAAACCTCAAAGCAATAAGTTTGAAAAGTATAGCCCATAATAAACCTCTCAAAAACATAAATAAATAGTCTTAAAAATCTTTAATCATAAATCATGAGTCAAAAGTCATAATGCGGAATAATAGAAGCGTTTGTCCTCGGGTTGTGTGCGCCTTCAGTCCAGTCCAATCACCCATCAAGGCCTCCCTCAACCTCACCTGCATCCACCACACCTAGTGAGTCTAAAGACTCAACACACCATAATCTTTATAACAAATAATACGTATAAAATCACATGCAACAGTGAAAATACTTTTAGGTAAAAATAACATTTCATGTCATGCATAAATAAATCTTAATCTTTTCCCTCTTTCCTTATCATAAAAACATTTTAGCATGATCATAAACATTTTCCTTTTCCTTTTCCTTTGTTGAAATCGTTAATTGTGACTTTCCTGATCATGATCATAAGAGTCGATGGACCCATCTACATGTAACCACAGTACTGGGCGGCGGGGAACACCAGCAACACTCTCACCGGTCAACTGGGCCCTGGCCTATCATTATTCGAATAGAAATACGATCGTCGGGGTTCCCTCTGGGCCTTTTTCCCATAAATGGGCTCCCTCTGGGGCCTTTTCCCCTCACGATATTCCCACTCTTACCGTTACCACATAACCGTTACCACATATTCGCAATGATGGAAACACGATCGTCGGGCTCCCACTGGGACCATCACCCTCACGACATCGCCATCATTAACGAATTAATCACAATTACTTCACTTCCTTCAACGTTTTACATTTGCATCACTTTATAAAATCATGCATAACATAACATTTTTTTCTTTTTGAAACCAAGCATGCAACATATATTTTAAATGTCTTCCTTAAATCATAAAAATCCCTTAGACATTTAAAAATCATAATTTAATCATGAACATTTCATAAACATTTAAAAATAATCATAATATCATAAAAATAGCATTTAGGGCACTTCCATGACGTTTACAAATTTCTAGGTGTAAAAAGACCGTTTTCCCCTAGACTTAAAATTCCTCGATTTTGACTTTTTCTTGAATTCATTGACTCTAACATGTCCAAAATAATTATTTAAGCTTAAATTAATTTTCCCATAATTTTATTTAGCTTAAATATTAGACTTTTTTATTTATCATTAATTAATTATTTTGACGGTGTTTAAATCTCGAAAAATCCCAAACTTTAATATAAAATTCCTAAATTAAAAACTTAGACTTATAATAATTATTTAAGCTTAAAACTAATTTTTCATAATTTTATAAGGCTTAAAACTAGACTTTTCAATTAACTCGTTAATTAGCGTTTCGTGCGACGATTAAATCCCGAATAAATCCAAAACTCGTTATTTTGATCCCAAATTTTTAAAATAGCATTTTTTTGATTTATTATACCCTTTCAAGTCATGAGCCACCCCCGTGGACCCATGGAATCAATTTTAGCCATATAATTTTTGAAATTGACACCCTAACGAACCCACCGAGCCATCTCCCAATTTACTCGAGCCACGCCCAAGCCACCTTGAACCAAAACCTAGCCAACTCACCTAGGGACCCTATTGACCAAGCCCAGCCCCAAAAAAAAGCCCCTAGCTCGCAAAAACTCCCTGGAACCGAGACCCAAAATCTGCACATGTGTGTGTGTGGTGTTCTAGTTGCACTAGGACTCCTAGCTACCCTAGGACACTTCCAAACAAGCCCCCACCGAGCCAACCTCACCCTAACGAACCCTGGACCACGCCCAGACCCGACCCAAGCCTAGCCCAGCCCCTGACCCAAGCAGCGAAGCTTCTGAATCAAGAACAGCAACCTGCGCTTTCCTAGCTCCTCTTCATGTTGCTGCTGCCATCTAAGCGTGGAGGCTTCTACCCCAGCCACCACCGAGCCCAGCCCTTCCTAACCCTCCCTGGACTGCCTTGAGCCACTGCTTGACCCAGCCCAGGCCCTTGAACCGTGCCGCGAACCTCCTGTCCGAGCACAGCAACCGCGCGCTGTCATCCCAGGCGCAAGGAATTAACTTCGCGTGGGACCCTTGCTCTAGCCACTACCAAGTCCTGTCCCTTCCTACCTCTCTCTGGACCCTCCTGAGGTACTATCCAGACCACCCGGCCCAGCCCCTACCAAGCCACCCCCTGAAATCTCTCGGCCCCTCTTGATCATGCGTGGGAAGAGTCCTTTCTCTCAAGGACTCTTCTCCAGCCACTTAGCGCTAGTCCTAGCCCTCCGAGGACCCTTCCTAGGACCTAACCATGACCCCTTGGACCCAACCACAAGACCTGGTTGAGCCATCTTGCCCCATGCACAACCAACCTAACTTTGCACCTTGAAGGTCCCAGACAAAACTCACGGCCCTTTTGTTTCTGTTTTCTTCCTACGATTCCAGCCTATTTTTCTTTATTGTTTATCATGTTTTTGGCTATAAACCATTCCCTAATAATACCCTATCCATGGCAGCCCCTTCAACAAAATAAAAACATGATTTTGGGAAGCCAAAACACAAGTTTAAGACACCTATGCATGTAGTTACGGAAATTCCATCTTGTGTGCCATGTTTTTCATGCAAAACAATTTTAAATAATTACTATGGTGTGAAAGATGAGAAAAAGAAGAAATATGGCGTGCCTTTGCGTTATATACGCACGAATAACCGTTGACGTCGAAGAACGGAGTGAAACCTTGGCTTCTAACCCTTTGAATCTTTCGAAATTCTCTCAAAATAATTGTGTGTGTATCGTGGAAGGGGTGGGGAGAGTTTCAGAAGTGGGGCGTGGGAATTGGGGTGAGGAGTGTAGGGTTTTTAGGTATTTATAATATTAAATAGTTAATTAATTACTAATAAAGCTTTAGGCCTATCAAGCCACAATTAAGCCCATTAGTCTTTAATTAGAATTAAATAAAATATATTAGTAAAGTTTTGGTAAAAATAATTTGTGAATTAAATAGCCGGGTTGTCCAAAAAGTTCGTATTTTAGTTGAAAAACCAACACCGATAAAATTTACGTCCCGACGTATAAAATCACCTCAAAACCCTTTATTTTCAAAAATACTAAAAAGCATCGACCATCTTTTAAATAATTAAAAATAATTATTTAATAAAAACATTTTACATTTATCAGTCCTCGGTCCCCGTTCCTCGATCTTCACTTAAATATTTCTTAAAAATACCATTTTATGCTTGATGACAATCAAAATCTCATTTAACATCTTAACAAGTATGTCACATAATTAATTAGCAATTAAAATCAATTAATTATTCATTTTTCATATTTCCTAGATTTGCATGCAGTTGGATTACGTCGTCTTAATTTTAGACCTTACAATAACCTCTCAAAAACCACTCTTAAATTTTGATAAAAAGTTGTAAAAATATCTTTAATATAATTTAAAATCATAATTCATAACTAGTGCGGAAAACTAGCGTCGGTCATCAGGTTATATGCATCTTCAGTCCAGCAAAGCTAACCATCAAGACCTCCATTAACATATTATCATAATCACCTGCATCCATCACATCTAGTGAGTTTAAAGACTCAACACACAATAATCTTTATAACAACATAATACTTATACATATCACATACAACAGTGAAAAATACTTATACTTAAAATATCATTTTCATGAAGATTCATAAACTTTAAATAAAAATATTTTCATAAGGATGTATAAACTTTAAACATAAACATTTTCATAAACATGTAGAATCATAAATTTTTCATATTATCATAAACGTATCCATATCATCATCAACATATACATATTCATATTCATGTTCATATACATGTTTTGTTGAATTCAGATCGTTGATTGTGACTTTCGTGTTCATATATGTGTTGGGTGATGAATTTATCTACATTTAACTACAGTACTGGGCGACGGGGACACCAGCGACACTCTCACCGGTCAACTGGGTCTTGGCCTATCCGCATAATATGGAAATACGATTGTCGGGGCTCCCTCGAGGGCTTTCTCCCAGAGACGGGCTCCCTCTGGGTCTTTTCCCACGCATGGGCTGCTTCTGGGGCCTTCTCTCGAAAATAGGCTCCCTCTGGGACCTTTTCCCCTCACGTTATCCCAAAGCATATCAACATATACATATCCGTATACAAGAAAATACGATCGTCGGGCTCCCACTGAGACCATAACCCTCACGATATCTCCAACATATTATCGTATTTGTCACAATCTCTTCACGTCCTTCAACATGTTATCATCACATAATAAAAATCATGCATATACGTATCATTTTGATTTTTCGAAACCAAGCATGCTACATGTCTTTTAATTTCCATATTAAATCATAAAAATATATAATCATTTAAACATCATAATTTAACATATAAAAATTCATAGACCTTTAAAACCAACATTTTAACATATAAAAATCTATAAATATTTTAACATACCCAAAATCCATAAACATTTTAAAATAAATATTTTAATATATAAAAATCCATAATAAGCCATAAACGTTTTAAAATAAACATTTTAACATCATACACCTTTAAAGTAAATATTTAAATCATACACATTAAAAATAAACGTTTTGGCATATTAAATCATGAAAACATCCATAAACATTTAAAATATTCATATTAGCATATAAAACAGCATTCATGACACTGCCATGACGTTTACTAATTTGTAGGTGTAAAATCACCGTTTTGCCACTAAACGTAAAATTTCCCATTTTTTACATTTTCTTAATTTCATTGACTCTAACATATCCCAAATAATTATTTAAGCTTACATTAATTTTCTCGTATTTTTATTTAGCTTAATTCGACGACTTTTAGATTAATCTTTAAATATGACGTATTAATGCGTTTTAATCCTGAATTAAACCAAAACTTAATATAAAATTCCCAAATTAAAAACTTAGACTTTTAATAATTATTTGAGCTTAAGTATAATTTTTCATAATTTTAAAAATCTTAAAACTAGGTTTTACAATTATTTCTTTAATTAGCGTTTCATGCAGCGATTAAATCACGGATAAATCCAAAACTCGTTATTTTGATCCCAAATTTTAAACATAGCATTTTTAATATTTAATCTACCCTTCCAAGTCATGATCTACACCCGTGGACCCATGGATTCAATTTTTGTTCTTAAAATCTCGAAATTGACACCTTAATGAATACACCGAGCCATCTCCTAATTTACTCGAGCCACGCCCGAGCCACCTTGAGCCAAACCCGAGCCAACCCATCTAGGAACCCTCTTGCCCAACTCTGACCCTTGGACCTAGCCCTTGGCTCGCTCAAAACCCTGCTGGACAGTAGACCATCTATATGTATTTCTGTGCGTGAGGTGTCCTAGCTGGTGTTAGGTTTCCTAGCTGCCTTAGGACTATACCAGCCCTTAACCACTGAGCACCCACGACCCTTACTGACCCTAGAACAGTCCCAGACCCGAGCCACCCCCAGCCCGAGCCCCTGAGCCAAGCAGCAAGGCGCTGTACATGGACAACACCTGCGCGTCCCCTTATGTGCGCAAGAGTCATACTTTGCGTGGGACTCTTTGTAGCAGCCACCACCGAGCCCTAGCCTCCCTGACCCACTCTGGATCACCCTGAGCCATCTTCTGGACCACCCAACCATCACCTGAACCACCCTAGCCAAGCCCCTAACCCTCCGAAAGTTGCAGCAATCTGCTGCACCAAACGCATGCAAGGGAAGAGTCCTTGTGATCATGGACTCTTCCTAACCACCTAGCCACGGGTCCTAGCCATGCTAGGACCCTACAAGACCCTAGACTAGCCCCTTACGAAGCCCCAACCATCCCTGGCCGAGCCCACCCGCAGCAAACTTCCAGTGTCTATTGTTTCTAACAGAGATCCGAGATTTACGTCATCTTTCTGGAAAAGTCTGCATGCAGCAATGGAGACCAAATTATTATTCAGTACATCATTCCATCCTCAAACTGATGGTCAGTCCGAAAGAATTATTCAAATTTTAGAGGATCTACTGCGAGCCTGTGTGATCGATTTCCAAGACAGTTGAGAACCGAAATTACCTATAGTAGAGTTCACCTACAATAATAGCTATCAATCATTAATCTGGATGGCTCCTTTTGAGGCACTTTATGGAAGAAAATGTAGATCTCCTATTCATTGGGACGAGGTTGGTGAAAGAAGAGACATTGGTCCGGATGTGATTGAAGAGACTGCCAAGCTTGTAGTCAAAATTCGAGATAGAATGAACTGCTCAAAGCCGACATAAGAGTTATGCTGACAAGAGACGAAAGGAGTTAAAGTTTGCAGTGGGCGACCATGTATTTGTGAAAATCGCACCTATGAAAGGTTTAATGCGTTTTGGCAAGAAAGAAAAGCTTAGTCCAAGATTTATAAGTCTATTTGAGATTTTGGAGAGGATTGGAACACTAGCCTATAGAGTGTCATTGCCACCAATGCTTTCTAGAGTTCACAATGTGTTCCATATTTTGATGCTGCGAAAGTAGATGTCGAATCCATCACATGTGCTAAATTATGAACCTCTACAATTGACTCCAAACATTACTTATGAAGAAAGACATTTCCAAATCATGGCAAGGCAAGAAAGAAGACTCCGAAACAAAGTCATTCCAATGGTCAAGGTCAAGTGGCTGAATCACTCGGAATAAAAAGATATATACTTGGGAAACTGAGGAATTGTAAGGTCCAAAATTAAGACGACGTAATCCAACTGCATGCAAATCTAGGGAATATGAAAAATGGTTAATTAAATGATTTTAATTGCTAAATTGATTATGTGACATGTTTATATGATGTTTTAGTATTTTTCCTACTTACATGCATTAAAATGAATTTTTAAAGGTTAATCGAGTTACGATCGAGGAACGGAGACCGATGGCTGAATAATGAAAAATATTTTTATTAAATAATTGTTTTTAATTTTTTAAAATATGATTGATGTTTTTTCTTATTTTTGAAAATAAGGGGGTTTTGTGGTGATTTTATACGTCGAGACGTAAATTTTATCGGTGTGGATTTTCAAAAAAAATACGTATGTGTTAGCAACCCGGCTAATCAATTCACAAACTTTTCTACTCAAAATAATTTTTAATATTCCAATTGGGCTTAATGGGCCTAATTAACCTCCTTAATGGACCTAAGCCTTGTTAGTTGATTAATTAAGTATATAATATACAAATTTCACCCCATAAACCTTCTAACCCCACAGCCCACTCCCCAATTCAGTACAAACTCTTCTCTCCAACAAATCACACGGCACACAAATCAAACTGCAAGAGAAAAATCGAAAGTTGCAAAGATATTCAAGCCAAGGACGTTCGTCGCCATTCTTCGCAATCTTCAACGTTTATTCGTGCGTAAAATACGCAAAGGCACGCCATATTCTTCCCTTCAAACATCTATCACACCATAGTAATTATCTAAGCATATTTTGAAGGAAAACATGGTAACAAAGTTGTTATTTTTGTAACTATATGCATACATGTTCTAAACTTGTGATTTTTGATTCCAAAAACATGTTTCTATGTTGTCAAGGGGATTCCATGGCTATGGGATTGATCAGAGATGTTTTACAAGAGTTTTGGAGTCCTAGAACACAACCAAAACGCTGCACAAACGCGAAGAACTAAAGCTAGAACCGATCATGTATATGTGTGTCTTGAAGGCTCGGTTAAGTGGGAGACTTTGTGCATGGCTTGGCTTGGCTAGACCAGGGCTGGGCTAGGGTCATGCCTAGGTCAAGAGGAGAGTCCTAGCCATGCTAGGACTCGAGTCAAGTTGGCTAGGGAGGATTCCTAGCAAACTAAGACTCCCACCCGAGAAGTACAAGTGCAGCGCACTTGATGTGCAGCCGCGCAAGATGAGCATGGCTCGGCCAAGGGGCTTCAGGATGGGCTATGGTGGTTATTGAAGAGTTAAGTTGGGTTCATTGATTCATTGGATTATTGGTGATGATTTATGATTATTATTGTGATTCTTGTTTGATAAGTGCAATTTATTGTACTTTTATTGCTTGTTTTTAACTTAGAATTTTGTGATTATTGAGCAGGTTTTATGTGATTTGTTGTTGTTTTTGTTGTTGTAGTTTGGAAGCTTAGAATGAGAAATTGGAGTAGTAAAAGTGTTTAATTGGAAAGTGCAAAAGATGAAAATTTCCGAGAATAAACCGCACCCGCGCTAGAAATGGCACCGCACCCGCGGTCCATGAATGAGCATGGGAGTTGAGGACTTTTGTGTTTCTCTCTCTTCCGCTACCAACTTGGCCCGCTATCTTTTCGCTTCGCATACTCTTCCCCAGCTCATTCACAAGGTATTTTAATTCATATGATTCTTGTTAATCTATGTACGCAATATTATCCGAACAGGTTACTCCTTGTTTTTGGCCGTCAAGATGTCTTTTCCTTCCCCTCATGTTGCGTTGTTCCTGTGATTATAGGTTAAGTTTGTGAAGAAAATATTATTTTCTGGCAGTGATGATCTTGGGGTTACTGGGAAAAATGCTCTGCGCATGATGGCAACGCTCTCCATCCCCGCTGATGAGGATGTGCAACAAACTTTGGCATTCTTTGAGAAGGTTAGAACATCGATTGAGTATTAACTAACACCCCTATTTTCTTGATTTCTTTAGTTATAAAGTTTATATGTAGCTCTATGTATAATGGGAATGTGGTGCTTTCTCCTATTGTAGATTCAAGCAAGGCGTGGAGGTTTGAATCTTTTAGGTTCCAATGCCTGCTTCCCGTATTTTATTGAAACATTTCCATGCCTTCTATTTCTACCCCTAGAGTCGCGCATACAGTCTATTATGAAGTTCTTGGAAGATATTGGAGTCCCCAAAGGTTACATAAGAAACATTTTTCTGTTATTTCCTCCCATCTTGTCGTATGACATTGACAAGGACATTAAACCAAGACTCCAGTCATATGCGAAGGTATAATCCCTTCATTTTTGTAATGCATTTGTTTCAATTTCATTATCATATTCATTTTCATTAATACTTGGTTGTTTACATAAATTAAACACATTAAGTTCTAGAGTCATATTTCCAAAAGACAATTTCATTATTCCATTTCGACAATTAATTAAAGCATTTGAAGTTGCTAGAAATGGTCGTCCCAATATTACGGGAATTTCATTATGTACTTCTATTGGTTGTGTATCCAAAACAATAAAATCTACAGGATATATGAATTTATCAACTTGAACCAACACATCTTCTACAATACCTCTAGGTATTTTGATTGACCTATCCGCCAGTAAGAGAGTAACAGAAGTGGGTTTTAATTCTCCTAAATTAAGTTTTTCATAAACTGAATAAGGAAGTAAATTCACACTTGCTCCCAAATCTAACAAAGCTTTTTTAATTTTATTTTCTCCAATAATACATGAAATTGTTGGACAACCAGGATCTTTATATTTTAAACTAGAATTATTTTGAAGAATAGAACTTACTTGTTCAGCCAAGAATGCTTTCTTCTTCACATGCAATTTTCTCTTCACAGTACATAAGTCTTTTAAAAATTTTGCATATGAAGGTACTTGTTTAATAGCATCTAATAATG
>NC_133320.1:13573916-13609659 GCF_012295235.1 Primulina huaijiensis | reverse complement strand
AAATAAAGAAAGAATATACAAAATATAAACAATCTTACTTCACCAAGAATTCATCCTCTTCACCTGGACATAATAGATTTAGCTTTCCATGAACTTACTTTTGATCAACACTAAAAATATCACTCATAATTTGGAAAATGAAAAATATATTGGAACTTAGAACTTTTATACTCACTCACACTATATTTTACAATGAGATAGAATGATTCTCAAGCTAGCACAAGGCCTCTATTTATAGGCCAAATGAGAGAAAGGGTCAAAAATTCTATTAATGCAATGTAGTTGTAATAGTAGTCTTTGTCTCCTCCAACTTCAATTCCATGTCCCTTCTTTCAATGCTTTGTTCTACGACTTTAATCAGCGAATTTGACTCTTCTCAAAACAGCAAACATGTGGGGAATTGTCTGTAGATGAATTTTATCATTTGGTTCACCTCATTAGGTTAAATATTGAAATAGTTATGATTTTTTTACTATATGCTGGTCATGGTNTTATAATTTTAATGAAACTTAAATTTTAAATATAGGTTTTAACATATAATAAATTATTAATTTTAAGTTTCATCAGCTGGCTCAGCTACGAAAGCCTAGATAGATTTAGGGTCTACTCACTCGTTTATTTCGGAGGTCTTTGCTAATTTTCTCAAGGTCAAAATCATTGGGCTAGGTGTAGCATATTCAGTAGTATTGTCTTCTGGTGAAGAGATGGCAGCTACCAATGTGATCCGAGACATAGATCTCGAGCTTCATGGCAATCTCGTTTATGCGGATCTGATTGTCTTACCGATGCCAGAATTTGACATTATTCTGGGGATGGACTGGCTACTAAGGAACAGAGTTTTGATCAACTTTCAGCGGAGATCTATTCTAGTCCGACCGCCTGGGATGACGCAGTTCAAGCCAGACATGTACTTTCCTTTACCGCGCATTATATCTTGTGTCCAGGCTAGGAAGCACATGCATAGAGGGTGTCGGGCATTTTTAGCGACTTTTGTATTCGCCCCCGAGGCACCCTGTCAGTCAGCCTCCGATGTCCCAATTGTTAGAGATTTTCTAGACGTGTTTCCTGATGACGTCTCTGGTACGCCACCCGAGCGAGAGGTGGAGTTTTCTATTGAGGTTATGCCAGGTACGGTACCGATCTCAAAAGCGCCGTACCGATTAGAACCGACAGAGATGGCAAAACTGAAGAAGCAGATCCAGGAACTTCTTGACAAGGAGTTCATTCGCCTGAGTTTTTCACCATGGGGCGTGCCAGTTTTGTTTGTTTAGAAGAAGGATGGTTCGATGAGGCTTTGTATTGACTACCGGGAGTTGAACAGGGTCACAGTGAAGAACAAGTACCCACTGCCACGGATTGAGGATTTATTTGATCAGTTGCAGGGAGCTTTGGTATTCTCCAAGATTGATCTGCGTTCCGGTTATCACTAGTTGAGGGTGAAAGAAACTGATGTTTTCAAGACTGCTTTCAGGACTCGTTATGGCCACTACGAGTTCCGTGTGATGCGGTTCGGTTTGACGAATGCGCCAGAAATCTTCATGGATCTCATGAATCGCGTATTTCAGTCGTATCTTGATCAGTTTGTGATAGTATTCATAGACGACATTCTCGTCTACTCGAAGAATCACGAGGAGCACGGAAAACATCTGACCACAGTTTTGCAGACCTTCCAGAAGCATAAGATATTCGCGAACTTCAGTAAATGCGAATTCTGGTTAGAGAAGGTGACATTTTTAGGCCACATTGTTTCTAGCAGCGGTATTGAGGTAGACCCAGCGAAGGTTGCAGCAGTCAGAGATTGGGTTGTGCCGCAGAATGCATCAGAGATCTGCAGTTTTCTTGGCCTAGTAGGATATTACCGGAAATTCATTCAGGGATTCTCTTCCATCGCAGTTCCACTCACATCATTGACAAAGAAGAATGTTATATTTGTGTGGAGCGAGGAGTGCCAGAAGAGCTTCGATAATTTGAAGAAAGCTCTTATCTCCGCGCCAGTATTGGCCATGCCGTCAGGGCCCGGAGAGTTTGTTCTGTATACCGATGCTTCGAAGCTCGGTCTAGGCACAGTGTTGATGCAGCATGGTAAGGTGATAGCATATGCTTCTCGACAGTTGGAGATTTAGAGGCATTATTTGTACGGGGAGAAGTGCCAGATCTTTACCAACCATAAGAGCCTCAAGTATTTCTTTACGCAGAAAGAGCTGAACTTGCGTCAGAGGCGTTGGTTGGAGCTAGTGAAGGATAACGACTGTGATATTAGCTACCACCCGGGCAAAGCTAATGTAGTCCCGGATGCATTGAGCAGGAAAGTCGTAGAGACTTATCCACGAGGTAGAGTTCCCCGTCTATATACCTTGACTATTCAGTCCTCTCTTCTAGACCGTATTCGAAGTGGGCAGTCAGCAGACGAGCATTTGGCAAAGTGGAAACAGAGAGATGAGGCCAAGGGCAGTATCTTGTATACAGTTAGCGACGGTATTGTGAGATATCGAGATAGAATGTGGGTTCCTAGCAGCGATTCTATTCGAGCAGATATTTTATCAGAAGCCCACATGTCGCCGTACTATATTCACCCTGGGAGTACGAAGATGTACAAAGATCTGCAGTTGTTGTATTGGTGGCCCGGCATGAAGAAGGATATCAGACGTTTTGTATCCGAGTGCCTGATATGTCAGCTTGTTAAAGCGGAGCATCAGAGACCAGCAGGTATGCTCAAGCCTCTTCCTATTCCTGAGTGGAAGTGGGAGAATGTTACCATGGACTTCGTGACCGGTTTACCAAAGTCAGTCAGAGGATCAAATGCTATCTGGGTGATTGTTGATCGTCTTACCAAATCAGCGCACTTCTTGCCTATTAAGACGACTTTCACCATGATTCAGAATGCAGAGTTGTATATTCGAGAGATAGTCCGACTTCATGGTATTCCCGTTTCTATCGTGTCTGACCGAGTTCCTAGATTCACTTCCTCATTTTGGAAGAGTTTGCATTCGACTATGGGTACGAAGTTTTTGTTTAGCACAGCTTTCCACCCTCAGACATATGGGCAGTCAGAAAGGGTTATCCAGATTTTAGAGGATCTTTTCAGTGCTTGTGTTATTGATTTCTCAGGGAGTTGGGAGTCGAATTTGCCATTGGTGGAGTTCACCAATAACAACAGTTTTCAGTCGTCTATAGGTATGGCTCCGTATGAAGCACTGTATGGTCGCAAGTGCAGATCGCCTATTCACTGGGATGAAGTAGGGGAGCGAGAAGAATTGGGTCCGGAGATCATTCAGCAGACTGCCGATGTAGTAGTCAAGATCCGTGATAGGATGAGGACTGCTCAGAGTCGACAGAAGAGTTATGCGGATCAGCGGAGGAGAGATCTAGAGTTTGCCGTCGACGACCATGTTTTCGTAAAGGTAGCACCTATGAAGGGTGTCATGCGGTTCGGAAAGAAAGGAAAACATAGTCCGGGATTCATTGGACCATTTGAGACCCTCGACAGGGTTGGGATGCTAGCTTATCGTGTTGCTCTTCCACTGAATCTGGCCGGAGTACACAATGTGTTCCACGTCTCTATGCTGAGGAAGTATATGGCGAATCCTTCGCACATCTTAAATTTCGAACCGTTGCAGCTCACTCTGAACCTGTCTTATGAAGAAAGACCAGTGCAGATCTTAGACAGACAGGAGAAAAAGCTTCGTAATAAGCAGGTGAAGCTAGTGAAAGTCAAATGGCTTAATCATTCGGAGGAGGAAGCTACGTGGGAGTCTGAGCCAGAGATGAGGAGTCGTTACCCCGAATTATTCGGTGAGTTTTAATTTCGAGGACGAAATTTCTTTTAAGGGGTGGAGAGTTGTAGAACCGTAAATCAGACTACGTATAAACCATGCATAATTTTTAGTATTTTAAATTAAAAATGATTTCTTTATTATTTAAGGCATTTTAAAGTTGTTTAGTCATGATTATTTATTTTAAATCGCATTAGCTTAGTTTTACCTTTTTAATTAAATAAGCGAGGCCGGACCGGAGTTGGAGTTTTAAGATAAAATTTAATGATAAGAAAATTTTCCTAAATTTAATTTAAGACAAATAATAACTTATTTAATGTAAAAGAAGGTTTAAGGATTTATTTAATTAATTTGAGATAAGTAGTGAATAAGTTCTTTTATGTCCAATAATTAATTTAAAAGACTAAATTAAAATATGGGACCAATTGAGATAAGTTAATCTAGACTTATTTTAATTAAGAAATTTCAATTTAACATGTTAGTAATTTAATTCATAGATTTAGTCATGCATGCAAGATAATGTTATCTCTTAATTAATTTATTAATTCACTAAACTATTTAATGGGTAGATAAAACTCTAAAGAACTAAAATACAAGATTTAAGAAATATTTTCCCTTCCATTTTATTATAATTTTCGGCCATTTCATTTTTGTCGGAATTAAATTAGTCAACTCACAATTTGGGTATCTTTCTTTATCCTTTCTTGGCATAGATAATTCCTTCAACTTTAAATATTCAATAATTAATAATTAAGCAATTTTCCTACCTCATTTAACTAGATAAAAAAAATCGGCCCCCTCCCTTCTAGATTTAAAAATATTTGACAACTCATTCCTTTGATTCTTTCCTTATCATCCTTGGTAGATAATCCATTCATTTTAAATCCCCACTAATTAATAATTAAGCAATATCCTTACCCTCATTTGACAAGTATAAATTGGCCACCCTATCCCATTAAATCATCCCTCAATCCCACCATATCAAATCATTTCCTATCTAACAAACAACTCAAGGATAGAAAGATTTGTGTGCCATTCAAATCTCCCTATTATTTTGCAACTTCCTCGTTCATTTCCTAGCCTTCCCTCGCCACCATTCCACCGAAATTTCAGAGTTCATCAGCAATAAAAATCGTGACTTGCAAGAGGAAAAATAAGAGAGATAAACAAGAAAGAAAAGAGGACTCCGTCTCCGCCGCGCCGTGTTCGTCGTAGTGAATTGTTTTATTCAAAACAAATTTTCAGGCTTGTTTATATTGTTCATTGCTCTCCAATCAAGTCCTATAAATATTTTTAAACACTTTATACTCATGGTTTAAGGATCAAAACCGAAATATGACAGCACTTTTTTTTGAAAAATCTGCACAGCATTTTTTCGGCCATCTCTATGCCTCACGGGTTGTGTTGTTTTTGGTGATTTCAGGCGTTGGCTCGGTTCCAGGCGCTCAAGGCTGCACCTAGGCACGTACTACGGTGTGTTAGGATCATGTTGGTCCATTAGTTCAAGCCTCATTCACGCAAGGAAGGGAAATGACAGCAACTTTTCCATAATGCCATTTTGAGTCTCGATTTCTTGTTTTGCTGTCAAAAGGGAGGGTTCGGGTCTTTGTTGGCCTAGGGCCTGTAACCATGGTCTGAACTCCTCCTTGGCGAGTCTAGGATGTGACCAAGATGCCCTTTCATGGCTTGGTTTATGGTCCCATCGGTTTTAAAACGTAACAACACAAGTGCCCCTTGGCTTCATTTTCTGTTTTGGGTGTGTGAGTTTCGGTCTTGAGGTGTTGGGTGGCTCTTGGTTCGCTTCTAGCCCTTAGACATGGTCCATACCACACCTCTTGATGTCTAGATCATGCCATGGTCAATCAAATGTCCACTGGAATGGTCCGTGACAGCAAGAACAAGCGAGACACCCCACGCGTGCAAATGCGTTCTCAGGTGGGAGCTTCGAGGGGTTGCTGGTGTTGTTCGAATTGTGGCTGGCCTAGAGCCCTTAGCCATGGTTCAAACCACACCATGGGATGTTGGTGAGAGACTCTGGTTGGTGTTTCATGCCCCAATGGCCAATAGTCCCGAAAACGACGCAAGGAAACGCACCAACAGCTGCTGTATTTTTGACAGCAACTATACCTGCGGTTCAGAGGTGTGTTTTGAGTTCTTGGTTGGCTTTTAGCCTATGGCCTTGGACTGGACAGTACCACATTGAGTTAGTAAGGTCATGTTTTTTGCCGTTTGTGATTCGGTCAAGTTTAGAGATCGTACGAGAATTTACGGTCCAATATGCCAAAGTTACTATCGAAAGAGCGTTTCATGTTTTGGCCTCCATTTACCCAAATTTCGACTTGTACAACTTTAGGAGCATTATTTCATCATTTTAGGTGTAATTTAATCATGACTAAATGATGATTTGGTGTTGGTTCGGGTTGACACGGAGTCATGGTTAAATACTAAGTCGTTGAGCGTAATTGTCTCGTTTTTGGGTTCAATTACGAAGTTTTGGTCAAGTTAAAACATTTGCATATTTTTCATGTTAGAATTAGGGCGCAGCGAGCCTGGGAACGATCCAACCCATTTGGTAAATTAATACAGGATGTTTAATTATGTTATTTAATTATATTACGTGCATTAAAAATATAAAATATTCATTTTTGAGATTTATGCGATATTGCTTGTGGCCACCTCACTATCATGGGATTGCAGCTTATCATGGGATCACTACCTCACCCGGTGGTCACTAACCGGTTCATGTTCATTTATTGGTACGGATATCCAGTCCAAGGGCTGTGATGATCTCTACCGCCCAGTATACTGTGGTTATGTCTGATTAGGAGATTCAGTTCAGTTCATGGGCCACTTGCGTAGAACAAAATATCAACAGAAAATTATTACATGCTATTTCATGATAGGGCTCTACGGAGCAAAAATTTCACTTACGATTTTTAGTTCAATTATCCACGTATTTATAATTATTCATGACACGATTTTCATGATGCACTTTATGACACGATATTTCCACGTTACATTTTACGACATGATATCTTTACATGGCATGAAATTTTATGATATATATACTTGTTATTTACGATATATGCATGCTGAGTCTTTAGACTCACTAGACTTGATTGTTGTACGTACTTATGAGGTCAGGACCGACGGCGGGGACCAGTGAGCCATCGTGGGTTGGCAGTAGTAGGAACCCGAGGACCTCATTTTAAGCACTTACTATTTTTATTCCAAACTCAGTTTTATTTTGTTGAATTTTTTTTTGTTACTTTAAAACAAATATTTACTTCCGCTGCTATTTTAAACGTTGAACCATTTTTATCAGTTTATTTTATGAATGAGGCTTTTTATTTAATTGAAGAGAAAATTTTTTTTATTCCGCAAATTTTCAAGTACGAAACACGGGCCTCTACAAAGATCATCTTCCTCTCAAACAATCCCTAATGATTCGAAGGCAGAGAAGTCCGAAAAAGACTACTATGGCTGAATCAGATCAATAAATTAGCAGTCTTCATGATGAAAAGTTTTAAGACACATGCTCGGTCAAAAAACACAAAGAAAGGTATCATTGAGTTTGTATAGTGAATTCTTCTAATTTTTTGTGCATGACACTACAACATTATTTGTAATGGAAGAATTTTTACTATAATGTTTCATCTCTGTGTTAGGGCACCGTTTTCTCTTATCCAAGACGTAACGAAAGTTTAAAATTTTTTTCGACGTTAGAAACAGTCCTTGGGCATCGTGTATCAAATTAAACATTCATAGAATGTTTAGCATTATACCTTCTTGTATTGAACGGTGGACTCCAAACCAATTCAGGGTTAACGGAGATGAACCTTCTTGTATATCTCTATGAACGGATCTCCGCTTTTGATCGTCGAATTAGGTCCAAGATCAAATACTATGTACCTTGTATGGATTGCACTAGAAATCGCAAACAAATTTGTGTTGAGCCTATGACGTCCGAATTTTCATAATACCGAGCTGGTGAAGCGTCAGAAGCGCGTCGACAGTGGATGAATGTCACACCCGAAAAATTCTTCACAAGAAATTGTGATGGCCGAGATTTGTTTAGAAAGTGGGAAGGTTTTCTTATGAATTTTTTGTGCAAAAATTCTCTTAATTATTATGACCTCTTATGGTATATTTATAGAGAGCGATCTCTTAATTTCTAGCCTTTCCCATGAGTTTGGACTTAGATATTGTCAAAACTGAACTCTTAGTTCCTTTACACTTTATCTGTATACATCTGATTTTCTTTCTTAGAACAACTGATCTTAAGAGATCGAATACAACAGTATAAAGTGCTAACACTTTTGCTCAAATAATAGCCTGAAAGCTATGAATATTTCTATTGAGTGTGAGCTTTTCTGCAGAATATCGTAGCTGAACTTTTTATATTTAAAAATCAATCAGAGTAACGATTCAAAGATTATATTAATTCTTAGTTGAACTCCACGGTTATATTTATAGGCTTTGCTTCCAACGATAACATTGTATGCATTAAATGATTCAAATCAGTTGATTTTTCTTTTATGAATGTGTCAACATTCTTATGACAATAGTACATCGTGGCGTTCTGATATTCGGTGCTCTCACTATGAGTTACAGTTTGCTTTGTACAAATTTTCGGTTTTTGGTTACACTTTAACGAATGACGTATCAAACTGATTATTAGTTGACTATATAGCCGATCAGTTGAGCTGACTGTATAACTGATCAGTTCAGCTGATAGTTCAGTTGTCTTGCAGATTTAGTTCGCTTCGATCAGTTCGATTGCCTTCAATTATTTAGCTCATTAATTATCAGTTCGAACAACTTCAGTGTGGGAAGTATATGATCGAATTAATTCATTTGAGCCGATCAGTTCTGCATTGTTCAAGATCTTTATTTGCCGAACTCCGAAATTGTAATTTTAACAATCGATAACCGAGAGCTAATTGATCCATACTAGCCATAAACAAATCCATGTCCAGAACCTAGGCAAATGCAAAGATGCAAATGCAATATTGCACAAGCTTTCAATATTATATATGTCTTCGATTTTCAAAACTCTTTTCGAGGATCTGGGTCCACAATCTTCAAATCTTGATCTTCCACTAAGTCTAATAATATTTACGTTAAACATCCATGGCACACTGGGATACAAATTTAGTGGGTAGTAATGGACAATAAACCAGGTACGCTTTTTAATTATCCAATAATTAAAATACAACATGTAAAATATCATAACATACACCTAGCAAGTTGGTCATGGCTCTCGATTATCTTTTAGCAAATAATATCAAATATTATATAAATTCGATAATTTCACATATTATCAACAAATCATATATATTGTAAATTATTAATAATCGTCACAATTAATAAGTTAAATAAAACTTCAATTAATTAAATTTCTTGTGAAAACTTCTTTTAAATATAAATAATTAAAATCAAATTTCAATTATTTATTTTGTGAGAAAATTCCATTATTTATAAAAAATTTAAATTTTGCGGACAATTCCATCAATTTTAAGAAAATATCAATTTGAACCATAAATCTCGAAAAACTAGAAAAAACCCCAGAGACTCCCGAAGAAGAGTCTCTGTTGGGTATGCTTGCCCGAGACCATCTCCGGCAGCCTGCCCGTGCTCTCACCCTCGCTGCAAGAACTGGCGCTGCTCGAACAATTCAGGCAGTCCCATGGGAGGGCAGGGCAGCGCACGGCCATACCCACCCCCTTTAATTTTTTTTAATTATGTTAAAACTTTGATCAGGCGGTGGGCAGCGCGAAAATTAAAATTTTTTTTTGTTTCAAAAAATTAATTTCAGGGGCCAATTTTTTCCTGAAATTTGAAACGCGGTTAGAAATAATTTATACAACATGAATTTTAGAGGAAAACATACGATTGAGAATAAAAATGGTTTTGATACCACTGTTGGGGCACCGTTTTCTCGTACCCAAAGCGCAAAAGAAGTTTAAAATTTTGTTTCGATATTCGAAACACTCTTCGGGCGTCATATATCAATTTAAACATTCATGGGATGTTTAGTATTATACATTTGTGCATTGAACACTGGACTCTAAACCAATCCGGAGTTAGCGGAGATGGCCCTTCTTGTATATCCTTACAAATGGATCTCCTCTTTTCTTTGTCGAATTAGGTCAACGACCAGAGACTATGTATTTTGTTTAGATTGCACTAGAAATCGCAAACAAATTTCCATTGAGATTGTGACATCCTAATTTCAAAAACTTAGAATCGGTGCAGCTCTGGTGCGACTGCGTTGGATGAATATCACCGCCAAAATTTTTCTTCACAAAAAATTGTGATGGACGAGACTTGTTTAGCAAGTGGGAAGGTTTTCTAGTGAATTTTGTGTGCAAAAGTTCTCTTAATTATTATGACCCCTTATGGTATATTTACATAGTACGATTCCTGATCCCATCAGAGGTCCACTCTAACAAGGATTCTTATTTTTTGTCTCACATGTACTCTATTGTTTCATTATTAAAAATCTCATATTTGTTAGAATATTATAGATTTAAGAGTTTGATAAATTAATTCAGAAGAGAACTGAAGAATCCAACTGATCGAACAGACTCACAATCGTAAATGAAGAATTTGTTTTCAGCTAAACCGAAAAACCTTATTTACTGAAGTTTTTGTAACTGATAGGACATCAGTTACAACTGATAATGCTCAGTTGAACTGATCGGATGATAAATTGACTTCTAATCAGTTGGCCACGTCATCAGCTAAAATTTTGACAGACTGACAGGTCGTACCAAAGTAAAACAGTTGTATCAGAATATAATAGTCCGAATACCTCGTACTACTGTCAAATAAAGCTACTAAACGACGATTCAACAAATATTTGTCATTAAATGGTCATTAAATGCATTCAATATGACTTTTGAGATTGAATACTATATATATAGTAGATGGAATCAGTTGAAGAAGGCTAGTGACTGAAAATAAGCGAACACACGAAGAAATCAAACTACAACTTCAACGAATTGCGATACATTTCACAAGCATATTCTCAAGTTTACATATCGCACATTTAAGCTCTATAATTATTGTACTTATCAGTAGCATTCAGGCTAATAGTTAGAGCATTTTTTCAGTTTATAACATTATAAGAGTTGTTAGACTAAGAATTTTAGTTTTGTAGTATGTAAGACCAAATGAAGTAGATTATTACAATTTGCTGTAATATATCAAATTCTTTTAGTTAATCGTACCCTCGTGATAGAAGGAGTGACGTAGGAACATTTGAAGTCTCCGAACACCAGAAATATTCCATGTGTTTATCTCAATAATCATTTCAGTTTGAACAAAGTATCAATCTATATTTCAGTCTCATTCCGCACTACTTACAGATGACCGATATATATCAACAAACAAGAACTAGTTTTAGTTCCTCAAAGAACTCATTCACATTTTAGAAAATAATTCAAAGAGTTTATTCAACTCCCCCTTCTAAACACTTCAGCTACCTTAATCGATCCTAACAAGTGGTATCAGAGTGGTTAAAATTGTCCAGAAGACTTTAAAATGCTCAAACTAATACAGATCATCATGTCCTCTTTCAACAAAATTCCCACGTTCTCCAAGGAAGAGTTCAATGATTGGAAAAAAAGAACGCGAGATCATTTTGCTGCTGAAGATGATGACATATTGTATGTCATCACAGATGGACCGTTGGAAATCATGAAAGCCATTACAGCTGTTGCTTTGACTGATGGAGCACCACGCCGAATAAAAAAGCCACGAGACGAGCGGACTTCAGAAGAAAAGAGAAAAGCAAACTTGGAAAATGTGGCCAAGGACATTCTATATAAAATTATGGATAAAAACACATTTAGGAAGATCAAAATGTGTAAATCAGCCAAAGAAATTTTGGAGAATCTGATTCAGTTATGCGAAGAAAATTGAGCAGACAAAAAAAATAAGCTATCAGTTGCTGTTCAGAAATTTAAAAATTTTTAAATGAAGGCTGGTGAGTCGATGAGTGATTTTGATGAAAGAGTCAGCAGCATAGTAAATAAACTAAATGCACTTGGAAGAGTGCACTCTAATAAAGATATTGCACTGAAAGTTATGCATGGTCTTCCTAGAGAATGGGATGCTAAGACCATGGCTATGAGGAAATCCAAGGATTTGAACAAGGTGGAATTATAGATTTAAGAGTTTGATAAATTAATTCACAAGGGAACTGAAGAATCCAACGGATCGAACAAACGCACAATCGTAAATGAAGAATTTGTTTTGAGCAGAACTGAAAAACCTTATCCACTGCTGTTTGTAACTGATAGGACATCAGTTACAACTGATAATGCTCAGCTGAACTGATCGGCGGATCAATTGAATTCTAATCAGTTGGCCATGTCATCAGTTAAATGTTCAGCAGACAGAATGACAGGTCGTACCAAAGTAAAACAATTGAATCTGAACATAACAGTCTAAATACCTCATACTACTGTCAGATAAAGCTACTACACGACGATTCAACGAATATTTGTCATTAAATGGTCATTAAATGCATTCAATATGACTGTTGAGATTGAATACTATATATAGCTGATTGAATCAGTTGAAGAAGGTTAGTGACTGAAAATAAGCGAACACACGAAGCAATCTGAAACGTCTGCTTATTCGTTTTTTTAAAAAGTACTAGAAAAATTTTTTTTTTTACCCTCACATTTTCGGCCTATATATATATACATATACATAAATTACTTTTGCACCATTTTTAAAATTTAACATCCAACTAGAACTTGAAATCCAAAGGAGAATAGTCAAAACAGTAAATCGTAAAGCGTTTTACCAACCCTAAAAAGCACTAAATGTTGAAAATCGTAGCCCATACTAAACCTCTCAAAATTTCTCAAAAACATAAATAAAATGTCGTAAAAATCTTTAACTTAAAATCATAAATTTAATGCGGAAATAGAAGCGTTGATCCTCAGGTTATGTGCACCGACAGTCCAGCAAGTCACTCGTCAAGACCTCCAGTATCATAGTTATTTATATCACCTGCATCATACACACCTAGTGAGTCTAAAAACTCAACACGTCCTATCTTTGATAACAAGTAATACGTAATACAGTTAACATATAACAGTGAAAAATACTTGTACTTAAAATATCATTTTCTTAATAATGCATAAACTTTAAACTTAAACATTTTTCCAAAAAAACTTAAACATATCACATAAACATATTCATATCGTATCCATATTCATGTCGATGTCCATATTCGTGTCCATATTCATATTCATGTTCATGTTCGTGTTTGTTGAATTCAGATAGTGATTGTGACTCGTATTCTTAATCTTAATGGGCGATGGATCCATCTAAAGAAAACCACAATACTGGGCGGCGGGGGACATCAGCAACACTCTCACCGGTCAACTGGACCCTGGCCTACGTATTAACATATTCATATTCGTATCCAAGGAAACACGATCGTCAGGCTCCCACTGGAACTATAACCCTCACGATATTTCCAACATGTAGTAGTCACAATACCTCACATCCTTCAACATGTTATCACCACTTAATAAAAACATGTATATCATATCATTTTATTTTGAACCCAAGCATGCAACATATCTTTTAAATGTCCAATTTAATCCTTAATAAATCCATGAACATTTAAAAATCATATTTCAGCATATAAAAATTTATAGACATGTTACATAATCATATTAGCATATAAAACAGCAAATAAGGCACTGCCATGACGTTTACTAATTTCTAGGTGTGAAAAGACCATTTTACCCCTAGACGTAAAATTTCACGTTTTTGACTTCTCTTTATTTTATTGACTCTAACATGACCCAAATAGTTATTTAAGCCTACATGAATTTTCTCATATTTTTATTTAGCTTAATTCGACGACTTCTAAATTAATCTTTAAATATAACGTATTAATGCGTTTTAATCCTGAATTAAACCAAAACTTAATATAAAATTCCCAAATTAAAAACTTAGACTTTTATTATTATTTGAGCTTAAATACAATTTTATATAATTTTATGAAGCATAAAACTATGCGTTTTAATTAGCTCGTTAATTAGCGTTTCGTGCGGCGATTAAATCTTGAATAAATCCAAAACACGTTATTTTGATCCCAAATTTTAAACATAGCATTTTTAAGATATGTTCTACCCTTACAAGTCATGAGCCACCCCCGTGGACCAATGGATTCATTTTTAGCCTTTTAATTTTTTTTTTGACACACTAACGAACCCACCGAGCCATCTCCCGTTTTACTCGAGCCACGCCCAAGCCACCTTGAGCCAAAACCTAGCCAACCCACCTAGGGACCCTACTGACCAAGCCCAGCCCGAAACACAAGCCCATGCTTGATCAAAACCTGCTGAAACTAGACCCCATTTATTCTGCATGTGTGCGTGAGTTTGTATTCTTAGTGTATTAGGTTCCCTTGTCAACTATGACACCTCCAAGCCCTAACCACTCGACCCCTCACGACACTAACCTTCCCTAGACAACGCCCAGACCAAGCCCAGACCGACCCAGCCCTAGGACCCTGCGCACGAGCCACCTGAAGAAGGCAGCAACCTGTGCGCTACATGCATCACTCACGTTTCTGGTTTTTCTCATGCCCTGCCTGAACCAACCCCTACCAGCCCTTGTCTCGACCCTGGACCACCTTCTCTAGACCCTAACGGACCTCGCTTAACCCAGCCCAGCCCCCTGGCCGAGCCCCTCCTCTCTGCCAAAACTTCTGAAACCTGCGCATGTTCCCTCGGGCTCTCGGGTGGAGTCCTTGTCAACAAGGACTCCTCCCAGCTTACCTAGCTCGAGTCCTAGCTTGGCTAGGACTCTTCCCTAGACTACCTCCTGACCTTGGACAACCCCTGAAACCAACCGCACCAAGCCCAGGCCTTGCACTTCCGAAACCCGTGAGTCACATGACACCACAGGCCAAGGGTGGTTTCCAGCTTTCGTGTTTCATGTTCCTCACGTCTCTGTGTGTTACGAAGACTCCATATTCTTATAAAAAAATTTCTAGTCATGTCCTAATCATGGCAGCCCCTTATATGTATGTAAACAACACAAGTTTGAATCAAAAACATGTTTGAAATTTCATGGGTTGCATAAAAACAAAAATACTACAAAGTGTCACTTGATTTCAAAACTTTTCATGCATAAAACAAATAATATGATGTGATGATTGTTTGAAAGGAAGAATAAGCGTGCCTTTGCGTATTAAACACACGATTTTACGTTGACGACGTCGAAGAACGGGCAAGACCTTTGGCTTGAAGCTTCCTTGGCAATTCTCAAAAAGTTGTCTCAATATTTATGCATGTGTGTGCCGTGTAATTTAGGTGGAGATTTCAGAATTGTGGGCGAGACTTGAATAGGGTTTGGGGTGATTTTTAACATATTATATAGTAATTAATTCACTAATTAAGGCTAAGGCCTATTAAGCATAATCTAGGCCCATTAAATGCTTTATTAGAATTAAATTAGAATATTAAAATAGTTTTGGTAAAAATAGTTTGTGAATTAAATAGCCGGGTTGCCAAAAAGTTCGTATTTCTGTTAAAAACCAACACCGATAAAATTTACGTCCCGGCGTATAAAATCACCTCAAAACCCCTTATTTTCAAAAATAAGAAAAACCCACAATCATATTTTAAATAATTAAAAATAATTATTTAATAAAAACATTTTACGTTTTTCAGCCTTCGGTCCCCGTTCCTCGATCGCAACGTGAATATTCCTAAAAAATACAGTTTTATGAAGAATGACAATTAAATCGTATTTAATATAAAATCATGCATGTCACACTAATAATTTGGTAATTAAATCAGTTAATTACCCATTTTTCCTATTTACCTAGATTTGCATGCAGTAGGATTACGTAGTCTTAATTTTTTGGACCTTACACAATCAAACTACAACTTCAACCAATTGCGATACATTTCACGAGCATATTCTCAAGTTTACATATCGCACATTTAAGAACTATAATGATTGTACTTATCTGTAGCATTCAGGCTACTAGTTATAGCATTTTTTCAGTTTATAAGAGTATAAGAGTTGTTAGACTAAGAATTTCAGTTTGGTAGTATGTAAGACCAACTGAAGTAGATTATTACAATTTACTGAAATATAACAAATTCTTTTAGTGAATCATATCCTCATGATATAAGGAGTAACATAAGAGCATTTGAAGTCTTCGAACACCAGAAAAATTCCATGTGTTTGTATCAGTTATCATTTCAGTTTGAATAAAGTATCAATCTATATTTCAGTCTCATTCCGCACTACTTTAAGTTGACTGATAGATATCAACAAACAAGATTCTGGTTTTAGTTCTTCAAAGAACTGATTCACAATCCAGAAAAAAGTTTAAAAATTCAAAGTGTTTATTCAACCCTCCCTTCTAAACACTTTAGCTACCTTAATCGATCCTAACAAGTGGTAACAGAGCAGTTAATTGATCCGAATGAAGTAGATTATTACAATTTTCTGAAATATAACAAATTATTTTAGTGAATCATATCATCATGATAAAAGAAGTGACGTAGGAGCATTTGAACTCTCCGAACACCAGAAAAATTCCATGTGTTTATCTCAGTTATCATTTCAGTTTGAACAAAGTATCAATCTATATTTCAGTCTCATTCCGCACTACTTTCAGTTGACTGATATATATCAACAAACAAGATTCTAGTTTTAGTTCTTCAAAGAACTGATTCACATTCAAGAAAAGAATTCAAAAATTCAAAGTGTCTATTCAACCCCCCCTTCTAAAAACTTTAGCTACCTTAATCAATCCTAACAAGTAATATCAGAGCGGTTCATATTGTCTAGAAGACTTTCAAATGCTCAAAATAATACAGATAATCATGTCTTCTTTCAACAAACATGTAGAGCATTGTCTGTAGATGAATTTGGCAACTTCGTTCACCTCATTTGGTTAAATATTGAATTATTTATATTTTTTTACTATAAGGTGGTCATAGTAAAAGTAAATACTTCAAATTTTAAAATAAAGGTTTTAACATACAATAAATTATTAATTTTAAGTATAATCATGCACCACACCGGATAGAGTAGCCACGAGATGAGTGGATTTCAGAAGAAAAGAGAAAAGCCAACTTGGACAATGTGGCCAAGGAAATTCTATATAAAACTCTGGATAAAAACACATTTAGCAAGATCAAAATGTATAAATCAGCCAAGGAAATTTGGGAGAAGCTGATTCAGTTATGCAAAGAAAATGAGCAGACAAAAGGAAACAATCTATCAATTGCTGTTCAGAAATTTGAACATTTCAAAATGAAGGATGGTGAGTTGATGAGTGACTTTGATGAAAGAGTCAGCAACATAATAAATGAACATAATGCACTTGGAAGAGTGCACTCTAATAAAGAGATTACACTGAAAGTTATGCATGGTCTTCGCAGAGAATGGGATATTAAGACCATGGCCATGAGGGAATCCAAGGATTTGAACAAGGTAAAATTATAGATTTGAGGGTTTGACAAATTAATTCACAAAGGAACGGAAGAATCCAACTGATCGAACAGACGCACAATCGTAAATGAAGAACTTGTTTTGAGCTGAACTGAAAAACCTTATCCACTGAAGTTTTTGTAACTGATAGGACATAAGTTACAACTGATAATGCTCCGCTGAACTGATCGGCTGATCAATTGACTTCTAATAAGTTGGCCACGTCATCAGTTAAAATTTCAGCAGACAGACTGACAGGTCGTACCAAAGTGAAACAGTTGTATCAGAACATAGCAGTCTGAATACCTCGTACTATTGTCAGATAAAGCTGCTACACGACAATTCAACGAATATTTGTCATTAAATGACCATTAAATACATTCAATACGACTGTTGATATTGAATACTATATATAGCTGATGGAATCAGTTGAAGAAGGCTAGTGACTGAAAATAAACGAACACACAAAGCAATAAAACTACAACTTCAACCAATCGCGATACATTTCACGAGCATATTCTCATGTTTATAGATCACACATTTAAGCTCTATAATTATTGTACTTATCAGTAGCAATCAGCCTACAAGTTATAGCATTTTTTCAGTTTATAATAGTATAAGAGTTGTTAGACTAAGAATTTGAGTTTGGTAGTATGTAAGATCAACTGAAGTAGATTATTACAATTTCCTGTAATATATCAAATTCTTTTAATGAATCATATCCTCGTGATATAAGGAGTGACTTAGGAGCATTTGAAGTCTCCGAACACCAGGAAAATTACATGTGTGTATCTCAGTTATTATTTCAGTTTGAACAAAGTATCAATCTATATATCAGTATCATTCCGCACTTTTTTTAGTTGACTGATATATATCCACAAACTAAATTCTAGTTTCAGTTCTTCAAAGAGCTGATTCACATTCCAGAAAAGAATTTAAAAATTCAAAGTGTTTATTCAACCCCTCCTTCTAAACACTTTAGCTACCTTAATCGATCCTAACAAGTGGTATCAGAGCGGTTAATATTGTACAGAATACTTTCAAATGCTCAAACTAATACAGATCGTCATATCTTTTTTCAACAAAATTCCCACGTTCTCCAGGGAAGAATTCAATGATTGGAAAAAAAGAACGCAAGATCATTTAGCTGCTCAAGATGATGATATGTGGTATGTCATAACNATGTCTCAAATTGGCAAACTCCGCCACCTTGTCTTTCCTGTACGACACTGGGAAAAATATTTGATAAAACTCAGTTTTAAATACATTCCAAGTGATAGTCGTACCTCGATGCTCCAAGGCCTTCTTTATCGTAATCCACCAGTTCTTTGCAACATCATGCAACTGGTGCCCAATCAGTTTAACTCGGCGCTCATCACTGTACTTCAGTGAGTCAAACAGCATCTCAATGTGATCTAGCCAACTCTCACATTCAACTGATGTCTCAGTACCCTTCAGAGTTGGTGGTTTGAAAGACTGAAACCTNTCATTATTTTAAATTAATTATGTTTATGTGATGCACGTTAAAATATTTTCTTGAGTTTCATGTTTCAGGCGATCATTCGATGCGGGATCGAGGAAAAGAGACCGGTAACNATGTTTCAATTCAGTCCCCCCTCCGATCATCTTACTGCTGATCGAGAATCGGTTCAAATTCATTCTCAATAACACATGCTTTAAATCAAATTAGATAATCAATAACATGTATTATATAAAGCAGTAAATCATGCTAGCAATCACAAGCAAGGAAAGAAAATGCATTCTACCCCGCTCACTAGCTTCTATCTCAGTCTCAAGAACCTACAGTTCTAGTACCTACTGCTCTTATACCACCTGTTGTGGGGACCCGAACCTAATCCAACACTTAATTGTTATTAGGATCAAATATAACAACTAAGTAATGTGGGACATAAATTTTTATTTTTTAATATACCAGATATACAAGTGCGGAAACATAAAGTAATCAATTCTAATACGCATATACATCTAATGGTACAAATCCTGTACACCATTTATTTATTTCAGCTAAAGTTTAGTTACTAGATCAAGTACTAAACCACTCTACTCTAAGTCCGGATCTCCACGCTAATCCTGAATCTTTCATCCTCTTCCTGCTCCAGGTCCTGCCCCACATGTTGTCATGCACACATACAAATAAAGACAACAGCCGGATAACTCCGGTGAGAAATACATCTCAGTATAAACAATGTAGACATGCAATCATATAAAAATATATATCAAAGCATATAACAACTATCATTAACATGTAGCAAATCCACAAACATGAATGATATAAAACTGTAAATTAAATAGTCATCCCAGACTCGACTCAATCGACGCGTCATCTCAGACTCGACTCATTCCTAATCTAGGGATCCCGGTTCTGAATATTGACAAATATATCGAATCTCAGTCGATAGGAATGAATCAACCCTAAACGACATCGATATAATTCGTATATCCAGTGTCTGGGCGAATCGGCCGCAGAATTGACGAATCAGCCAAGGACTAAGCGAATCAGCCACTGACCAGACGAATCAGCCAGTGATTAGGCAAATCAGCCGATGACCAGACAAATCATCCGGTGACTAGTACATACATTGTCTATGAATCAATAGACTACAACCATCAATCTCATCAATTGCAAATATCAATGCAATCAAATAAAGTATGTGATTTAGGGAAACTCGAGTCAAACCTCACTCGAGTTGTGCAATCCCAACTCAACATTAATTTATACCTTTCACTCTGTTACTCTGACTATGTCGAAGTCTCTGATTCAAAACCTGTCAATATCAATCTGGCAATAACAATATCGAGGGTACCATATCAATACACCACTCAATCAATACTGGATATAATCAGAAGTCAATCAAATTCTGTTTCAACAGCACAACGTCATAATCTCAATATACCCAGCAATACCATATCAATCAGATCTCAATCCCAACACCTCATAATCGATAACAATTCAATTCTGATATCAAATCGACTCCAAAATTCATAACAATTTCATATGGTATCTTTTCCTCAATCCAGTTTTGATTTTACGATGTCTAACATGTCAAGAACATCATATAGGAATCATATCAGATTCTGACAATATCATAATTTCAAAACATATCAGAACGTAGCAAAACTTACGTCCAGTTGTAGCCTACGTCGATAGGAACACAGTACCGAAGTCGGATTGAAAATCTGACGGACGGATCTTTCACAATCACAAATCTAAAAAGGCGTAAGGATTTTTCTCGTTTTTCCCCTGCCTTTTCTTTCCTCTGAACGAAGGCTGGTATGTATATATATATTTACACGTTGCATGTAAAGGTTAGGTGGCTCGCCCTTTGTAAAACACGTCTCACGCATATGCGCGACTCTCATCGGCGTATATGCGCGAGACCTACTGTCTCGGCGCAATAGCTTCTCGTCTGCTCGCGCATATGCGCGTCTTCTTCTCGCGCATATGCGCGAGACCTACGGCCTCCAGATAATTCCAGTCCACTAGCTCGCGCATATGCGCGCCCTCTTCTCACGCATATGCCCGAGGTTCTCTGCCTCGGCAATGGCCTTGCGCGTATATGCGCGCATTTCTGCCGCGCATGTGCGCGTTACCTACTGTAGCTCACCTATGTCCAACTCTTGCCTTTCCAATTCTGGTCTCGAATTGGTCCGTCTATAGTTACCTCGATTATCAACAAATCATTCTGGATTACGATAATTCAAATCTCGGGCATTACATTTCTCCCCTCCCCCCAAGATACGATTTCGTCCCCGAAATCATAGGCAGTCAAATCATATCATAAGAAGGTATATCAGAAGAAGCTAAATAAAACAACTCACATCAGTGAAATGACTCTGGGAACCTCTGTCTCATATCTGACTCAGTTTCTCAGGTAGTTTCTTCAATGTCATGACGACTCCACCAAATCTTCACAAGTGGAATAGTCTTTGTTCTAAGCTGTTTTTCTTTATGATCGAGAATCTGAATCGGCTTCTCGACATAACTCAATGTCTTATCTAGTTCAGCCTCGCCTGGCTGAATAACATGTGAAGCATCAGGAAGACATCATGTATCCCAGATAATGAAGGCGGTAAGACAAGTCGATAGGCACAATCTCCTATCTTCTCGAGAATCTCATACGGACCAATATATCGTGGAGACAGCTTCCCTTTCTTGCCAAATCGGACTATTCCTCAGAAAGGTGAAATTTTCAAGAATAATCGGTCTCCTGCCTCAAATACCAACGGTCGTCGTCGGACATTGGCATATTTGGCTTGTCTATTTTGGGTTGCGTTCATTTTCTTCTGAATCAGCTTCACTTGTTCAGTCATATCTCTGATCATGTCCGGTCCGATCTCAGGAATCTCAGAGATATTATCCCAATAAAGAGGGGATCGACATTTCTTTCTTTACAACACTTCGAAAGAAGCCATCTCAATACTCGTCTGATAGCTGTTGTTGTACGAAAACTCACAAAGTGGCAATGCATCTTGCCATCGAGTGCTAAAATCAAGCACTATCGCTCTCAGCATATCTTCCAATGTTGGGATAGTCCGCTTTGACTGTCCGTCAGTCTGTGGATGATATGCGGTACTAAGATGTAACTTCTTACCTCGAGCCTGTTGTAAACTCTGCCAAAAGTACGATGTGAACCGAGGATCACGGTCTGATACTATCGACTTTGGCACTCCGTGCAATCTGACCACCTCTCTGACATAAATCGCAGCCATTTGGTCATGTCGGTACGTCATCTGGTACGGAATAAAACATGCGGATTCGATCAATCTGTCAATCACGACCCAAATCGCATCATAACCTCGGGAGGATCTCGGTAACTTCGTTACAAAGTCCATGGAAATGTGTTCCATTCGGGAATGGACAAACTCTGTAATAGTCCTCCGGGTTTCTTTCTCTCAGCCTTCACCTATTGGCAATTCATAAATTTGGCTACAATTTCAGCAATATCAGCTTTCATTTGTTTCCACCGAAACTGTCTTTTCAAATCGTGGTACATCTTTCTGTTACCAGGATGAATACTGAATCGACTGCTGTGCGCTTCTGACAATATATGTCTTTTCAAATCCGAAACATTCGGCACAACCAGACAATTATTCACATACAAAACATTATCACGAACCTAATCCTCGGATCGATGTCCTGCTCTGACCATCGTTATCGATTTCGGTTCATTTTGATTACCTTTCTGAGCTTCTTTAATCCTCAAAATTAGCTCTGGTTTGGCTTGAACCATATAAAATCTTAATGGTCTACTATCTGATGGGATAGTCAGTATCGGAGTACTGGTCAATCTCTTCTTCAACTCAAGAAAACTGAATTCACAGTCTTCTGACCACACCAACGGAGCATTCTTCTGCGTCAACTGTGTAATCGGTTTGGCAATACTCGAGAAATCTTTAATAAATCGGCGATAATATTCGGCCAAACCCATAAAACTGCGAATTTCTGGCACAGATGTCGGTCTCGGCCAAGAAATCACGGCCTCAACCTTACTAGGATCAACTGATATACTATCTCTGGATATAATAGGCTCCAAAAATACCACCTCTCTCAACCAGAACTTACATTTCGATAGTTTAGCATATAATTTCTCAGTCCTTAGCATTCGCAACACAGTTCTCAAATGCTCGGCATGATCCATCGTGTTCTTTGACTAAATCAAAGTATCATCGATGAATATCATCACAAAATCATCGAGATATTTCTGGAACACACGGTTCATCAGCCACATAAACACAGCTAGAGCATTCGTCAAACCAGACGGCATGACAATAAACTCATAATGTCCATACCTGGTTTTGAACGCTGTCTTCGAGATATCAGAATCTCTGACTCTCAGCTGATGATATCCAGATCTCAGATCGATCTTGGAATATACCGAAGAACCCTGCAACGGTAGTCGATACAAAGTCTCATCGAACCGTCTTTCTTCCTCACAAACAGTCACTGGCGCACCCCAAGGAGAGACACTCGGTCTGATGTATCCTTTGGCCAGTAAGTATTCCAACTGGTCTTTCAACTCTTTCAGTTCTATTGGTGCCATTCGGTACGGAGCTCTAAAAATCAGAACTGTACCTGGTACCAACTCGATGCTGAAGTCTGTCTCTCGAAGCGGAGGCAATCCAGGAATCTTATCTGGAAAGACGTCAGCAACCTCACACACCACTGGCAGATCAGCGAACGATGGACTCGATTTCAGTAAATCAACTGAATAGACAAGGAATCCTTCCGCTCCTTTCTGCAATAATCGAGTCATCGACATAACAAATATCAAAGGAATTCTGGCTCGAGAACCCTTACCGTAAAATCTCCACTCATCATCCATATCTGGTCTGAATCGTACAATTTGTGGAAACAATCAATGGTCGCTCTGTACTTGGTTAGCATATCGATACCGATAATACAATCAAAATCAGATAACCCAAGTACAATACATTTTAACTCAACCTCATGCCCTTCATACTGTAGCATACTATATTGAACCGAAGTCACGGATATCAAACCTTTCTCCAAAGGAGAAGAGACAGATACTACAGCAGACAAAGACTCAACAGGCAATGTATGACTCAATGCAAATCGTTCAGAAATAAATGTATGTTAAGCATCAATCAGTACGTAAGCAGGATAACCACATAAAGAACAGTTACCTGCAACAACATCATCTAGTGCTTCCTGAGCCTGTTCCTCTATCAAAGCAAATACTCTGGCCTGCTGTCTAGGAGGTTGGCCAACTGTCTGGCTTCCTCCAGGCCTCTGCTGTGACTGAGATGGTGCTGGCTGAAATGAGTGGACAGCAGCTGATCGTCTACTCGACTGTGCCGCTGATCCGACTGATTCGGCTCCCTGGGATCTTTGGGAACCTCGTTGTGGACATACTCTTGCAAAATGTCCCTGTTGTTTACAGAAGTGGCAACTACCAAGTACTCCTTGGCATTGCTCAGTGGAATGTCTCCCTCCACATGTTCCGCAGTAAACTCCGGTATAACTCGGGCTCTGTCTGGAACCACTTGAGCTAGAAGAACTACCGCCAGACTTCTTGAACTGTTTNATTTAATTGTTAAATCATTATTTAAATTTAAAAGTTATTTTTAATGATGCATTATTTATTTAAATTTCATTATTTTAAATTAATTATGTTTATGTGATGCACGTTAAAATATTTTCTTGAGTTTCATGTTTCAGGCGATCATTCGATGCGGGATCGAGGAAAAGAGACCGGTAACGATGTTGGCAAATATTTTTACGTGGTATTTTATTTTAAGTCAAAAATGGGGCATTTTAAATGATTTATTTAAGTTTTAAGCATTTTAAAGCCTAAATTATTTATTTAGTGAATTTAGAATTTTAAAACTTTTAAAGTTAGCATTTGTGTGTTTTATTTTGTTAATTAGGAGGTTTTGTAAAAATAGGGAGAATTAAATTTTTTATTAAGACTTTTATTTGTAATCAAGCATTTTATTACCCCTAATTAAATCAAAAACACACACACACATGCTTTCACGCACACCCATATAAGTTTCACACAACACACACATACACATTTCATCTCATATCTTTTTTTAGAAGAAAATTTTAGGGTTCTAAGCACCAAGTGCAGCCGCCCCTCTCCTCTATATTTTCCAGCAAATTTCGTTGATTTTCTTAAAAGAAAATCGAGCCACCATCGTCCCGAATCAACCTTTGCTCCGTCTCCGCGTCGGTATCGTCGTTTCCGTATTTTTAAATATTAACAAGGCACGTATTGTGGGGACCCGAACCTAATTCAACACTTAATTGTTATTAGGATCAAATATAACAACTAAGTAATGTGGGACATAAATTTTTATTTTTTAATATACCAGATATACAAGTGCGGAAACGTAAAGTAATCAATTCTAATACGCATATACATCTAATGGTACAAATCCTGTACACCATTTATTTATTTCAGCTAAAGTTTAGTTACTAGATCAAGTACTAAACCACTCTACTCTAAGTCCGGATCTCCACGCTAATCCTGAATCTTTCATCCTCTTCCTGCTCCAGGTCCTGCCCCACATGTTGTCATGCACACATACAAATAAAGACAACAGCCGGATAACTCCGGTGAGAAATACATCTCAGTATAAACAATGTAGACATGCAATCATATAAAAATATATATCAAAGCATATAACAACTATCATTAACATGTAGCAAATCCACAAACATGAATGATATAAAACTGTAAATTAACTAGTCATCCCAGACTCGACTCAATCGACGCGTCATCTCAGACTCGACTCATTCCTAATCTAGGGATCCCGGTTCTGAATATTGACAAATATATCGAATCTCAGTCGATAGGAATGAATCAACCCTAAACGACATCGATATAATTCGTATATCCAGTGTCTGGGCGAATCGGCCGCAGAATTGACGAATCAGCAAAGGACTAAGCGAATCAGCCACTGACCAGACGAATCAGCCAGTGATTAGGCAAATCAGCCGATGACCAGACAAATCAGCCGGTGACTAGTACATACATTGTCTATGAATCAATAGACTACAACCATCAATCTCATCAATTGCAAATATCAACGCAATCAAATAAAGTATGTGATTTAGGGAAACTCGAGTCAAACCTCACTCGAGTTGTGCAATCCCAACTCAACATTAATTTATACCTTTCACTCTGTTACTCTGACTATGTCGAAGTCTCTGATTCAAAGCCTGTCAATATCAATCTGGCAATAACAATATCGAGGGTACCGTATCAATACACCACTCAATCAATACTGGATATAATCAGAAGTCAATCAAATTCTGTTTCAACAGCACAACGTCATAATCTCAATATACCCAGCAATACCATATCAATCAGATCTCAATCCCAACACCTCATAATCGATAAAAATTCAATTCTGATATCAAATCGACTCCAAAATTCATAACAATTTCATATGGTATCTTTTCCTCAATCCAGTTTTGATTTTACGATGTCTAACATGTCAAGAACATCATATAGGAATCATATCAGATTATGACAATATCATAATTTTAAAACATATCAGAACGTAGCAAAACTTACGTCCAGTTGTAGCCTACGTCGATAGGAACACAGTACCGAAGTCGGATTGAAAATCTGACGGACGGATCTTTCACAATCACAAATCTAAAAAGGCGTAAGGATTTTTCTCGTTTTTCCCCTGTCTTTTCTTTCCTCTGAACGAAGGCTGGTATGTATATATATATTCACATGTTGCATGTAAAGGTTAGGTGGCTCGCCCTTTGTAAAACACGTCTCGCGCATATGCACGACCCTTATCGGTGCATATGCACGAGACCTACTGTCTCGGCGCAATAGCTTCTCGTCTGCTCGCGCATATGCGCGTCTTCTTCTCGCGCATATGCGCAAGACCTCGGCCTCCGGATAATTCCAGTCCACCAGCTCGCGCATATGCGCGCCCTCTTCTCACGCATATGCGCGAGGTTTTTCTGCCTCGGCAATGGCCTTGCGCGTATATGCGCGCATTTCTGCCGCGCATGTGCGCGTTACCTACTGTAGCTCACCTATGTCCAACTCTTGCCTTTCCAATTCTGGTCTCGAATTGGTCCGTCTATAGTTACCTCGATTATCAACAAATCATTCTGGATTACGATAATTCAAATCTCGGGCATTACACGTATATTCTTTCGTTTATGCATTGATCTCGTCATATTATGCGTTGTGTTGTTATTTATGCGTAAAAATACATGTGTGATGCGTGGAAGTTGAGCAATGATGTTTGGATCGAGTTTGAAAGGGTTTTTGGATCACAAATCACGTTTTTTGTTGTCATTTTAAACACTGCAATTTTTCAGTCGAGTTTCTGGAAAAACTTTCTACATATAAAACGTAGTACTCTTTAATACCTTTGATTTGATACAAAATTCGTAATTTTTGGAAGCAAAACGAGTGAGGTATTGTTGTTTTTGTGTGACTGCTCAAACCTGCGATCTTATGAAAATGACGTTCATCATGTTTNGAGCAATGATGTTTGGATCGAGTTTGAAAGGGTTTTTGGATCACAAATCACGTTTTTTGTTGTCATTTTAAACACTGCGATTTTTCAGTCGAGTTTCTGAAAAAACTTTCTACATATAAAACGTAGTACTCTTTAATACCTTTGATTTGATACAAAATTCGTAATTTTTGGAAGCAAAACGAGTGAGGTATTGTTGTTTTTGTGTGACTGCTCAAACCTACGATCTTATGAAAATGACGTTCATCATGTTTTGAAGTTTTTGAGTTGCATGCTTCGTTGGGCACCTCCGGGCTTGTACTACTGCATTTGGATATGTTATGGGATGATTTTAGGTGCTATTTGGTGGTTTTTTTGGGTCGGGATTGGCTTGGGATATAATAGAAGTCGTAGGAAGCGAAACAATGTCGAATTACGGGTCATTGTTGTATTGAAGTTGCTTGTCGATGTTTGGAGACGTTTGGGGTGTTTTTGCGGGTTTGAATCGATGTAATAGCATCTTAGGATGAGTCTCGAGGTGTTGATTCATGGTCCTTAGGCTTGGATTGAGAGAATGAATGAATAAGATAGCGAATTTTCGTGAATGTCCAAGTCCAGAGGCTACCCGGACCCCGACACGGAGCTCGTTTCCTTTTTCCTTCAAAAATACGAATTTCCAGAGCCTATCCGGACCCCTACACGGGGTCCGTGTACACCTCGTAAAAATTTTTTTTAAAAAAAATTTTAAAATATGAATATAAAGTATAGGAGGTGTTTTGTGGTTATGAATATAAATATAGGATTTGCTTTGTGGTTATGAATATAAAATATAGGATTTGTTTTAGGGTTCTATTTCATGGTTTAGTATGATGATTAAACGAGGTCAAGTCCCGAGTGATTTAGAATGTCATAAGCTATTTATTTACTTCGGTGGTGAGCACAAGTACCTACGTCTAAGCTATGAAAGATAAGTGTTTGAACTCATGTTAGTGTGCAGCAGTGGCCCCAAGCGAGATCCAACGAATCCCTCAACTCCAAGTAAGTATGTTGACATGAAAAAGAAAATATTTTAAGTTTTTGAGGTATGCTAATGTCTTGTGACCAAATTATGAATGGGTTTAGAAGTCGGTGAACGTGGCCGAAGACCTCTCCGCCCCGTTAAAGCATGAACGGGTTTAGATCAGGATTGGAAAGCGTTAAAGCATGAACGGGGACCAATCCACCGTTGAAGCTTGAACGGGGATCTCATGTATGTGGCAGTGGATTCGTCCCTATCAGTCATGTACTGTGGTTTAGTCTGATCAGGCGGTTATGTTATGGGTCACTTGCTTGAAACATGCCTCTACGCAAAATTATGATCAGTATGCTCATGTATGTAAGATGCAAGTATGTTCACGAAAGTTTTTATGATTATGGCACGTCTATGTTATGCTATTATGATCACGCTCAAGTACGATTACGTTATCATTTTCAGATTTACGTTTCCAATATGTACGTTATATTTTAAAGTTGCATGTGGTTTTATTACGTATTACTTGTTACTTCCAGTTTATACGAGTTGAATCTTTAGACTCACTTGACTTGATCGATGCAGGTGAGAATGAGTTCGAGGAGACTAGGGGTGGTGATCAAGGAGCTGGCTTGGACTGAGCGGGAGGCTAAACCCGAGGACCGCCATGTTTTAAGTTTTTATGAATGTTCAACATACTCTGATTTCATTTTATGGGTTATGAGATTTTAAACAAATAATTTTGGCAACTTTATTTTGAAAGCTTTTATGCAACTACGTTGGGATGAACAGTTTGTTTCATCGAAGTTTGAGAGTTTATTTGTTATTCAAGAAAATTTTTAATTCTTCCGCAAATATTAAATAGTTAAAAGTATGGTACGTTATAGTTGGTATCAGAGCGGTGTTCTTGTAAAGGGTTACGCCTACTGCCAGTTGCGAGAAGCTCACGAAGTCACACCTCAAGTCTGTAAGTTTTAAAGTTTTAAATTATGTTATGTGTTAAGCATTACGTCATGATTTCAGTATGTCCATGTTTTTAATTCAAATTTCGTGCATCTTATACTATTAGTATCATGTTCATGCAAATCGGGTTTACGTGTTGGGTAAATTATTGGAACAGTATGCCTCCCAGACATATGATTAACCGCGAAGCAAGGGAAGAGAACCGAGAGGCCCGAGAGGAGGAGAGGGTGACTCTTCCTTGTCTGCCACCAGATATGCAGGCACAGATGCTTGCAGGTATGATGCAGTTCTTCGCGCAGTTTGCAGGGAACCAAGATGCAGCAGGGGTGCAGGGGAAAGGCCCAGACCTGAGGCAGTGTACGAAAGATTTCGAAGGATGAATCCGAAAGAGTTTGCGAGGACGACTGACCCGATGGTGGCTGAGGGATGGATTAAATCCATCGAGGTGATATTTGACTTTATGGAACTACAAGACGCCGACAGGGTTAGGTGTGCGGTCTTTTTGCTTAATGGAGACGCCAGGCTATGGTGGGAGAGTGCGTCAGTGTCAATGAATTTGCGAACACTGACTTGGGATGGTTTTAAAGAAGTTTTCTACTCCAAGTACTTCACTGAGGAAGTACATTCTCGCTTGACTAGGGAGTTAATGGCGCTGCGACAGGGAGATAGCAGCGTAGCAGAATTTGTGAGAAAGTTTGAAAGGGGGTGTTACTTTGTGGCCCTAATAGCTAACGATGCCCGGGAGAAGCCGAGGCATTTTATGGATGGGTTACGGCCGATCTTGCGTCGTGACGTCCAAGTAGCTGGTCCTATTACATATGCAATTGCCGTTTCTAGAGCTTTGGCGACAAAACAGGATCAGCGGGATATTGAGAATGACAAACAGGGCAAGAGGCCCTATCAGGCGGCGCAGCAGCAGCAGAGACCTCCGTTCAAGAAAGTGCTTTAAATGTGGAGCCAGTGACCACATGTTGAAAGACTGCCCACAGTGGAGGCAGCCAACTCAGGGCAGAGTGTTCGCCATGCATGCTCAGGAGGCGAACCCAGACACGACATTGTTGACTTGTAACTTAATTAATTCAGCAGTATTAAATTTGGTCATGCATGCATGTTTATTTTTGATTTGGGATTATTAGTGTTGTAGCCAGTATTTTGGTGTCTTTTGTTGCATAAGGTTAATGTTAGAATTTGGAATGTAAGTTTGGTGTGGTGCTAACGTCTCTTAGGAGATATTTTCATCAAGAGATTAGCCATGAAGGCCCTGATAGATTCGGGAGCCACTCACTCCTTTATCTCGGAGACAGTTGCTAATCATTTAGACATCAAGTCTATTGGCCTTGACATGAACTACTCGGTGACAGTCCCATCAGGGGAAGAACTGTTAGCTACCAGTGTGGTCAGAGATATTGATCTAGAACTGCAGGGCCACCTGGAGTATGCCGATCTGATCGTGTTGCCAATGCCAGAGTTTGATATTATTTTGGGTATGGACTGGCTGACAAAGAACAGACTCCTGATTGACTTTCAGAAGAGAACAGTGCTAATTAGACCTTTGGGCATGGAGCAATTTCTATTTGAACCAGCCAGATGGAGTAGTTTCCTCGCATAATCTCGTGCATGCAGGCGCAGAGACTCATTCACAAAGGGTGTCAGGCTTTCTTGGCCAGCGTTATTTCGACACCTGACGTACCAGCTCCGTCCCTATCAGATGTGCCAATAGTCAGAGACTTCTCGGACGTCTTTACTGACGACGTCACAGGCCTTCCACCAGATAGAGAGGTGGAGTTTTCCATTGATCTTATGCCAGGCACAGTGCCAATCTCTAAGGCACCGTACCGATTAGCTCCAGCCGAGATGCTAGAACTCAAACAATAGATTCAGGAGCTTCTTGACAAGGAATTTATTCGCCCTAGTTTCTCACTATGGGGCGCACCAGTATTCTTCGTAAAGAAGAAGGACGGGAGCATGAGACTGTGCATCGATTACCGGGAGTTGAACAAGATAACGATCAAGAACAAATACCCACTTCCAAGGAGCGATGACTTGTTCGATCAGTTTCAGGGAGCTACAGTGTTCTCTAAGATAGATCTTCGATCGGGGTATCACCAGCTGAAGGTGAAAGATGCGGATGTGCACAAGACAGCCTTCAGGACCAGGTATGGGCATTACGAGTTCTTAGTGATGCCGTTTGGACTGACGAATGCTCCAGCAATTTTCATGGACCACATGAACATAGTATTTCAGCCTTACCTTGATCAGTTTGTCATAGTATTCATTGACGACATTCTTATATACTCGAAGAGCCATGAGGAGCACAGTCAATATTTGAGGACAATTTTACAAATCTTGCAGAGTCGAAGTTATTTGCGAAGTTCAGTAAGTGTGAATTCTGGTTGGAGAAGGTAGCTTTTTTGGGTCATATAGTGTCTAGCAGTGGGATTGAGGTGGACCCAGCAAAGGTGACAGCCGTTAAAGAATGGGTCGAGCCGAAGAACGCGTCTGTGATTCGCAGTTTCCTAGGCCTAGTAGGCTACTACAGGAAATTTATTNAAAGAACGCGTCTGAGATTCGCAGTTTCCTAGGCCTAGTAGGCTACTACAGGAAATTTATTCAGGGGTTTTCTTCGATAGCAGTTCCACTCACTTCACTGACAAAGAAGAATGCAAAATTCGTGTGGAGTGATGAATGTCAGAAGAGCTTTGATTCTTTGAAGTGAGCTCTTATTTCAGCACCAGTGCTAGCCATGCCATCAGGGCAAGGAGATTTTGTGTTATTCACCGATGGATCTAAGCTCGGGTTAGGCGCAGTATTGATGCAGCATTATCGTGTTATAGCTTATGCTTCCAGGCAGTTGAAGGTGCATGAGAAGAACTACCCGAATCACGATCTTGAATTAGCCGCAGTAGTCTTTGCGTTCAAGATTTGGAGACACTATTTGTATGGCGAAAAATGCCAGATATTCACCGATCACAAGAGTCTCAAGTATTTCTTCACGCAGAAGGAGCTGAATATGAGACAGAAGCGATGGTTGGAATTGGTAAAAGACTACGACTGCGAAATTAGCTACCATCCGGAAAAGGCTAATGTCGTCGCAGACGCCTTGAGCAGAAAAGTCGTAGTCATAGCATAGCTGTCAGTGCAGAGACCTCTTCAGTCTGAGATTCAAAAATTTTGTCTAGAGATTTATCGTAAGGGCTGAGCTCCCAAACTATCTAATCTGACAGTAAAATTTGATTTGCTAGACCAAATCCGTAGGGGACAGCCTTCAAATGAGCAGTTGCAAAAATGGAGGTTGAAGGATGAGGCCAAGGGCAGTGTTATCTACTCAGTGTCAGATGGTATTGTGAGATACATGGGAAGAAAGTGGGTGCCTAATGTAGATTCGATCAGAGAAGATATCTTATCAGAGGCACATGCATCTCCGTATTCAATCCACCCAAGAGGTACCAAGATGTAAAAAGACCTGTAGATCTTGTATTGGTAGCCAGGGATGAAGAGAGATATCCGCAGATTTGTGTCTGAATGCCTCACTTTTCAACATATGAAAGCGGAACACCAGAGACCAGCAGGGATGCTTAAGCCACTCCCTATCCCAGAGTGAAAATGGGAGAATATTACTATGGATTTTGTTATTGGGTTGCCAAGGTCAGTCAGAGGATCCAATGCCATTTGAGTTATCGTGGACCGACTCACTAAATCAGCGCACTTCTTGCAAGTGAAGACAACTTTCTCCATGACGCAGTACGCGGAGCTTTATATCAGAGAGATCGTTCGATTGCATAGAATCCCAGTTTCCATTGTGTCCGACAGGGACCTAAGGTTTACATCGTCCTTCTGGAAGAGCCTACATGCACCCATGGGGACGAAGTTGCTATTCAGTACATCGTTTCACCCGCATACAGATGGACAGTCTGAGCGAGTGATTCAGATTTTGGAGGATCTATTGCGAGCATATATGATCGATTTCTAAGGGACGTGGAAATCGAAGCTACCTCTAGTGGAGTTTATATAAAACAACAGTTTCCAAGCATCTATTGGTATGGCTCCCTATGGGGCATTGTACGGAAGAAAGTGCAGATCGCCGATTCATTGGGATGAAGTCGGAGAGAGAGCAGAACTTGGGCCAGAGATAGTTCAGCATACTGCAGATGTGGTGGTCAAGATTCGAGACAGATTGAAGACCGCCCAGAGCCGTCAGAAGAGCTAAGCTGATAAGAGAAGGAGAGATATCGAGTTTGCCGTGGGTGATCACGTTTTTGTGAAGATAGCACCTATGAAAGGTGTTATGAGGTTTGGGAAAAGAGGCAAGCTGAGTCCGATGTTTATTGGACCGTTCGAGATTCTTGACAGAGTTGGGACACTAGCGTAACGTGTTGCTCTTCCGCCGAATCTGGCCGGGGTACACAATGTGTTCCACGTCTCGATGCTGAGGAAGGACCTAGCGAATCCTTCGCATGTGCTAAGCTACGAGCCGTTGCAGTTGGCTCCAGACTTGTCTTACGAGGAAAGACCTGTTCAAATCCTAGACAGACAGGAGCGTAGGCTTCCGAACAAGGTGACCCAACTAGTCAAAGTCAGGTTGCTAAATCAATCAGTGGAGGAGGCCACTTGGGAGACCGAAGCTGATATGAGAAGTCGCTATCCAGAGTTGTTTGGTAAGATTTAATTTCGAGGACGAAATTTTTTATAAGTGGGGAAGGAACTGTAGTGCCCAAAATAAGTACACGTAAATTCCATGGATTTATTTAATGGTTAAATCATTATTTAAATTTAAACGTTATTTTTAATGATGCATTATTTATTTAAATTGAATTATTAGAAATTAATTATGTTTATGTGATGCACGTTAAAATATTTTCTTCAGTTTCATGTTTCAAACGATCTTTCGATGCGGGATCGAGGAAAAGAGACCGGTAACGATGTTGGCAAATATTTTTACGTGGTATTTTATTTTAAGTAAAAAATGGGGCATTTTAAATGATTTATTTAAGTTTTATGCATTTTAAAGCCTAAATTATTTATTTAGTGAATTTAGAATTTTAAAACTTTTAAAGTTAGCATTTATTTGTTTTATTTTGTTAATTAGGAGGTTTTGTAAAAATAGGGAGGATTAACTTTTTTATTAACACTTTTATTTGTAATCAAGCATTTTATTACCCCTAATTAAATCAAAAACACACACACACATGCTTTTACACACACCCATATACGTTTCACACAACACAAACATACACATTTCATCTCATTTCTCTTTTTAGAAGAAAATTTTATGGTTCTAAGCAACAAGTGCAGCCGCCCCTCTGATGAAACTTAAAATTAATAATTTATTATATGTTAAAACCAATATTTTAAAATTTAAGTTTCATTAAAATTATGTTATTTTAGTATTGTGNACAAATGCAGCCGCCCCTCTGATGAAACTTAAAATTAATAATTTATTATATGTTAAAACCAATATTTTAAAATTTAAGTTTCATTAAAATTATGTTATTTTAGTATTGTGTGTTTATATTTAAATGTCTTACTAAATATGTTTTATTTTCAGGTTTTCTATGTGTTGGTAAAATAATGATAACTCAAGCTAGAAAATTCAAATGGAGGTGATTGAAATATTTTTGGAATCCTTGAGAAATTATCTACAACTTTGCAGATGACATGATTGCCTAAAAAGTTGGTTAAGATGATCAAATTGTGAAAATATCAAAAAGAGGACAAATTTACTTTCACCATGACCAGCATATAGTAAAAAAGTCATAATTATTTCAATATTTAACCTAATGAGGTGAACCAAATGGCAAAATTCATCTACAGACAATTCCCCACATGTTTGCTGTTTTGATCTGAGTCAAATTCGGTGGTTAAAGTTGTGGAACAAAGCATTGAAAGAAGGGGCATGGAATTGAAGTTGGAGGAGACAAATACTACTATTACAACTACATTGCATTAATAGAATTTTTGACCCTTTCTCTCATTTGGCCTATAAATAGAGGCCTTGTGCTAGCTTGAGAATCATTTTATCTCATTGTAAAATATAGTGTGAGTGAGTATAAAACTTCTAAGTTCCAATATATTTTTCATTTTCCAAATTATGAATGATGTTTTTAGTGTTGATCAAAAGTAAGTTCATGAAAAGCTAAATCTATTATGTCAAGGTGAAGAGGATGAATTCTTGGTGAAGTAAGATTGTTTATATTTTGTATATTCTTTCTTTATTTCTTTTCATTTTGCTAATTTCTTTTTATTGTAGTTATAAAAATGAATTATTTGTTGTTATCAATTTACATCAAATGCTTGATACCATTTAAGTGGTTATCTTGATTTGTTGTTTAATTTTGATACAATAAATATTTCATCAATTATTATTGTTATATTATACATATATATATATATATATATATATATTTATATAATTATATCATATATTTCATTTAGACGATAGCGTGGCTCTGCCGGTTGTTCTAAATGAAATATTATGATATCTAACAATCTAACATTTACTTTATCGCAACTAACTTTTACTTTC